>NW_017728928.1:23752-87779 GCF_001723895.1 Crocodylus porosus
CCTCCCTTTCTTGAAGATAGGCACCACATTGGTCCTCTTCCAGTCTTCCGGCACTTCACCAGGGCACCAAAAGCTCTTGAAGATCTGTGCCAGAGGCTGCGCTACAATGCCTGCCAGCTCCTTGAGTACCCTGGGGTGTAAATTGTCAGGGCTGGCTCACTTGAAGGTGTCCAGCCTCTCAAGGTGTTCCTTCATAAGGTCAGCTTTGATGGAGGGCAAGGAATCTCACTCGCCCGGGCCTCCCTGACCCACAGTGGGCAGGGGCATCCCATGGGACTGATGAAAAAGTGACGCAAAGTACCCATTTAGCAAGTTTGCTTTATCCTGGGCATCGGTTGTCAGTTGCTCCATCTGGTTTAGCAGGGGTCCAGTGTTGCTCTTGCTTTTCCTCTGGCTCCCCACATATCTAAAAAAAGACTTTTTATTGTCCTTGATATTTGCAATGGAACTCCAGGTAGCTACAGCCTTGGTTTTCCTGGTTCGCTCTCTGCAGGTCCGGACCAGAGCAGAGTATTCCTCCTTGGTGGTGGTTCCAGTCCTCCATCCTTTGTAGGTCTTCCTTTTAAGATGCAGGAGGTCCGCCAGTTCCCTGGAGAGCCAAGGGGGCTGCTGTACCCTTTTGCTGCCTTTCCTCCGAGACGGGATAGACTTTGCTCGCGCATCCAGGATTGCTCCCTTGAGGAGCAACCACTCGTCCTGAACTTCCCTCTCCTTTGTGTTGTGGCCTTTTAGGGCCTCTCTGACAAGCCTCCTTAGCTTGTCAAAGTCAGCTTTCTTGAAGGCAAGGACTTCTGTATTACTGACCAACTTGCCAGCTTTACAGCAGATGGTGAAGGTGATCAGCTCATGCTCACTGTTACCTAGCTTCCCTTCGACTGTTAGGTTGCTGATTAGGTCGTCCCTCTTTGCCAGTACAAAGTTTTCACTTGTTTGGTGTAATTGCAGCCTCCTGCCCATGTCAGCCCTCATCTTCAGCCTTTCTTAGAGACCCATGGAGCCCATCACTAGTCTTTCAAGCCCAAGAGGGAATGACACTATTCTTCAAGGGGACCTAGTACAAGACGGTCTTGCATGTCTTACATCAGCTCCTAGAAGAGTAGAAGGGAAGGAAGGGTGCTTTCAGTTCATCCTGCTCACTCAGATGTGCAAGGTGGACTGGAGCTGGAGCAGGAGATGTGGAACAAGCAGCTGCCTCTGCTCATGAGAGGCTTGTCGTCTTGTTCTGTGATGGCTGTATGGGTGCTTACTGTGGTGTTGATCAGTTCAGGAAGAAGTCGCACGGCTTGCCATCCCCATCAGAAATGGGGCTGCTGCTTCTTCCCACATTAATTCTAGGAGAGTTGATTTCCCTTTGATTTCTCCCATCTGAGCTGCAGAAAGGAAAGACAGCAGACTACATGAGCTCCATGTTGGTGTTACCTCTTTGGGGTACTTTATTAGGTACCGTGTAACAAGTTTCCCTTGTTACACGTAGAGGCTCTGTAGCTGCAGCTCTCCAAAGGCTCATGCAATCACTCTGTGTTTTTCCTTAGGAGACAAGATAACATATTGCGAGATGGCAAATAAGAGAGTCATGGAAGTGATCAACTCTGCCAGGACACGACAAGAATTCCTCCATGCACAGACTTTCCACAGCAGCCAGGGAGAAGATCACTGCTTCTCCCAGCAAGACCTATATGCGAGTGGGGACATGAAACCGAAGCCAGACACATGGATTTATCCACTAATCCAGATGAAGCCCTTTGGGATTCAGATAGACGAGATGGTCACAGAGACATTGCTGACAGAGGCAGAGCGGGGTGCCAGGGTGTACCTTACTACCGGCTACTTCAACCTGACTCAAGCCTACATGGATTTAATTCTTGGCACCAGGGCGGAGTATCAGATTCTGCTGGCTTCGCCAGAGGTGAATGGGTTTTTTGGTGCCAAGGGGGTGGCTGGTGCCATTCCTGCTGCCTATGTTTACATTGAGCGCCAGTTTTACAATGAAGTGTGCTGCGTTGGCCAGCAAGAGAGGGTCAGACTGCAGGAGTACTTCAGGAATGGATGGACTTTCCATGCTAAAGGTGAGAGAGTTTGTTCCCGAGCCTTCTGTAGGGAAACTGCAAGGCTGGCATGGAGTGAGTATATGAAATTGGGGAGGGGGTAAGTCCACTAGCAAGCTGCTGTCACACTGTGCCAGTCCAGTGTTCAGAGCACCCATCGTGCACGTACACATGGAAGATCTGGATGCCTGGGGGGCTGGAGGTTGCAAAGCAGTCTCTTTCCTGTTGGTTGCATCCAGTCCCCAGTCAGTAGCGACTCCAAGCAGTTTCCATGTGACAGTCAAGGACAGGCAGTTAGAGCAGAAGTCAGGAACAGACCGCTGAGCACTTTGCTCCCTACTGCTGGCTTCCCCACATAGGATTAGAGTGGGGGAGCTGGGGTAAAAGGGCATTATACCCTATTCAGTGCAAGAGCAATCCCATTGCCTTGTGCCTTTTGTACAGGGCATGGGGTGAGGAGAAAGGTGTGCCTCAGGCATGCTTGGTCTGGGAGAACAGGAGACATCTGGATGAGTTTGCAGTAGTGATGGCAGTTTGATTCGGTTTCTCAGTTTCCTGTTGCTTTGGTCTGGGCAGTTTACAGAACAGGAAGTGATGCAGTGAGTCCTTTTCTAGAGATATGGAAGGGAGCCGGGGGCAGGAAATGGGCAGGATCAGCTGTGGAGCCAGCAGTGAGCCCCATGGCACTTGTGAGTGTCTTACCCCATGGGTGGGTCTATGCCCTTCTTTATGGAGTGTTTGGGAGGTGACGGGGACACACCAGCTTCTCCCTCTGTTGTACAAATGAATTCAGCACATGGGGAGCAGCATGGCTGAAGAAGCAGCGATGAGAACAGGTCATGTGTATGTGAGAAGTCTGAGTAGGGGGCACCCCTGAGTGCAGAAGGCCATGTAGTGAATGCATTGCACCCCAAGCCCTTGTTGGAGCCATGGGCCTTGCTGCTGGCCCAGGGCCTTCCTTGCTGTTAGACACAGGGGTTTCCACCGTCCTGCACCACATGGATTGAGGGCATAAACATCTCACTCCCTTTAACCATAACTGCCCCATAACCCCTCTACTCTCCTGCTAGGGTGCACTCCCTTCTGGTTGCCCTTGTGCAGTTCCATGCACATGGCTGCAGTGCTGTTCTAGGTGGCTGTGGCCAGCGAGGCCTGTGTAGCCTTTTGTGCTGGTCCCTGCATAGTTTTGCTGCACGAGGACTGAGCTCTCCCTATACAAACTGTTTCCTTTCCATGGCCTGTCTTGTGCCCAAGCTCCTCACACAGATTCGTACCTTGCCTTTGCATCATCCATTCAGGGCAGAGAAGATAGTCGTGGGAAGCACAGGCACACAGGGGTCAGGGAAAGGAGCTCTTTGGTTCCCCTGCTACTTTAGCCCTGGTTCCACACTGCTGTTCTGGGTCCTCAGCCCTGATCCACAGCACTGTCTGCTCTCCTGCCCACCCTGGGCACAGCTGGCAGCCCATCACATGCCCGCCCTGGGGTCACTGTAGGCAGATCCAGTCTGGAAGGAATTACTGGGTGAGTTTTCACAGCAGCTGTGCTCTGTGCTTGAGGGCATTGCATTGTGTGCAGGATGAGTCTGATGAGCAGGGTGGAAGGATGTGGCTAGTCCCTTGGGCCAGCAGACGCAAGTTCCAAAGGCCAGGGCCTGCAGCTCTTGGAGGATCTCTGCATTTGTTTGTCTGAGGATGCTGGAGGTTAATGATTGTGGGAATGTTACCATCTACCCTGCTTCCTGTGGGGCTGCTCGGAAGACGGCTCAGAGGTTGGGGGGAGGAAGGTGCTGACTAAAGCCTTCTCTGGACTAAAACAATACATGTTCTGCCCAGCTCGGATGCCAGTGATGAACTGTAATGCAAGCAGGCTGTGGACCGGTTGCCTGTCCTGCGTGCATGGCTCCTGTTCCACAGCCTTGCTCGGAGCGCCAGAGCAGGAAAACATTTCCTGGTTTACTTGGCTCAGCCTTCAAGAGGAGTTGAGCCTGTCTGGCTGGTGGGGACGTGCGATATGTGGTCCAGGCTGGGGTACCTGGTTGATTGGAGGTGATGCTTCTCTCTGACTGCAGCATTATGCTCTGGACCCAGAACTGGCCGGGGCCGAGAGGTGGTTTTGCCTTCCTGGGTGGGATTTGCCACTTAAGAAGAGGAGAGGACTTGACACCTTTCCTCCGCACTGGGGCTGTTTCCCTCTTCCCTTCTGAGCACCAGACAGACAGGTCTGCAGCTCCCAATTCTGCTCTGCTTGGCCGTTTGACAGGTGTCTGCTTCGTCCAACTTCTGGTGGAACCTGAGGTTGGGCAGGGCTGAAATCGGGTCAGGGCGGGAAGCAGGAGATGAGTGTTTGGCTAGAGTAGCGACTGCTGCAAGCCTCCCACCTCTAAAACACTGCTGCAATGTGCAGCTCCCTCCAGTGCTGCACAGCCTTGCTCTCGCTCTTGTGCTAGCCTTACTTGGGGTGGGTGCAGAAGGCGATTGCATCCTGGGCCAGGTGCTGCAGAGCTGCAGTGCCTGTGGCCCTGCCTGGGGGTTCATGTTCTGTGAGGAGCCAGGGGGGTCCCCCGTGGGGGGCTCTCGTAGTGAGGTTAACGTGTTTTTTAGATTAAACCTTGCTAGGGCCAGGTGATAAAGCATCAGCCAGGGCCTTCTGAGGTTCAGGTGAACCCACTTTATGGCTGGTGAATGAGAATTGGGAAACTGCTCTTCTCCTGCTGGAAGGGTGTGAGCAGGCTCCCTGGCTGTCCCAAAGCCTGGAGCACAGGCTTCCTTCTGCTCAAGGTGAGTGAATCTCCAAGCCCCTCTCCTAGCACGGAGGGCAACTCCTGTCCCCCACCCCTGCCGGGGGCCCCAGCTCACGCAGAGTCAGCTCGAGTCAGGCACCGAGGTGGCAGGAAGCACTGAATCTCTGCAGAGCGCCTGTTCTCTGTGGCTTTGGGACTCCCCTGTGCAGAGAGTCCTGCCCATGGCTGTGGCCGGGGTGTGTGGGGGAGCAGCCTCTACTTGTCATTGGTGAGTGAAAGGTGCAACTGAAAGTGGCCCAGAGGTCATGGGCCTTGTGCTCTGGGTGGGGAGCAGGTTACAGGAAGAGATGTTGAATTGGCAGCCTCTTACTCAAGGCGTTCTTGGAAGTGCTCTTGGTTTGAATTAAGGACCCTGGTTGTATTCCAGGATGAGGTGGTTTCTGTGCCCTGTTTTCTTGTGACCTGTGGGCTAAGCTAATTTAGGGGCACAGCCGGGGCCCTTAATGCACATGTCCTGTCCAGCCAGGATCAGGCAGTTCCCTTGCATCACCTTCGTCCACCGGCAGCCTCACGAGCGCTCCTCTGCCAGGCCTTGGTCTCTCCTGGGGATGACCTGTCTTTGTTTTCCCGACTCCATCCTGTGAGCCGAGCGGAGTGCCTGAGAACCTCCTGTTCCTGGGCTGCAGAACTGGCTCCTGCCTACCTGCCACTGGCCCTTGGTGTGGTTGTCTGGCAGGGCGTGGGCTCTCAGGGGTTTAGGGAAGGGCTGACTGCTGCGCCCAAGTAGAGAGGAGGATGTGGTGTGCATTTGGGGCCTGGGTGTCCCCGTGGGTTGGCTTGTACTGTGCTATAAATATCAGGCACTCAAATTTACCCTCTGGTGATTTCCAGGGAATGAGTGGGTGTGATTGTTTGACCTACCTCATTAGTAAGAAGGCTCGTGTGAATTCATGTGCTTCATTGGCAGATGCCCTAGTGCTCTGATGCTGCCTGGTGCTGGGAAGTGGAACTCATCAGCTCTCAATTCCAGAGACTTGCAAAGGGGAAGAAGTTGGGCTTCTGGCCCCCACCTTCTTCTGTTCCTTTTCCTTGCCATGTGTAGAAGGCCCGAAAGCTTTCTAAAGTTCCCAAGAAAAGACCAGGAGTCATAGGGGTGCTTACGAGTTCATCTTCACGTCTCATGGAGAACAGAAGTGAAAGTTACAGCGCTTCCTACCTGTAGTCTGGGAAAATCGGGAAGTGTGAGGCGCGCAGGCTAGAATGGCTGGTGTCCTTGGCAGGGGTGACCACTGGCCATGTAATGGAGGAAATGCACTGGGAGCCTGGGGAAATGTGTGCCTCGGGTGTTTGTGGCAGCTGGCACCAGTGACCTGGCTGCCAGCCTGGTGCAGCTGTTTGGGGGCGCATTGAGGAAGGTTCCTCCTGGCTCATTCCCTACCTCTGGGTGAGAGGGACAGTGGGAGAGGGAGCTGTCCACTTCCACGAGCAATAAGGAGAAACTGATGCATAGAAATAACATGGGAGGAAGGTCTGAGCTCGCATCGGTCCTGCCGTAGCCTGTCAGTGCTGGCCTGGTAGGGAGGGCCACAAGATCACAGCATGCGGGTGGGAAGCTGTGTGGCTTTCTCAGTGTGAAGAAGGCAGATCTGCTATGAGGTGGGTGGCCAGCACTAAAGGCATTGTTTATTTTAGGCACAGATTTGATGGCCATCAGAAGAGCCATGTTTCCACATTTTTGTGGTGTGGGAGAGAGCTGGTTTGGAACTAGATCTGCTTGCTCCTGAGCCCAGGGGGTCGAGAACTCTCCTTAGTTACCAAAGAGGGAGGGCTACAGAGTATTTGTCCTGCTTCAAGCCCTCTATGGTATTTCCTGGTATACCAAGTGACCTCTCATTTACTGGTAACTCTCCGAGTATTGTTATGCTTGGAGCCTTTACGGTTAGAGCGTCTGTATACTGTGCTGTGTCTTAGAAATGACATGTTGGCCCCCAGCTGGAGCCTCTGCTTGGGATTCAGCACAGAGCACAGCAACTGCTGACCCCCAAGAGCTCCCGAGTTGCTCGTGTAGGAGGGCCCCAGCCCTGAGTTCCAGCAGGTTGCCTCCATGGGCTCCCCCACCTGCGCACTGCCCTGTGCCGGGACCGCTCCTGTTCCTGCCCGCCTGCTTGCGTCATGGCCATTTCTGGCTCCTGTCAATGCAATGAAGTGTTTAATTCATTTCTTTTACGTAAGAACAATAGTTCGCGACAGCTACAGTCACTTCCTTTGTCTGTCACGTTTCCTTTCTTCTCCTGTTTCCCGGCAGGCCTCTGGCTGTACCTAGCAGGAAGCAGTCTGCCCTGCCTAACCCTGATTGGCTCTCCTAATTTTGGATACAGGTCAGTTCATCGGGACTTGGAAGCTCAGGTTGCAATTGTGACGGAAAATAGAGACCTGCAACACCAGCTCCATCAGGTGGGTGTGAGTGGGAGGGGCGGGGGAAGGGAATGGTGCATTCAAAACCTACCATGGCAGTCAGTGAAACCCTTCCCAAGCAGAGGGAAACTTGAGGAGCTGTCAGTTAAGTGTCTATTGATGAGCTGCTGGCTATGAGTGCCTGCTTCTGGGAACCCGAGCCCATGACGAGAAAGAAGAGCTGTCCCCAATGACCTCCCAAGTGATGGGAACCGTTAGGCCCTGGGGGCTGAGCAAATGCAGACAAGCCACTCCGAGCAAAGCCGCTGACTCTCCTGTGGCTACTGATGGCAGCACGTGCTCCTGGTTCCCTCCATTGTCAGGTAGTGTCTGAGCTCTGGGGAACAGGCCTCAGGCTCTCACAGTTGCTGACCTCACTTGCAGAGTGGTTTGGATCTTAATCATGCAGCTGGAATCCTGTACAGGAGTGTGAATGCCACTGTGGCTGCTTTCTAGCCATTTCCTTTCCCACAGGACTTAGGAGAGAGGGGAGGCAGGGCAGGCCTGTGCTTCCAGCATCACTGTTACCGTAAGAAGACGTGTCCGGCTCCTCTTGGGTTCCTCAGGAAGGATTGTGCTCCTCCAGATCTAGATTCCTTTCAGTGGTTGAGAAGCTTTCACTTCATTGTCTTTTTCCCACCCCCACCCCATCTGTTTGGACTTTGGCATTGTTGTGAGCAGCTCCTGCAAGTCCGAGCTCTTTGGCACGGATTAGTGCAGATGCTTTATTTAAAGCTTTGCAAAAACCTACTGGATCACACCCATGCCTGGTATGGGAAGGCTCAGTTTCTGTCAGATCAGTGGGAATTGCCTCTCTTTCCCCAAGCTGATTTGGCCCTATGAAATGGGTTCAAGTGTGCCTAGGCAAACAGAGTTCTCTGTCTTGCTGGAAGTCATATGGATGTTCCCCTTTGTGTTTGTCCCGCAGCTGGGCTTTTCCTAATGAGAAAAACCGATAGCAGTGTTTGGAGTGAAGAGACCTGGGAACAAGCATGTGGCCTGCAGCCATCCATCAGCAGGCGTTTCCCATGGGTGTGAAACTGCCCTGCAGTTTGCTGCCTGGCTGGGGTGAGGCTGAGGTGAGCTCTGCCAGAGCCTTTGCAGCACCAGTGCCTTGCTCTCACCCTTGTTCTCAGTGACTGTTTTCCACTGGACCTGATGGCTGCAGTTACGTGTTAGACATCAGGCGTATCTGCTTCCTGTGTGTTAGCTCAGTGAAGACTTTGTTTTCAGATGTATGAACAACCAGGCTGTTTGGTCCTTCCAGTAGTCACGAGACCTCAACAAGTTCACTTTGTGGTTTCATTTGCCTTCGTGCCTTCGTGCCTTGGAGCCTTTCATCTTTATGCTCTTGTACTTGTAATTGCCCTGCAGGTCTCTTTGCTGACTCCCTCCAGCAGCTATTTTACAAAATGTTGCTTACCTGCTGCCTTGGCAGGGCCTTGCCTGTGTTGCACTCTAACACACTTACACTTTCAAATGAATGCTTTACCCGGGGAAGGTGCCAAGCAGGCTCAGATGGCTCTTCTGGCTGCTGCACTGAGTGAACCAAGGTAAATATTTTGTTAAAAGCTCTGAGCTGAAACAGGCCTCACTACATTAAGTGACTAAAGTCTGGAGCCTCTCTCACAGGGTCTAGCACGGGACTCAAATGCTTGTAATTGGTATAAGCAGGCTAGCCGCTGCCAGGATCTTCTGGATCACACAGCAGCTTGGGATGTTCCTGTCCTGTTTTCCCTCAATTTCCTCCTCCTCCTCCCCTACGATGGCAGGAAAGAGACTTTCTGTGTAAAGTGCAGAGAAGACACTGCTGCTTCCAGAGTATGCCCCACACCATATTTGCATGAACAGGAAAGCAAGAGACCTCACTAGTTTTATTGAAAGAGCCACTTCTACCTTTGATCAAACCACGACTTTTGTTTGCCCTGTGAAATGTATCGGAACTGAGCGCTCACTTCCCTCTCCAGCAGTGCTGTATGTGCTTTGAAGAAACTCGAGCATTTCTGGTAACTTGCTTGAAACCTTGACTGCATACTCATTTGAAAACATGTTGGAGCTGTGTCTAGAAAGAGTTTTTCAAACCTGACTCTTGAGATCAGAGTCTGGCTTCTTTCTCAGGCTGTTGCAGCTAGGGGCTGGCCCCTGTCACTGTTCCTGTTTCCTTTAAGTGTAATTGAGTTAACTAATTGCTTCAGGGCCCAATCCAGCAGACACCTCCAGTGGGGCCCATCTTAAGATGTAAATAGCTGAGCATGTTTAGGCAGAGTATTTGAGTGTAGCTCCCTAGAATAAAATTGTGAAGCCTCAGCAGGCAGCCTTGTTGTGTCATGCCATGTGCTCACGGTTTGGTGGGCAAGTTGCATCTCTGCTTCACGTCGCAGTGTTGGACAGGATGGGTCCTTGGCCCCTGACCGGGCAGAGCTGTTGAATTTAGACACGTAGGAGAAGAATGATTTATCCTTCTAGCAAGAGCCACAGTCAGTCTTCAGCTGAGACTGGATGTTTGTGAGAAGGGCAAAGCATTGGCTTCTGGTCCTTTGTCTTGTAGGAACAGGAGCAGCTCTATCTCAGGTCGGGCATGGTGTCGCCATCTACGTTTGAGCAGCCGAGTCGCTATGTGAAGCTCTGGGTGAAGCTGGTAACACCTCTGATCAAGAACTTCTTCTGAAGGCATAAAGGAGGTGGCTTGGGGTGAGTGTTACATTTTGCTCCGGGAGGGCCTAAACCTCAGGAAATGATCCTATGGTGACTGCACTTCTTCATGTTGCCTTTCTTTGTAATGGGGAAGAGTCAGTCATCCCAGGTTCCTCTCAAATTGGGAAGCTGCTCACTGCAGCTCAGAGCCTTCTGAGGGCCTGCATTACATTTCCCCATGAGTGGGTTTCATTTCTACTTTGTCATAGTTTAGAAATAACTAATGATCCTTCTGGGAAACGGGGAGGAAAGAACCCAGCAAAGGTTTCCCATACACCGGTAGGATTTCCTCTTATGAAATGTCCCTGTTGCAGCTGGGGTCTCGGCTTGGACTCTACCTGTGTGCTCCTGATGAGGATCATGCTGTGTCCTTTCCTGTGCGACCTGGGGCTGGAGGGAGGAGAAGATTCATCCGGGGCCTGTTCAGAAGTGCTTACCTTGGCCCATTGGGCAGTGTCTGATGAGAGCTGTTGCTGTCCTGGCTCAGACGAGACCACAGCAGCCCTTCCTCCCAGTACTTGCACAACTGCCAAGAAACTGGGGGAGGCCTGAGTCCAGCCGGCCACGATTGGGAAAGGGTAGCATGTCTGCCTCTGTGCCGCCGCTGCCTCCTTGTGTGACCTCAGGCTCTGCCTGTAACCTACTCCCACCTTTGAAAGAGCCTGGCATGTCTATGCTGCAGGGATGCCCAAGTCTCTGGCACCCAGGGCTGAGCACTGGGCTGCAGACCCCGAACTCGAGAGCTCCCTGAGCTGTGCCCTGCCTGCACTCCGGGGATCTTGTCTACGGGAGAGCCTGGAAGCAGCACTGGGGCTTGTCCCCTAGCACTCTGGGCTCAAATGCTGTGAGTCAGTTGTGGGAAGGGCACTGGAGGGAGGCTCAGCACTTGTGGGAATATTGCCATGTATGTCCTGTGGAGAGGACGGATCCAGCCCAGCCCATATCCGTTGCCCTGCGGTCAGCACAAGCAAGCGTAGACTGGAAGGTTTGGTGGTGGTTAGTTGGGAGTGCAGACCACAACCAGGACCGCAGTGAAGGCTAGCTGTTGAGGTGGGCCCAGGGCCTGGCTGGCAGGAGACCAGCGCCAGCCTTTGGTGGCATTCCCAGGCCAGAGATGTCCCTAGAAGTCTGGCCCACGTTCTGCCGTTGCTGTAACTGCTCCTTAGAACAAGGGCTCTTAGGCCAACTGCTGAGGGCGGGGATGCCCAAGTGGCTGAAGCTGCGGAGCCAGCTGTGTTGTTGTAAGGCTGGGTACCAGGCTCCTGCATGCAGAGGGAGAGGGTTGGGCTCTAGGCTGAGGCATGGGGCGGGACTGGCCTCCCTTGGCTGCAGTGGGGCATCCTGGGGCGAGCACGCCTGCAGCAGTGATGGGTTCTGCGGGGTCCACCAGTGGGATGGTGTGGGTGGCCTGCCACTGGTGCTAGACTCACTAGGGGGAGCTGTATGCCCACAGGCTGTTGAACTTGCTGTTCGGGGGGGGAGTGCAGCTGCAGGCCAGGCCCTGGGTGATGGAGCAAGGGGATGGACAGACCCTGCATCCCAGAGGCAGAGACAAGTGTGCCGGACTTAGGTGTTTGCAGCCCATTGCACCAAGGCAAAGCTGGCAGTCTGCAGAACGGGGAGGTGCCATGAGCCTTAGCAGCAGGCGTGTGGCCCCAGCACGGGGGCAGTGTGCAGCAGAACGTGGGTGCCTGCACTCTCCCCTGCATGGCAGCCCGTTCCCCTCTGCCCTGCCTGGGATCCCCTGGGATAGGGGCTGTGGTTGCTGGGGCCGGGTGGGAGGCGAGCGCTCTGCTGTTGCCATGGAATAAGTGACTGGTAGGTGTGTGGGACGAGAAGTGAAGGTGGCCATGGGCCAGTGTTTGTGGCTGCCACTTCTCTTTAGCATATGCTCTAAGCAGGGCTTTCTCACAGCCTGACTTGGCGTTCTCGTGGGGGCATCAGGCAGCCACGTATCATGACAGCCGCCCAAACAGGCCAGTTACTACTGAGCCACCGTGCTAGGAACTTGATGTTTCTTTTATTGTCACATGGCTAAAATACCTCAGGGACAGACAAGGGGTCGGGCTGTGTGTTCAGTGAGTGCCCACAGGCTCTGCGGCCTGTGACGAGTGGTGGTTCAGTAGACGATCAAACCTGCAAGAGCAAAGCGACAGCAGCAAGAATCCACTTAGCCGGTTTCTCTTTTGTCTTCAGGTTGAAGGTCCAGACATAAGTGGGGCCGCGTATCCGCGTCTTGTAGACGGGGCACTCGTAGACGTTCTTGGTGTCCATGCGGTCCACAGGGATGGCTCTGATGAAGATGACTGGCATCGAGGGCGTCAGCTCCTTCAGCCGCGCGTCTGCGATGACGCCACTAGGAATGTCCCAGCGAGCGCCTGGAAGGGTGCAAGCTGTCAGCTTGCTAAGCCGGAAGGGGTGGGGATGGGGATCCTGGCAGCAAGGCCTGGCTGAGAGCTGCGTGGGTCCCCCTTGGTGCCATCTCCTTGTGACACACACTGACGCCTCCTGCAGTAATGCTAGGGGTGGGGTCTCGGGTGTGCAGTCCTGCCCCGAGCTCTGAGGGCAGGCACGCAGGGAAGGGCAAAGCTTGGCCAGGGACAAGCCACGTTAAACTATCCCGTGTAGTCTGCTTGGGTTGGTCTCGGCCGGGTCTGGCTGGGAACTTCCTTCTTACTTGGGCTTCCTCAGTCCAGTCTCCTGTACTATTGGGACTCCTTTTCCCAGCCCACTGCAGTAACCTCCCCAGCCCTGTCCTAACCTCTGCATCTTGCTGCTGGATTCCCAGCCTGAGCATCAGCCTGTTGCTGCTTCCAAGTTAGCTGAGTGCTGCTCCCTGCTGGCCCCTGCCTGCCACTGGTACACAATAAAAGCAGCTGCTCCCCAAACGGCCTCTGACTCTTGTGTACGGATCAAAACAGCGACGCAAAGCCAGTAAGAGCTGCCCATGTTGTACTGCTGGGATGCTGGCAAGTACAACCTGGTCAGTCATTGCACCTTAGCTGTGGCCTGGGGGGATGGCTTGCATGTACGCTGTACTTGGCCCTGGCCTCATCACGGGGAGGTGGCTGTGGGAGTGCTCCTGCCCTGAGGCAGCACGCTCTGAACAGCGTCAGTGCGCGTGGGGCCCTGCGCTGACGTGGACAGCAGTGATGGCCTGGGGCCGCTGACAGCTCAGAAAGCACGGCTCTGTGCGCTGCAGGGAGGAAAGATGCCAGAGCAGGAGGATGCAGTGCCTCAGCCCTCCTAGAAACTGTGTGTTTAGACTGCTGGGGCTGAGGCCAGGAAAGCAGGGTGAGGAGGTTAGCTGCTCTCAGACTCCCAGCTGCAGTGTCACACACTAGCCAGGTCCTCACTGACCTGGCAGTGGCAAAGAGCAGCAGGCCCTACCTTCCATGAACAGGCCGTGGATGTAAGAGCCTTCCCGGGGGGGAGCTGTCATGTCCTCGCGGCTCTTCTTGGTCACCTCCACGGAGAGGCACATCTTGTCCAGTGGCCACTCGTTCTTCCTGGCCATGGACTGCATGATGGCCGTGAGGAATGACTGGGGGTTGAAGAAGCCTGCCAGCCACACTGTCGCAGGCAGCGCAAAGTCTGTGGTCCAGGCTTCTAGCTCCTGCAGTGGAAGCGTTTGCAGCAGTTCAGAGCAGAGCTCCGGGGCCAGCTGCCCGCTGCTCTGCAGCTGAGCACACGCAGGCTTCCCTTTCCCTGGGAGGCTGGACAGGCTTGGTTCTGTCTTGTAGTGCAGGGCTGGGCTTACTGAGGAGACTGGCAAAGAGACCCAGGCACTGATGGCAACTGTTTGGTCATGGGCTCTTCAGGGTGTGACTGCTGCTTATATTTTTCCAAACACAAAAGCAGTTCAGGGTGCTGGGCTGCCTCCTGTTCTCCGGCAGGGGCTACTCTCCTGCTGCACAGACTGACTCCCCCAGCACTAAGCCTCGCAGGCCCTGACCTCCCTGCCTGGAGCCAGCAGGCCCATGGGAGCCACACATGCAGAGCCAGTGTGGGCAGTGAGACCTTACCCCTCTCCTCTGTCCATGTATAGAAGAGTGAGCTGGCTTTAGCCCTGTTGCTACTGGCTGTGTGTGCAGGTGGACGCCTGCCAACAGCTCCAGCCCCTTCATGTGGCAGGTGCCATGGTGCTACCCTGACTGAAGGCCGTACCCTTCAGTTAAGAGCTGCTGTGCTCAGTGCATGGGCACTGAATGGGGATGGGGCGACTCACCCGGATCCGAAGTAGCAGGTCTGCGTACCAGGCTCCCAAGCCCAGCAAGGAGGGGTAGGCCCGGTTTGTCCAGGACTCGGGCACGTTGTCGTAGAAGAGCGCAGTAGACAGCTCCTCCATGTCTGTCGTAATTGTCAGCTCCCCCTGGACCAGAAGGAAGCGCAGATTTGTTTCTGCACAGCCAGGTGAGCTGCCCTAGTCCCCGCTGCATGGAGCAGGCCCCAGAAGCCATATGGCTCACGGGCAGGGCAGTGCCAGCCACCCCAGCCTGGGCCTTGTCTAGGTCTGGCCTTGCCCAGGGAGAGGGTTGCTATGGCACTGAGGGAGCTTGCACTTTCATGTGCAGCTGTAGTTCCTGGAAACACCTGTAGCTAGCGGGGGGTGGGGAGCAGAAGCAGAGCCTGGGGACGTGGCAGCAGAAAGGAGGATGATGCCCAGGAGTGCAGTTTGTCAAGGCGCCGTACAGAGGCCGAGCACCATGGCCCGGCAGTGGCGTCGTGTACCTTCAGCCCCAAGTTCAGCTCCTTCAGCGAGCGCCGGAGCTCTGTAGTCAGGATGTTCATCCTCTCGCACTCCTGGAAGGCCACTACCACATAAGGCGTTTTCTCTGCTGCCTTCGCCATCACCTCCACCATGTTGAAGGGCTCGGGGAGCCGCTCGAGGATCTCGTCCAGCACAGCCTTGACCTGCAGCACACAATGCCGGCCCTCAGCACACAGCAGGGGGCTGGGGTTTGGGGTGCGGCAGAGCAGGCCCCAGTTACTACATGGACTTGGACCCCAAGCGTGTCCCCTGCCTCATGCCCTGCTGCAGCCCTCGGCCTCCTGCCCAGGGGCTGTCTGCTGCACAACCCCCACCACCAGCGCTTCCAACAGAGCTGAGCCCTCCCTGCCCCACCACCTCTTGCCCGCCCTGCTGTCATCTCTGCCTCCCATGGGGGGGAGGGGGTCTGTGGGAGAGAGGTGGATCCAGGAACAGGGGCCACGTGCAGTGGCTGAAACATGGTGGGGGACCACAGGCCTGATCCCTATGACCTGCTGTCCCTAAAAGCTGTGCTGCACTGTACTGCACTGGTCCATGTTCAGCCTGCTTGGGGCAGAAACTACATGCACAACCCTCCCCCATGCCTGCCCCTGCCCAGATCTGCCTGCCTTCTCCTCGCGGGACACGCCACTGCCAGCCCCTGCCTCTGACTCCTTGGGCTGCATCTCCAGCACGGTGCGGAACAGCTTCTCCGAGGTGACGGTGAGGAAGCCGATCTCGGCGTTGGGGTGCAGGCCATACAGGTAGGGGCTCTCGGGTGGCAGGTTCTCATCCACGTACTCGTGGTAGCCCTGGGGCAGCCCCGGGCGCAGGCGCTTAGTGCACTGCCCTGGCCCGCACTGCCCCACATCCCAGCCCTAGCCCGGGGAAGGGGCTGATGCCTGCCCATCTCCCCTCCCTCAGCGTCTCCCTGCCACCCTGGCCCCCACATTCTCCCCCGGTCCCAGGGAAGGGCGCTGGCCTCACCTTGTAGTCCAGGTTGGGAGGGATGAAGAAGCTCGGCGCCAAGAGCATGTCTCCCTCCAGCATCTCCACACGGACATACTCCTGCAGGTAGGTGCGGCACAGCCGCCGGTCCCAGTCGTCTGTGATGTGCCCCCCGTACATGATCTCCCCAAAGAGGTAGCGCAGGTCGTCCCAGGGCACCTAGGCACAATCCCGTGGTGCGCACAACTGTTGTGGCTCTGGGACAGTTCTGTGCAGCCGCCTGCTCCCCCCCGAGCAGGCTCAAGGCCTGGGCTCCTCCTGCCTGGCATCACACCTCACCCCACACTGGCATTGGGTGGGGGGGCATGTCTCAACCACCTACGCACCAGTTGGATGCTTCAAGGAACTAATGGAGAAGTGGGGCTATACATTGGTTCAACCACCTGCAACCACGACGCAGGGCCTCACCTACTGCAGTGCAGCTGGTCAAAGGCACATGTTCAACGAGCCCTCGCCAAGTACAGCAGAGCGTGAGCATGTAGCAAAATGGGCAAATGTGGTGCGGAGACACGAGAAGCAGCAGCAGCAGCAGCTGTGGCAACAGCCTTTTCCACAGGGCAGGAACAGGGACTGGGTCCTGCCTGCCTTGGCACCATGTTGCTTCTGGGGGCTTTGCCTTGCACACAAATGGGCATGCTGCTAGACATGCTGTGCAGGGAGCCAGGCAGGGCCCTGGCCTGGGGGAGGGAAGCCAGCCCCTTCCTCGTGGAATGGCCCTCTCCTGCATGGCACCCCCAACCCTGCTCCCCAGGTTGGGCCCGGGGCCCCATCCCTTGCTGAGGGTGTATCCCCATCAGACATAGGCCTGTGCCCTCCTTCCCCCGGGCAGAGCTCCAGACACTGGCCCAGAGGTCCCTGCAGCCATGCCTGTGGGGTGGTGCTGCTGCCTGGGCATGGGTTGACACTCAGCTGGCCTGTTAGTGCCTCACCTTGGCATTGGCCTCCAGGTAGTTGTACAGCACATTGATGGATATGGTCAGATCTCCGTTGTTGAAGGGGTAAGACCGATTCCAGCCCTGAGCGCCAAATTTACGCCTTTCCGCTACCACCGCGTGGAAGTAAGAGAGGGCAAACAGGATGCACTTGAACTCGATCTCCCGGCTGCACATCTCCAACGTGTCCTAGAGCACAGGAGAGAGGAGACGGTGCTGCCACAGGCACACGGCTGACTGGAGCCGTGACGCACTGTGGCAGAGCCGGGGTCGGCTTGTAGCTCTGCTGGGCTGATGGCAGCACAGAGGCTGCAGCCCCAAGCTGGCAGCAGTGGAGGGATCACGTGGGACCCCCAGCACTGCCCGAGACTTTGGGGAACATTGGGAGTTTGGGGCCAGTGGCTCTCACACTTCAGCAGAGCACCGTGCGCAGCCACCCAGCCAGGCCCTGAAACACACAAACCAGCCCCCACAGCCCCCGTGTCAGGGCTGAGCCTGTGCCATGCAGTATTGCTGGATGGGGAACCAGGCAGCAGGGTGGCAAAACCCACAAAAGCCTCCTCCACCCCTGCCCAAACAGACACCCCCTCCCCCTGCCAGGCTGGGCTCTGGGGAAGCTTCGTTATGGATGTCCTCAAAGGGGTGGAGGCACCACGCTAGCATGGATGACTCGCCCAACTATGTCAACTTGCCCAGGACTTGCATGGCAGCCCTGGTGCCCGTCTCCTCAGGGACCTGGATGGCAGGAGCCCTTAGCAGCTGGGAGAGATTTCTCCATTTCAGCTGCTCTCAGGAACCAGCAGTGGCACTTGTAAGTCCATGCACATGCACACACACACGCACATGCACGCTTGTAGCAGACCAAGAGGAGGGTGGTGCCCCTGAGCTGCTGTGCTGCTGCACAGTTGCAGGCACCCCTCCTTTCCAGGCATCACTGCGTGTGCAGCGGTGGCTGCAAATGGGCTGGCAGCACGCCAGGTACCTGTGTGAAGAGGTCCAGCGCCTTGTGCAGGTTGGCGTACATGCCCGTGGGTGGCTCGTTGGTGATCTTGATGGCATTCTCCAAGAGCCCCTGCGGGATGATGTGCGTGTCGGGGCTGGGGGCTGGCTCGGCGCTCATGAACACGCGGTAATCGGTGTGGCTGCCCTGGCTGTACCGCTCCACCTTCTTGTCCAGCGTGCCCAGCCACTTGGCCACCAGGTGGATGTTCTACAAAAGCACGGAGTCCTGCCTTGCTCCCACGTTGCATGACGCATGAGCGAGTTACCATGCGGAGGGTGGGAAGGGGGCCCTTGCTGGTGGCTGCGGCCCTGCAGGGCCTGCCACACATGTGGCCCCAGCCTGCAGGAAGGGGAAGCAGTGCCACCCATGACATGGGGACAAGCCACTGTGAGCTGGTGTGCCCAGGAGTGCCCAGGCAGAGCTGTGCTGTAGGCTGGACTCTGTGTCCAGTGGCAGCTTGTTTTGGTGCATGGGGAGGGGGCAGGATTTGGGACACCCTGGTGTAGCTGCCATGGCTGAAGGCCATTGGTCAGGATCTCGGGGGTGCCCGGTGCTGCGCTCACCTGCAGAATGACCCAGTGGCCCTGTATGGCTGCCACGTCCAGTGCGTTCTCGGCCACGACCTCCTGGCCCTGCCCCAGTGACACGTTGTGCAGCTTCTCGTTGTCAATGGTGAAGCCCAGCTTCTTGCCTGGAGGGAGACATGCACCGGGGCCTGCTGGGGCTGCCGGGAGTGGGAGCCGTGCTGCGGATGGCGCCTGGCACTGGCCAGGGTGCTGGCTTACCCAGGGCCTCCACGTCTTTCAAGGGGTCGACGCCGGGGGAGAGGATGAAGAAGATGGCGGCGGACGGGCTGCTCTCCTCATAGGACTTGGAGAACTCCACGCTCCGGCCTTCTACAAACTTGCTCCCCATCTTCTCCTCCACAAAGTTCCTGTGCGGAGGAGCCGCCATGGGTGAGCTCTGTGCAGCACCCATTTGGGCTCTGCCGTAGAAGCCCCACGGTTCGCCTGGAGACACCGCTTGGGAGGGCAGCCCCGGCCCCACAGCCCCCGCGGGCACACCTGACAGCGTAGGTCATCCTGTCAGGCCGCATGCACCTCATCATGCACAGCTTCTGCAGGGCCGTCTTGTTCTTCCACTCCTTGGGGAAGACCTCCTTCTCCGGGGCCTCCGACTCCACAAACTTCTTCCAACGCTTGGCCGAGCCCTCAATGTCGCTGTCCAAGTTCTTGAACGCATCCATGTCGGACAGGACCTGCGGGCAGGGGGCAGGTGGGCAGTGCCAGTGCCAGTGCTTGGGGGCTGGGGACAGGTCCTTGCAGGTGTCACTGAGCAGAAGCTCAGGCGCCACATGCTCCTTACAAGCCCCACTGCATCCCAGCCACATGCATGTGCCCCAGTGCCTCCTGCCAGGGCCCGGCTGGGCCCCCACCTGGCACCACAGCCCCCAAGTATTTGACCAAATGACCAGATACTCAGGAGGTTTCTGTCCGCCAAGATGCTTGGGGTAGGAAGTGGCTGAGTAAGCCCTGGTGCAGGCATCATAGGGGCAGAGATTTTAGTGCCCTTGGAACATGCAGGAGGGTGTGATTTCTCAGTGCACGGCAGCAGTTGCACATGTGATGGCAAGAGCAGCGAGAGGAGCACGGTGAGGCTGTGTTCACCCTTGGGGCATGCACAGGGCAGGCGCCTCCGGTGCTCCAGGAGTGTCTGGGCACACCCGCGGGGCTGTAGGAGGTGCAGGGCAGTGCAGGGACCCTGGGTACAGCCAGCTCTGCACTCTGCTTGTGCCCAGAGCTACCGAACAATGTCCATTTAGACGCCAACATTGCCACAGAGCAAAGGCTCCTCTGGGTCTGCCCCAGCCCATTTCAACACCTGCATCCTTAGCTCTAGGCCGGCCTGAGCCAGGGCATCCACCTTCTCTGTGCTGAGCTTTCTGCCATCCTCCCATTGCTTTGGGGAACAGCTAGGCACTGGCTGCAGCAGTGCCACCCCAGCCGCTCGGCTCGTGGCCCATGGGCATGGCAGATTCACCCAAAGCTCCCAGCCAGAAATGGTGAGTGTCCCCAGCGCCCTGCTGCAGCATCTGACTCTTCCCTGCCTGCGAGCCACTGGCCCCATGAGGTAGCAGGCGCCGACGGGCTGAGTTCCCCTCCTGGCCGGCCTCAGGCTGGTCTGCTGAGAGGGGCCTCAGCATTTCCTGCTTCGCCAACAAACCTTAATTCCACCCCAGCCTGGAGACTGTAAGAAATCCACGGGGGAGGCCACGCCAGCTTTGAAGGGAAAGCGCAAGAGGAAGTCCAGTTCAACTGGGTTCACTTCTTTCTTCATCAGCAAGACCTGGGGAGACCACAGCAGTGCCTGGCACAAGGTTACATAACCCCTCACTGCGAAGCTGAATTGCTGGCATGTCACAACCCGCGCCCTGGCCCCTGAACTCATCTGTGCTGGGAAAATGCGTGTTGCGACAGGGGCACATGTGGGCTCCTGGAGGAAACGGGTGCTGCCCTGTCCAGAGCCCGCCTGGGCCTTTGCTGCCAGCCTGGGTGCAGCCTGGCCCAGGGCATGAGCGTTAAACCACAGCACTAGGACTGGCAGCACCAGGAGCGAAGGGAGCGCACTGGGCCCCGTGTGGGCAGGCAGGACCCCCAGGTTGGCGGTGCGGAGGAACCGGACACCAGGATGGGGCCCAGTCCCATCGGTGCTGAGTGCGGGTACAGGGCGCCACGGCTAGGCTTGCTCACACTGGCCAACGGCATGTCTGGTCCAGCTTTGCTGATGGCGTGAGGGTGCCCAGGGCCTCCCTGGCAGGATCCCGTGAGACCCTGTGGCCAGTGCTGCACCAGAGGCCAGAAAACCGGGGCCCCTTGGGCATGGGCCTGGGTGTCCCTCAGGCCAGGAGCCAGCAGGAACCGGCAGCACAAACTCTGCCAGCGAGCCGAGGCGCAGAGGCCAGGGGAGAGCCACTCTGCAAGCACGACAGGTGCTGGGCACGAGGAGACAGCCCCAGGCCTGGCCCCGCTACCTGAAATGTCACTTGGGCCAGGAAGATGAGCTTGTCCCTCTCGAAGAGCCCGCGCGCCGTGTACATGAAGACCGAGTAGGTGATCTCGTCCGTCAGGTTGGCCACCCGCTGCTTCACCTCCTCGGCGGGCGTCGTGCGCTGGATGGCTGTCTCAAACACTACGTTGAAAGCCTGAGCAGAGGCGGGGCTGGTTCAACGCTGTGCTCCCGAGTGCTGCGCCGCCCGCAGCCACAGCGGCCACGGCTCCATGCACTGAGCGCAGCCAGGCGTGGGCGCGGGCAGTCACCTTCAGTGAGAACTGGTAGATGGGGTTGATCTTGTTGAGGTCGTTGAGGATGAAGTAGAGCAGAGACGCCCGCTCCGCAGCTGGCCGGTAGCTCTCTCTTGCTTCGTTAATTCGGACTTCTGTCACCTTGGCTTCCCTCACCTGGGCACAGAATGGACCCGCCGTCCATGACCCACCTGCACGTGGCCTGGCCTGGCCCCCAGGAGCAACATGGCCCCTGCCTAGGGGAAAGAGCCCCCTGGCAGGGCCCTGGCGAGGGGGGCACCAGGATCATGCTCCTACCTTCTCCTCAATTTCCATGGCCGTGCGCTTGGTGGTCTCGAGGTTCTCCACCAGTGCCATGTCCCCCAGGAAGTTCCCCGAGGCGGCGGAGAGTCGGGCCAACAGAGAGTCCTCCAGCTCTTTCAGGAAGATCTTGAACTCGTTCTGGCTCTTGGTGAGATTAGCCTGCGGCCGCGATGCACACGAGCCATTAGCCGGCCCCGGGATCAGTGCCAAGAGTCACGGTCAGCCACAGCGGTTTGTCGGAGTCAGGGAGACAGCGCTCTGGGCTCGTGGCCCATCGCGGAGGGGATCCCCAAGGAACCACACAGCCACACGCCACAGGAGCCCGTGGGAAGAGCTGTGGAGAGGGGCCCTGGTGGCACGAGCGGCTGCTCCTTGCACTGGCATGGGCTGTCTGGGCTGGGGTGCCTGGCCCACTCCCACGGTGATGGGGGGAGGCAGATGCAGCAGCTCTCGATGGCTGTGCCTGCACCCTGCACCAGGGCTCCCCGGGCCAGACCATCAACCTGGAGCAGGGCAAGCCCAACCCAGAACTCCGTCCATTTGCTGCGTGTGGCCGCAGCGTGTTGTGGATCCCCGGGACCCCTCACCGCAGCCCCTGCCCTGGACAGCCTCCGGCAGCTGCCTCAGTACCTTCAGCTCCTCCAGGTCTGGGCGCTCCTTGGCCACCACGGCAGCCAGAAGCTGGTCCTCCAGCCCGTCCCGGGTCACCAGGAAGTTGATGAGCGTGCATTGCGCCTGCATCTCAGGCTTGTAGTGGGGGCTGAAGTACTTGGTGTGCAGGATGAGGCGGAAGTGCGGGTGATACTCCACCTCTTTGTCACCGATCTTGATGTACCTGATGCATGGCAATGGGACACGGGTGTTTCTGTGAGCACGGATCGCCCCCGGCCAGGGCCCTGGGCACCATCCAGCTGCTTTTCCCCAAAGGCTCCTGCGACACGTGGGGATCCCGTCCATGACGGGCCGTGCAGCTCAGGGTGGCTGCGGGCCCAGAGACACACTCCTGCCCCTGCTATTCAGCCTGGAGCAGAGGAGCCCCGGCATTTCTCCCTCGTCCCTGCACCCGAGCAGGAAGGCCTTCGTCTCCAGAGGCAGGAACTGAGCTCAGCTCCTCAGACCCGAAAACAAGGCCAGGCGGGTGAAGGAATCGCCTCAGGGCCTGGCTGGGGGTGGGAAGGGATGGACGTACTTCCCCTTCTTGATGGTGTTCCTGCCCAGCAGCGGGTCCAGCACCGGCTCCACCGTCTCGCCGATGTTCTCGATGAGCAGCGTGTGGCCCTCGGAGACCGCCTGCTCGATGATGTCCAGGTAGCTGCAGCGCCGGAGGGGAGGGAAGGGGAGAGGAAGCTGGCGTAGGCCCTGCTGCCAGCCTGGGGCAGGCCCCTCACTCTTGCGCTGGCCCAGGCAGCCTTGCTCCCTGCAGCTGCCGTGAGAAGCCCGATCCCAGGTCTCCTCCCCCCAGCAGGTGCCCACAAGGGCTCACCGGCCCCTTTGATCCAGGCAGGTCTTTCCTGGCTCAGGACCTGAGAAGAGCCCCGGGCGTCTTGCAGCCCAGACACGTGGGCCCCGGATCCCAAGTTCTGGCTGCAGCAGCTGCCAACAGGGGCAGGGCTGCCGAACTTGGGGCCAGGGGCCCCGTCCACCAGACGTGGGTTTTGTTCCCACACCGTGCATGCCGAGCTCCCAGAGGCCCCGGGCTCACGGCACAGCAACGGTCCAGTGCTGCCCGGTGGGAGCCTCCCAGCTGCAAGAACAGCTCCTGCAGCCTGGCCAGGCCCAGGGGAGCCCTTTCCCCTCCCCACCCCTGCACGAACTCCGGCGGAGCAGGGACCGTGCTCTGGCTCTGCAGCCATCCAGGAGGGCAGGGCAGGGGCTTGGTTTTGGAAAGCTGGACAGAGCCTTCATCCACAGCCTGGCCCAGCCCACCGTGGCTGAAAGCATCGCTCGGGCCCTGGGAAGAGGCACCAGAAGGCCAAACCCACCTTCTCTGGCCCAGCCGGATTGCCTTCATGTCCTGCCCATACTTGTTCTTAATCCACTTGATCCCCTGCAGCTGGGCATCCACAATGAGGGGCCAGCGCTCGGTGCTGCACAGGATGGTGGCGTTCTCCGTGGACATGCGGTCGCTGGGCAGCCCCTGGTTGTTCCACGTCGCCACGTCCGCGTCGTCTGTCAGGAGGCTCAGGGGATCCAGCTCTGGCGTGACAGGGATGGGCACCTGTGGAGCACATGGCGCTGTCTGCAGCATGGCCGGCCCCTGGCCACAGAGCCACGCGAGCCTGAGGTGCAGCCTGGGTCATGGCTGTGCCCTTTACCTTGAGCTTGTTCAAGTAGGGGACCCAGTGCCGGTCGACCAGTTCGGCCCGGTACTTCTTGGTGAAGTAGCCCACATAGGACACGAAGGCGGAGATGAGCAGCACGTCCCCGCACAGCGTCTTCCCCTGCTCCTGGAAGGTCTGCACCGATTCAGCCCAGCGCACGTTCTCGGAGGCCAGGCCCCCGACTAGCCTGCAGCGGAGCACCCCAGGCCCTTGTGAGCATGGAGCTGGGTGTGGGGTCAGCCCCAGCGCCCAGGGAAGGGGCAAGGGCATGTCTCAGAAAAGGCAGGGTGTGCCAGCCCCACCACCTCGGGGGGCAGCCCTGCCTTCATGACCACAACATTGGGAACCAAAGCCAGGGCTAGAGGCACCCGGGCTGAGGGGCCGCCACTGCTTCCTGCCTCACCCTAGCCCCTGGCCACAGGCAGTGGGGCAGCCCTGGCAGGGAGAGGTGCAGCAGCCCCCTGAACACTGCCCAGCCCAGTGGGTAGGGAGCCCCAGGCTGGGGCTGACCGGCACGGAGGTGGCTGGACCCAGGTGCACTGCCCCCCAGCCCAGAGGTGCTCTGCCCCCCGGCCAAGCAAGCAGCACCTCGGGGAGAAAGACGCTCTGCACAGACAGCGATGGATCATCGTGGGGGCAAAGGCCGGTGAGGCCGGAGTGACTGCTGACCAGTGCACTCGGACCAGGGACAGGCGAGAGGTTGCCAACCCCAGGGACTTCCCACGGCAGAGCACATCCCCCCAGGGAAAGCGCCCCAGGGCCCCCGGCTCGGGTAGCTGCTGGGACCAGACTTCGCACTCGTCGCCAGCCCCGACCTGCACCAGAGTCATGGCTCAGTACCTGTTTGCTAACATGATGACTCTGTTCGTGGTGTCGGCTTCCTGCTGGCACTTGATTTTTTCAGCTGTCGCCTTTTCAAATTTGGCCGTCAGGGTTGCCAGGTTGGCATTTAGGTCCTTTGGGAAACAACAGGTCTGCAGTCACCCGTTCCGCACGGGTGCACCCTGAAGTCTCCATGTCCCGGTGACGCCAAAGTATGCCAGAGCCAGCCCCCTCATGCCAACCCCTCCTGCGCCTCAGTGCTTTCCCTCTGTGCTGTGGGCAGGGTCCCAGCATGGCTGGCACGCTTGGGCTCAGGGAGGGCAGAGATGCCATGTGCTTACTGCGATTTTGTTTTTAATGCGGCTCAGCTTCTCCTGCGCCTCGGCCAGCTCTGCGTTCGCCTCCTCCAGCGCCTGCCGCTTGGGCGCCACGTCGCAGTACACCTCGTAGAAGCGCACGATGTTCAGGCACCAGGAGCACAGCCCCGCGGCCGCCGTCGACTTGGACATGATGAACTCGGGGTCGAAGGTGGGGTCTGACTGGTAGGGCCTGGGGAGGATGAAGACCAGGACAACCATCAGGGATCATGGTGAGCCCCGTGTAGCCAGCTATTAAAAAACCATGGCCAGTTTTGGGTGGCTCCGTTTTATGGGCCTGGTTTTGTAGAATGGCCTCTGGACTTGGCGTGCAGCTGCACCCGGCTCCTGCTGGACCCCCTGGGGCACCAGCGGCCCGGCCTGAACGCTTTGAACCTGCGGCCTCCTCCAATGCTGTGATGCATTTGTAAAGCCTCCTGTCACTTTCTACCTTTTCTCTCTGCTCAGGGGCACGAGTGGTCCGGAAACAGGACGTCCGGGTCCGGCCCTGCCCCAGTCTAGAGGTTTCTGCCCACACGTTTGTGACCAAGGACCACAGGATACTGGGAGATGCCCTGGGTGGGGGGCGCCGAGAGGGGCACTGCTGTGGGCTGCTGAACAACACGGAGAGATGCTGCTCCCGGCCCCTCAAGCCCCAGGGCAGAGGGGTGCACAGGGGATGTGCCTGGGGGCGATTCCTTCCTCCAGCACCACCCAGGCCAGACACATGGTGACTTGGAGCCTGGTCCCGCAGCAGCACTGCCCAGCTGCTGGCCCCACCGATGCAGAGGGGGCTGCGGTCAGTGCCAGCCTGCCTGGGGGCCCGCGGAGGGACGTGAGGAGCCGGGGACACGTGCCCATGCTGCAGCACAGCAGGCCCAGCCCTGGGCAGAGCCGGCCTCGGGGAGCCTTCCCCTCCGAGAAGCCAGGCTGGGCCCTGCCCGCCCCCCGTACTTGAAGGCTTTGAGGCAGGGCTCTGGGATGTGCTCCTTGTCGAACTTCTTCAAGGAGTCAATGAAGGAGTCCACTTTCCCCATCATGATCTTCGCCGCCTTCCAGCTCTTGTCCTTGGGGATGCGACCCCCGGGTGCAGTCAGGATCATCACGGCAGCTGTCACGTTCACCACGGCCTCGGGGGGCGACCCGAAGGACTTCAGCTCCGTCAGGTTGTTCTGCAGGGATCACGGCGGGTGATCGACTGTAGCCGCCGCTGCGGGCTGGGGACCCAGCTTCCTCCATCCCAGCCGCCAGAGCTCAGACGCACACGTTACCTTGTTCAGCGTGTCGAGGGCTTCTTGCGCCGCAATCAGAGCAGGCTCTGCCTTTGCCAGGTCAGTCTCGCAGGCTTTCTGCTTCTCTGCCACGTTCTGGCCGAGGTAAAGCATGTGCCTGCAGCCTGGTTCGTGGCTCCCTTCGCCCTGCCTCCCACTGCACCCCCATGCATGCCCTCTGATGCAGGACCTGCCTCCTACCAGGCACCTGCCTGGCGCTCAGCAGACCAGGGCTCGCTGCCCTCGGGAGGGCCCATAGGTGCCCCACTGCATACATATGGTGCATGGCAGCAGGCACTGCAGACGCCCTGGCCCCCAGCATGCAGGCAGCTTGCTGCTCATGGGGCTCAGCCACGGCCCCAGGCCCTGCTCCTGTGCTCCTCCAGGAGCTGGCTTGGGAAGGAGGGCTGGAGACAACTGCCCAGGCTCTTCCTCACCCCGACCCGGGCTGGCCTCCCACCCTGCTGCTGCCACTGGAGGGAGGCACGTGGCACGAGAGGGGCCTGGCAAGCACATACCGTGTTGATGACCTGGACCTTCAGCTCCTCCTCGTCGGCGATCATCTTCTCCCGGCTCACCTTGTCGGTCTCAACGCCCACCACCTGGATCAGCTTGTCAGCGTCCTCGTTCTTGTGCTTCAGCTCCAGCTCCTGCACTGCCAGCTTGGCCTTGAGGTCATCGACCTGCACGGTGTCCAGGAGAAGGGGCAGAAGCCCATTGGGGCCAGGCCCGGGCACGGTGCGAGCAACCGCTAGAAGCCTCAAGGGCTTGAGGCATGCGATAGAGGAGGGGGAGGGGACCCCCGGGTGGGGAGAGCTCCTGCCGCCCTCCCCTTGCACGAGGGCTGCGTGCCCGGGAGCGGGCTGGCATTACTCCCTGCGATGCAGCCCCTGCTAGAACAGGGTCCCCTGGGTCTGCCTAGCACACGCGGCCGCTCCACCACTTGCCCCGGGGCTGGCACCGGGGAGCATTTCCATGAGAGTCAGCGCAGAGCGGTGGGGCAGGGGCGGCTCGGACCTCCCCCCCACACCTCCAGTGTCTGCCGACCACGACCACCCAAGTCCTGCCCACGCCTCTGGCTCAGCCAGACCCCCATGTCTGGGGGACAGGCCGGCAGCTCACCTGCGAGGCCGTGCTCTGCAGCTTCATCAGGCCATTCTCCAGCCTCTCGATCTTGGCGATGAGCTCCCTCCGCTTCTTGGCGAGCAGGTTCTGGTAGAGCTTGATCTGCTCCAGGAAGGTTTTGGGTGTGGTGTAATTGTACCGCCGCTCCGTGGCCAGGTACACCTTGGACATCTCGTTCACGCTCTTGTGCACGAAGGACATGAACTGGCTGATGGAGACCTTGACCTCCGGCTGCGTGAGGAACCACAGGCCAGCGGCCGCCCCATTGCTGAGCGTGGGCTCTTACCTGCGCCCCACAAAGGAGGCTGCCCTGGCGCAAGTTCAAGGCAACGCTCACAACCAGAGATGAGGGGAAGGTAGGGACGTGCTCCTGCCGTGGCAGCCGCAAACAGCTCGGCTGCCAGCTGAGCCCCTGCGCGCGCCCCCGGCCTCACTCCAGTTTGCTCCGGGCCGTGCTCTGCAACATCACCTCGCTGCCTGCCCCCTCTCGTCCCCTGCCTCCCTTCGCCCACAGCCCACAGCCCTGGCTCCTTCCAGCAGCTCCGTGTGGATGAGACCAACCCCTCACCTCCTCCCTGCCAGGCCCTCGTGCAGACACACCGTGAGTAAAGGAGGGGCCGAGCCTTGCCCCGATGGGCTTGTGCCCCCTTTCCCATCTGCTGCCGAGCAGCGCCGCTCACCTCAATCCCCTCTGTCTCCTCCAGGAACCGGCCACTGACGGACACCAGCGCGTCCTCCGGCCACTCGTGGAACCAGTCGATGGCCGTGCAGTTGACCACAGCAGGGAACTTCCTTGCGCGCACCCGCAGAGTCGACCCCACGGGCGAGAAGCACAGGATGATCTGGGCCCGGGGCACATTCACGGCATTAGAGACCAACCAGTAGGGCACAGGACCTGGAGCCTGCCCAGGGCAGCTCAGGAGTGGAGGACTTGGCGGGGCTGATATTGGGGTACCACTGGGTGCAAGCTCTGGGCAGGGCTGGGCCAGGCAGAGAGGCCCCAATCCTGCCTGCCATGCAGCAGGAAGTGTGGCCCCTGGGCACAGCTGTCCTTGTCCAGGCCCGTGCATGCGTGTGGCCAGGCCCCCTGGCATGGGTGAGCCCTGTGGTTGCTGGGGCTGGTGAGTGCAAGCGTAACCCTGCTCCGGTCCTTTCCCACTGGGCCAGGAGCACAGCCCAGCAGTGCCCAGGAGAGCCTCTGGCTGCCCATGCCAGTGTGGTACCTGGCCTGCACCCTACGTGCAGTGGGACGGGGCCAGGCAGATGCCCGGGGCTCCTACCTTCAGCTGCCGCCTGACTTTGTCGATGAAAAACTTCCAGCAGTTCTCCCGTGTGTCCGGCAGCCCCAGGAACTTCACCTGCGGCCGCATGGAGCTGATGATGTTCTCCACCTCGTCGTCCTGGAAGAGCCCCGGCACCTCGCCCGACGCCAGGAAGTCATTGATCAGGACCAGGAACGGCTCCTCCGCCACCTGCGAGTCCGTCATGAGGAAGACGGTGGGCGTGTTCTTCACGGCCGCCTTGATGTACTGCGAGGCCAGGTCCAGCTGGGCAGGGGACGGAGACAGTCACTGGCTCCAGCAGGAAGCGTGTGGGTCCGGTTCCTGCCCCACACATCTCCTCTGGTGATGCAAAGGCAACCGGACCGGGTGCTGGAGGGGATGAGGGCGCATGTGCCGTGCCAGGGCAGGCCAGGCCCCCAGCCTGTGCTAGAGCTGACGGTGAGTCCAGCACCGTCCATGCCCTTCTGGGGGCTGGGGCAGCACAGGAGGCCAGCACCGTGGCCACGGCACGTCCCCAGAGTCCCTGGCTGGGATTCGGGCTTTCCCTGCACAGAAGGAAGCTGGGTCTCTGCCTGGCTCCCTGACGCCTTGGGCGAAGTCGCAGTAGATGTTGGGCTTGGCGAAGGAAGCTGGATAAAGCTGCCAGGCTGCTTTGAGAATGTGCGCCGGCCCTATATGCCACAAACAGCGCCTGGCACTGTATGCCACCCCGCTGCTGTCCAAACAGTCATCCCTGTGCCTGGGTCTGACACGCAGGGACCATGCGAGAGGGCTGGCGGGGGGCCTGGGCATGGTGTTGACTTTCCCCATCATGATACATGGGGTGGGCACGGGGACATGGCGGCCCGTGGCAGGTGGGAGGCTGCGGTGCATGCCTCTGTGTGGCTCACCTTGAGGTCCGGGATCCCGTAGCCCTTCTTCAGTGTGATCTGGAAGACGTCCAGGCCGCTGATGTAAGCCGCGAGGCGCGACAGGCTCTGCTTCCCGCTGCCCCCCACCCCCACCAGCAGCGCGTTGCCCCTCGGCGCCTCCAGGATCCGGCTGATTCGGCAGATGTGCGACACAGCGTCTTCGAACAGCACCTGGGGAGCCAGCAGCAGGTGCTCAGGGCAGGGCCGTGCGGCGGGGACACGACAGACCCGCTAAGGCACGCGGCGCAGGAGAGGCCGGGCAGGCAGGTCCCCCAGCTTGCCGCACTCCCAGCTGCGCGGGCGGGCGGGCGGGTGCTCACCAGGTTCATCACTGCGTTGACCTCGTTGTAGGTGTCCAGGGCCTCCACCAGCAGCTTGTTCAGGGACGGCCAGCCCGACACGGGCAGGTACTTGGGCTCCCCAATGCCTTGGGCGAAGTGGCAGTAGATGTTAGGCTTGGCGAACAGCAGGGTCTCGCCAAGCTCCTGTGAAAGCGCAGTGTCAGATGAGTCCCGGGCTCACAGGGGCAGAAGCGCTACTGCTGCTGCATCCCCCTTCGCTCCCCGCATGGGCACAGGCGAGGTGGGGCAGACCCAGCTGGGCTGGGGGCAGAGGTCAGCACCATGACATGGCCCCCAGTGCAGCTGCTCAGGGCTGTTTCATAACCCTCACTGCCAAAGCAGCGCTTGGAAAGTGCCCTCGTTCCCACGACTTGGGGAAGAGCAGCGCTACAGCTGCCGTGAGAGCCGCTCTTGGCGCCGGTAGCTGCCAGACTCCACAGAGTACACCCCAGAAGCGTGTCTGCATGGTGCGGGTGGCACGCCGGCACAGGTCGAAGCCTCTGGGCCTGACTTACATCAAAGTGCTTCTTGCAGGTGGCCACGAGGACCCTTCCGAAGCTATCCTGGTCCTTCTCGTCGATGAGCTTGTCGCCGTATACCCGCTCCGCTTCGTGCAGCCAGAGCCGCACGAGGTCGATGGGGTTCTTCAGGCATTCAGCAGTGGAGAACAACAGGCCCTGCAAACACGGCCTGTCAGGCCAGGCCTCAAGTGCTGCTGGGGCGAGGGGCTGGCTCTGGAAAATGCTCGGAGCAAGAGCCTGCAGGGATGGGGCGGAGGGACAAGGCAGGCGGTCACCACCTGGAATATGTTGGAGAGGTCCCGGAGGTTGAAGAGGTAGTGAAATTTGATGGCTGTGGGCAGGAAGGTCGTGGTCACCTTCTGATGTAAGGCTGTTTCAAGGCGGGGAAAATACAGCGCGTGTTAGAGTAGGCTCCAGGTAGCGGCCAGGTGCCTGAAAGGAAGGGATGGCTTTTCTCCAGACCGAGCTTAATGTTTCTCTCCTCTCTCCGGGTTCTCAAACAAGCCCGAGTTGCAACCTTACTTTCACCACGTTCAGCTGCAAGGCTGAGCAGTTTGAGCACCAACGTTGTCTGTGCTGAAGCCCCAGACAGCAGAACCAGCTCTGCTCAGACTTAGCAAGTGATCCTCTTTGGTGCGGACAAGCCTCGGGCACTTTTAGCCCAAATGGCAACGACTGGATTGGCTTTGAGGTGCTGAGAAGGAAGCTGGAACTGAAGCTGAGACGCAACCTGTGTTACAGCCCCAGCAGAAACGTCACAAGCAGGGAGCAGCAACGCAAGGAGACGCTCTGGAAAAGAGCTGAACCGAAAGACAATTTGATCTGCTCATCATTCCTAAGACTGCTGTATTGTTCGCGCTGCCCTCAGGGGAGCTGCAGGACCCTGAGGTGCTAATGAGTGTGAATGATTAGCTTTCCAGTTTAATGAGTTCTCCTCCACCAGGTGCCAGGAGGTCACTGCAGCACCGGCAGCATGGCATGTACAACCAGGTCAAGGCTCCCAGAAGGTCCTGCCAACCCCAGCTGCACGCCCAGGCAGCAGGGCCCCTAGCAAAGCGTGCCCTGTGCATGCAGAGCCAGCATCTGCCCTGAGAAACGCTGCCCTCCCGGGCACTTACCCAGGGCTCCTGCAACCAGCTGGGCCTGGATCTTCTGCACCACCGGTGAGACCTTCTGGATGGCCAGGTGCTGGGCCAGGATGGTGCTGTAGATGGTCATGAGCGCTTCCTGCCCAGGGAAGCTCACGGCAAACACGCAGAAGTGTCGCTGAAACAAAGCCATTGATGGCATCAGAAAGCCCCATTGCCAGGAAGCAAGCTCCGCTGGCCGGCGCTGCCCTCAGACCAGACCCATGGCCTTTTGCCAGTGCTGCAGAGTTTAGCACTTGGTCAAAGCACTTAGAGAAGGGGAAATGGGAGACTCCACAGAGCCAGGATGCTGGATGGGCCACCCAGCCCCTGCCCTGGCTCCACACAACCTACCTGCAGCCTGGAGTCGATGGTGAATGACCCGGCAGTCGGGTTCATGCAGGCCACGTACTGGCAGTTGTGGATGTCCTTTAGGGTCAGCTTGTTCCGGTCATACCTGTGGGGCAGGGGTAGGGCAGGGGAAGGGTGTGCACAGGCCAGGGAAGCAGGAAACCCCTGCGGTCGCCTGCCCCAACCAGTTCGTGCATTCAGGACCCCCTGGGGACACCATGGGGTGGGGGAACAACCAATGGGTTACAGCCTGGGCATGGCACGGGGTCCCAAGTCCCCCCCTGCACAGCCCTGGACAAGATGCTAGCTCCTCTAAGCCGTGGTTCCCCACACACACACGGTGCTGAGAGCCTGGCCTGCTGGCAGGGCTGAGCACGGCTCCATCAGGCCAGGAGGCACCCAGACACCGAGGTAACGGGCACAGAAGGGCTCCAAGCTGGACAGACAGACAGATGCAGACTGGCCATTACCAGTGGCCGTGGTCCATGTGCTGCCTGATCAGGGTGTGAGGCGCTACCGTGCCGTACTTGTCGACCTCTGGCATGTTCATGTCGTCTATGAAGTAGATGAGCTTCTTGGTGCCTGGGGGCCCATAGTTCCTCCCCGACTTCTTCTCCAGGGGCTTCTCGAGTATCGCTGCAGGGGCACAGCCCGGTGAGACAGAGGCCAGGCAGCAGAGTCCCACGCGGCCCTGCCAGCACGGCCCTCACCCTGCAGCATGGCCGAGGTCGTGTAGAAGTTGAAGGGCACAGACTGCACCAGGTAGTCATCGGTGTTAAGCGCCTCCAGCTTGTTCCCCATCAGGACTGACTTCCCCGTGCCTGCGTTCCCCACCAGCATCACGGGCCACTTCCTTGCCATCAGCAGGTCCATAAAGTAGCGGATCCGGATGGTCTCTGTTGTGTGCACCATGGAGGCCTGTCAAGGAAACCCAGTGGTGAGATAAGTGCCTGCTTGGGCTGGGGGAAGCCGGATGGGCGAGGCAGCATGCCCTGGAGGTTGGTCTGATGGCGCTGCAGTGGGACATAAGGAAGAATTTCTTTACTGTCTGAGCCCCCAAGGTCTGGAACAGCCTGTCATTGGAGGTGGTTCAAGCACCTACATTGAACGCCTTCAAGAGAAATGTGGATGCTTATCTTGCTGGGATCCTGTGACCCCAGCTACTTCCTGCCCCTGGGGCAGGGGGCTGGACTCGATGATCTCCCGAGGTCCCTTCCAGCCCTGATGTCTGTGAAGTCTATGAGGAATGAGGCTTGTGGCCAGAAAGCTGCACAGATTTGGGAAAGAAAAGGTTCCAAAAAGAGATGGCTTTTAGAAGACCAAAGCCTTCCTTCACAGTGGCAGCTGGTCAGTGCTCAGGGCTTCCCTGCACTGACAGGAATCACGGCATCATAGAAAAGCAGGGCTGCAGGAAACCTCTGCCCGCCATCCAGACCGGATCTCAGCCCCTGAGGTAAGGCACCCCACTGGTTGCCTGTATTGCCCAAGCAGGGGACAAGGTTTTCCAGAGCTCATATGCAAGCATCTTGCAACCCTAGATATCAGGCTGAATCACCCATATCATCAACTTAACTTCGTGGGAACAAGGATCCGTGCACAGAAATAAACAACCTATTCGCAGGCTACATTGTTCTTGTCATTATGGTGGTTTTAATATGCATGCCTTGGTCATGTCCTTTAGCACAGCACTGTTGGGGGTGGAAAGCTAATTAGCAATTCAATTAAAAATAAAAAGAATCAAGGAAGACCATTACTTGTAATGGGACTTCTGGATCCAGTTCAAATTTGGGCACTCTTTCAGTCCATGGCAAAAATTTCTTTGTGTCAGGATCAATGAAATAGTCAAAAATAGTCCCCTGAGAAGGAAACTTGATGGTTTTAAATTCGTTCACCCACCATCTGCTGAACTCTACGCGATAGTCCACGAGCTGCGGAGAGAGAACGAGACAACTCGCCAGGTGCAGCTTCTGCGGTGGGGCAGGGCCACATCCCGGTCCGGGCCCACGGTGCACCCGGACAGCAGCTGAGCCCCCCGTGCAAGCAGAACAGTGACCGGACAGCACGCTGCGGCACGGGGCCCGAGCACAACCCCCTTCCCTCGGCCGAGGGCCCTGCTCTGGCACCAAGAGCTTCCAGAGCCAAAGCAAGTGCAGCGCAGGCCCGGGCGGCAGTGCGCTGCTGTGTCAGGGTCGCTCCCGCCGCCGTACCTGGTCTTGGAACATGGCTCCTCCGAACGCCCAGAAACAGGCAAACACGAAGTAGAGCTCGTAGAGCTCCTTGGGGGAGTCTGGGGGCGCGTTGGCCCGAGTCAGAAGACATTCGAGCAGATACAGGAGGGTCTGGATCACTGTAACCTCAGGCACTGGTGTTATCTTCTTGAACCCAAACTTCAGCTTCTCCAGGCATGTGGGCAGGTATTTATCAAACAGGATCATCAGGTTGGCTTTCTCGGACTGCACCGTGCGCTTCTCAATCCAGCTGTTCACCACACTGCAAACCAGATGGACGTGCTGCATGCTCCAGGCCAGGCCCGCGTGCTGTGCCCCGCAGTCAGAGACGAGGGGCTGGCAGGGACCTCCAGAGCTCACGTCTAGTCCAAGCCCTGGTGCGGGCAGGACCAGCCCTGGCCAAACCAGCCCATCAGACAAACCATCATCTAAACTCTTTGTAAAACTGCCCTTAACCCTGTCCGGCCCAGCCACAGGGAAAGCAGGGAGACCGTGGCAGCCAGTGTCCTGCTCCTGTGCCCGAGAGATCCCGGGTGGAGGCCAGACTCCCTGCTACAGAGGAAGGTAACCCCCCCAGGCTGTTCCAGTCTGACCAAAATCCTTTCCAGCCCCCATGTGTGGCATCAGTCTGAGCCTGAGTGGAAGTGTGAGACCTGGGTTTGGTGCCAGCAGGAGCACAGGCACAGCCCGGTGCCCATCCCCATCCCCAGCCCAGGCTGCAGCCAGCACTCAGTGCCTCTGGGGAAGGCTTAAAATCCCTGACACGTGTAGAAAGGGGGTGGGGGGCAACCAGCAAAGCCCAGAGCGAAGGTGGCACACGCACCCCACCTTCCCCGGGGGCACACGGGGGAAAAGGAAAGCAGCTCACGGGTTCCAGCCCAGGTCTGCAGGGTTGATGTAGAGGATGCCAGCCCTGGACACGGTGGCAGGTGTTGCCGTCCTCAGGTGGCTGATCTCGAACAGCAGCCTCATGGTGGGATTCAGGGGGATGCGCTCGTTGCTGGCCAAGGTGAGGACCTGGGGGGAAACGCTGCCGTGAAGCAGCTGCTCCGGGCTGCGGGAGCGGGAGTCGGGCAGCCGGCGCCCCGGGTACCACCTTGTTGTCGTCCATGACGGTGTTCAGAGACTCGATCCACATGGGGTCGATGTCTCCATCCAGAATGATCCACTTGGGGCCCTTGTGCGTGATGTTAGCTAGGTCTCGCATCGTGGTGGAGAACAGACCTGCCCGACAACACAGAGTCGCTCGTCCCAGCACTGCTCACCTCGCTGCAGGGGGAGCAGTGCCAAATGGCTTCTGAATAAACTTGCTAAATCCATTTCCACCCATCTGGAGGAAGAAGCTGATGAAAAGACCGGCCCGCTTCCGTGGCCAGCGGTAGGGGATGGCATGCGTGCCTGGACCTGCGGGAGCCGTGGCTAGCCGTTGGCTGCTGCCATGGGGGTAGGAGACGCCGTGCAAGGGGGAAGACATCCGTTTCCTACCGTCTTTCCATTCCCTGGTCGCCGGGTGAATGATTCCAAAGAGCTCGTCACAGGTCACAGCTTTGGGGTCCAGGTCCACGGCCACGGGCCTCCTCTTCATGGTCTGATACGTCTTGTTCAGGGACTTCAGGACCTGTGGGCCAAGGCATCCTTGCAGCTCTGTACAAACCCAATGCATACCCTGAGACAGGGTCCTAGACACCACGACCCAGGGCGCAGTGGGCCCCCTGCTCCAACAGCACCGTGCCCCAGTCCCCTTGGGCTGGTGGCAACTATGGGGCTGGCTCCTCTCCCATGACAGACCCATGCACCGGGACTCCATCCAAACCCAGAGCCATGGCCCCTGCGGCTGCGACAATGCCTGAGCAGCACCCGGGTCCTTCCGAGGTGGGAAAGCCCACAACCTCCACCAGCCAGCATCCTGTGGCCCCTGTGGTCTGCCTTGTCTGCGCCTGGGAGTGTGCCAGCTCTGGCAAAGGGCAGCACCAGCTCCATAGCGTGCGCTGGCTAGAAAGCCAGGGGTGGTCTCTCATGGTGCACACACCTATCTGTCCCCCTGCTCGGCAGTCTGCCGCCACCCCGGGTCTCCCACCACTGCCTTGTGGTGGAAACGGCACAGCTGGCATCCTCAGGGCAGAGGCCCCGAGCTGGGGAGCAGCTCGGAGATGCCACACCTGCGACTTGCCGCAGCCCGCATTGCCGATGACGAACACCGAGTGCCGCACTTGCAGCAGCTCCTCCAGCTGCACCACCTTCAGCACAAAGCTCTCCTCTGCCTGCAGCCGCAGCTCCAGGATGGACTGCTTGATGACCTGCGGAGGGGCGCGCCTGTCAGCACTGGGTCCTGCACGCCACCGGGGCCGCATGCCGCTGCAGGCACCAGCGTCGGACCTGCCGCTTGCTCCCTTACACCCCACCCACAGCACGTCCCTCTCCCCGGGGCTCATCGCTTCCCCTGACGTGCCCGGGGGCTTGGCTGGAGTGCTCTGCCGCTGCCCTGCCCTGAGCCCGTGGGCATTGCACAGGCTGCAGGCGCTTTGGGTGGCATCTAGCGCGGGGAACCTCCAACCGCCAGATCAAGACAGTTAACAGCAGCACTGATTTAGTGGGCAGAGCCCGAACAGGACAGATTTCAGAGCCTGGGTGGAGACCCCCATGACTGAGGGACAGCCCCTGCCCCATCTCCCAGGCGTGCTCACCTTCTCAAAGTTGAGATCCCGCTTTCTGGGGACGTCCAGCGCTGGGAAGAGGTCCCCAATGAGCCCCATGAACACGGGCAGGTCGTCTGTCACTATCTTGGGGATGTTGAAGTCCCGCAGAGCTCTCATGAGGACCTGGTCCTCCGCACGGCCAGGGTCCCCTCTCTTCAAGGAGCCAGCCACAACCAGCACCGACTTGATGGCCCGCAAGCCCCAGTCATAATGGTCCTGGCAAGGTGGGAAGCCTGAATGTCACGTTTGGTTTGAGCGCGCAACAGAAAAGTCCAGTCTGCATCCCCGAGGCTGTGTCATAGCATGTGTGTGCTGCAAACCTAGCTCAGCAGAGTTGCCCAGAGGTGCACTTTGCTTCCCTGCAGCGGACATGCTGGGATGAGCAGAGCGTCCCACTTGCCTGCACAGGACATGCCTGCATGGGAGCTGAAGTGTCCAGCCTGGTCCTCCAGACTGCTGGGAGTGAAAGCCCAGTTCTAGCCACAGACCAGCCCTTTCCGGCCCAGCTGACTCACCTGTTTGGAAAGCAGCTCCTTGCACAGGGTATAGAGAGTAATGAACTTCCTCGCTAGAAGTTTGGCATCAAGAAAGCCTTCTGCCACCAGCATAATCTCACAGATGAGCTCAAAGTCGGGCACCACCATGGCACAAGGCCTGGGGGAGAGGAGACAAGGGACAGGGGAAGAAGCCTGGTGACAACTCCCCTCTGTGCACACCCCACCCCCAATGCATGGGACCCTCAGCCACAGCTCCCAGATGCAGGAATTGTATGTGCATGATTTCCATGATGAAGCCTGTGCTGAGCGTTATGCAGCCCAGGCTGCAGTGCGAGCACAGATGAGCTGCCCAGCAAGTTGGCATCGAGAGCCGATGAGTGGCGACCGGCTGGAGCCGCCCCTCTGCACGCACCTGAACAAAGCCTTCAGGTTTTCGGGCAGCTCGGTCCGCCCTGCGTAGCCTGGGTTCATGGTGATGAAGAGCCCAACGGTGGGGACAAGGGCGATCATCTCGCCGAGGAAGCTGAATGTGGTCTTCTTGGCCCGGATGGCGTCTTGGACGCATTTCACCTGTGAGAGCAGCGAGAGGCTTTCAAACGCAGCAGCATCAGCTTCAAGCGTCATGGGGGAAGGATGTGCTGCTGACTCCAGCAATCCTTGCCACAGACACAGGGCTCCCTGGGGGCGTGTGGACTGGAGGCTGCTGTTTGCCGCTGGCCAGATCCTGCTTGAGGAGTGACTGTCAGGGAATCACCAGGCCCACCCCCATTGCTACGCTTCCCTGGCGGGATTCAAAGGCAATGGTGGCTGGGGTGAGGCACTGAGCCAACGGCTTCTTGCACTTGGGCTCTGGGTTCAGCAATGCTCCGCTGAGGACAGGGCCAGGGCAGACAAGCTGAGCAGCACTGAGCACCCGCGCCCCTACAGCCTGCCAGGGACACGGGCCCCACCTGCACGGCAATCACGGACAGGACCTCCACCGAGATGCGGTTGAACTCGTCAAAGCAGCCCCAGGCGCCTGTCTGTGCCAGTCCCTTGTAGATGTTCCCGCACGACTGGGGGAGAAGCAATGGAGAGCGCCTCAGAGGCTTGCGGTCTGTATGGGAGGCTGCCGCAAGGTGGGGGCCACTTGGGAAAGCAGGTAGGAGCTTGCCCCCAGGAAGCTCACGCTGCCCCAGGGAAATCCCCTCTTTAGCAGACCCCCAGCCCCGCTCGCTCACCCCGTTGCAGCATGGGCTGAGCAGGGGCTGCCAGCCCTAGCCCTGGGACAGTGTCTGCTGTGAACAGGAACTTGGATCTGGCCCCCTTGCCCGTCGCTGCATGCACCCGGCTGCTCTACCTTGTAGTCCATCTGCTCAGAGCAGTTGAAGACGTACACCATGGTCCCTATAGCACGGCCCAGGTCCTTGGTGGTCTCTGTCTTCCCGGTGCCGGCGGGGCCCGCTGGAGCACCACCCATGATCAGGTGTAGCGACTGCGTCAGCGTGATGTAGCACCTGGGCGAGGTGGACGTCCTGTCTGAGCTGCCCAGGCAGCCTGACCCCCCACCCCACTGCCAGCGGCTTCCCGCTGCTGCTAGCAAGTGTCACCGCCAATCCTGCCTGTGCGGGTGCTGACAACGGGGCCGACCCCTGCGTACCGGTCCGTGAGCGGAGTGATGACCAGCCGGGGCGTGTTGCCCAGGTACTCATAGGAATACTGCAGCTGGGCGTCACAGATGTTGGCGTAGCAGTGCCACTTGTCCTCGTCCCAGCGGTGCCGCAGCTGAGACTGCCACGTGAAGGCCTGGGAGGTCTCCACCTGTAGAGCCGAGGGGAAGACCCTTCAAACGTCAGCGAAGGCACCACGGCCCTCCCGGGCTTCCTCTATGGCTGCTTGCATGTGATGGGGCTGTCTGTGCATTGACTGTGGTGCTCAGCAGTGCAAAGTCCATTCAGAGCATTGAAATCTAGAGCTGGATGGGCCCAAGCTTGGGAGGGTGTGGGAGGGAGGATAGGGCTGCAGCAGGACAGCCAGGCACACGGCAGCCTGTGCGTGTTGGCCCTGGTGCTCACACAAGCTCGTCTTGCGTGTGCTCAACTTCTGCAGTTGGAGACCGAAGCAGGGGCCAGATGCGCCTGCTCCAGGCCCTGGGGAGCAAGGCGGTGCCATCACCTGTGTCCTACCTTGGCCACGATCATTTTGGCCACGACGTCTCGGGCATGTACGTCAATGGTGCAGATCGTCATGATCTTCATCCTGTCGCCCAAGGACAGGCTGCCGAGGAGCAGCGTGATCAGGGCATTGAGCTGGCTGATCTGAGGCAGGACACCACTGGTCAGGGCAGTTGGTCAGGGCCGGGGGAGCCCAGCCGCGTCCTCCAGCAGCACTGTGGGTCCACGGTGCCTGCCTACGCACCTGCTTCTTGTTGTAGTCTTTGATCGCGTTCTCGTAACCCTCCTCCAGCCTGGAGAAGGCAATGCCGACCTCCGTCGTCCACCAGATCTGGGTGCAGGTTAGAGCAATCTGAGACAGACCACATGACAAACAGTCTGCGGATGAGGCACTTCTATGACACGACTGTCCTGCTTTCCTCGGGGCCCTTCCCCTCTCCCCTGCTGTAGCCAGGAGCCCAGCCGGCGCTCAGACCAGTGCTTAGTAGAGGGACCCCTGGGCCCAGGTGCTAAATAACCCAACTCTTTGGAGCAAACCAGAGAAATCAAAGATCACGTGGTGCAAAGCTGGCCCTGCTCCAGCCCCAGCCTACTCAGACCTCAGGAAGCCCTTCCGTCCGCTCCAGCCCCGGGTCTGCCTGGCTTCCTCACACACACGAGGGGCATCTTGTCCAGCTCTTTCATCCCGGCTGGAAGGGCCCCTGGGGTCAGAGCATCCGGAAGCTGGCAGCTGAGCTCCCATGCACAACGGCTGTTGGGGCCCCCCCCAGCGGCTCCCCAGGTCCTGCAGTCTTGGGGGGAAACGTTGTGGTTCAATCCTGCCTTCAGCCAGGTCAGACGGAGCCCAAGTGGAGCCAGGACTTTGCTGGGCTCGTCTGGCTCGGATCCCAAGGGGCCACACTGGTCCTGCTGCCCTGGTGTGCTCCTGATCAGAGCCGTGCCCTGGGCTTAGGGCGAAGCATGGCAGCACCCTGCCCTCCATGCCGAGGCCGCTTGGTGCCTCGAGCCCAGGTGGCTGCCTGCGCCTGTTCATTTTGCCTGTGCAAACCCCATCAGACAAACCTACCTGCGCGGGGTAGTCAAACAGCCACTGCTCACGCGGCTTCTCCTCGTACGTCACCACAGCCTCAGGGATGAGGTGGCGCAGCGTGGCACGCATCCTCTGCAGCACACGATTCAGCCAGATCTCCACCTAGGGACGAGCCCAGCCCAGTGAGCGGCCTTGGTGCTCTGCCCTTCCCTCCCCCTTTTGTGGGCTCCGATGCTGAGCTGCAGGCCTGACCGTGGGCCAAGTGCGGGAGCTGCAGCTCTTCCCCTAAAGCCACGGGCCGCCTAGCAAGCTTGGCATTTGCCACAGACAGATGCATGCGTGGTCACCCACGTGTTCATTTGTAGGTGCAGCCACACTTGGCATGGGCCCTTGGGGACAGCGGAAACCAGCTGCCCAGGGCACTGTGCTGTGGGGTGGGGGCTGTTTCCCTGCCTCTCTCCATGGAGGTGCTCTGCAGGGAACAAGGGCAGCTGAGCCGTGGCATTCAGCTTCCTGCCTGGCTGCAGGTTTCTGGAGTCTCATGACAGATATGAGGCAGCTCTGAGCCAGGACGCGTGCACGCTGCCTGCCATGCACACAGAGCATGTGAGCAAACCCTGGCCAAGAGCAGGGGAGGAGCTGTGTGGTGCCCACATGGAGTCTGGCCCCAAATGGCAACACACGGGGTCAGAGTAAACACAAACTGGGCATCTCCTTTCACTGGGGGATGTTCTGCAGTGAAGACACTATGTGCATCGCATCCTGTGGTCCCACTGTGATGAGCGGAGCCCTGAGGGTGTGTCTACATGTGCGTTACCATGCTTTAGTTAATGTGCATTAAATATAGTACTTCCATTGTGAAGTACTAGGATAATCCACATTAGCCTGTCTTAATGCACACTAATTAAAGAGCACGCCTTTTACGTGATGCTTAATGTGCATTAGCCTATTTTAATGTGCATTAAGTAAAAAGCACCTTTTTTTTTTAAGTGATGCTTCAATGCACATTAAAGTCAGCTAGCGTGCATTAAAGCTCACATGTAGGCGCACTCAGGATGCCTGGGCCAAGCGACCTGCTGTGACCTGCCAGAGGGGTCTGAGCTTATACCCAAGGGAGTGCGATTTGAGTACGGGGTCCCCAAACCCACCAACCTGCCCGGAGCAGTCGCAGTCCTTGTCAAAGTCCACGTACTCATCCTCCTTGCTGTACATCCCCAAACCGACCTTCAGGGGCTTGTCGTTTGGGTCCATTTTGAACTTGAGTCTCGCTATGCTGTCAAACAGCTTGGCCAGGTGCCGGCCCACCTGGGAAGGGAGCAGGCAGAGGTGGCTGCTCAGGACGCAGAAATGCCTCACACTTTGCATCGCCTTGCGGCGCTACCCTGGTCATGTTGGACTTCTGCTACATCTGAGCCAAAGCACAAGAACCAGATCCTGTGCAAGCAGCAAAGGCCTTTCGTCCTTGGACTAGACCCACCTCAACAGGCTCATTTCCATTTGATAAAATATCCAGCAGGTCTGCAGACGACACAAAGTAGAACCTGGGAAAAGCCAGGCGCTTGGTCTCCAGGTACTCGGCCAAAGCCTTTTCACACAGTGCCAAGCTAAAATGAGGGGGAGAGAAATGGAAATATATTTTCCTGTCTGCAGAGTAAATGCCAGGCAGGCAAACAGGGCTGCAGTAGAAATTCAAGGCTTCCAGCCAGAGAGCAGACATCAGTAATTTCTCCCCCTACTTCATCATTGCCCATGGCTCACCTTTTCTGTAGGGCTTCCAGCTTTTCATAGAGTCCTGGTTTGTTTGTTGCCTCGATTACATTAGGGGTTTTTATGGCATCGGCCATTAATTCCTGCAAGAAGAAAGAGGGGCGGGTTCTGCCTCACGCTGCAGCGTGTGCCGCAGGCCAGGGCTCTTGGGGCAGAGACGAAAGGCTGCTCACTTTGAAATCTTTATCGATCAAATCAAACCGCTTGGAGTCTTCTGGCAGCTGCTTCCGGATGTCTTCGGAGCCGATGAAGATGCTCTCCAGATGGCTCCATGTTCTCTGTACCTCAAACCAGATGCTTATGACGGAATCGGCTGTCGATAATTTCCGCTGCCAGCTCGACACCTCCTTCAGGAAGTGAGCCAGGTACTTGGAGGTCATCAGGTTCTGCAGTTGCACCTGGTTGTCTTCCAATGTCTCTATGAGCACCTCGTCGGACCGGAGCAGCATGGTGCCTGTTCTGGTGTGAGGCTCATGCTCAAACTGCATGGTGGACCATGTACTGTCCAGGGACTTCAGCACCTGCAAATCAAGGCAGACACAGAAATACTCCCACGGCTCTGGCTTTCAAAGCGGAGAAAGCCTAATGGGAAACAAACACTTTGGGAAGGATTGCGCTGGAGCCCACCACCTCCTGCCAGCAGCACTTCCCCACAGGAGAAGAACTGCGCGCCGACCGTCAGCCCCCCATGAGCTGAGCGGAGGGGACACAAAGCGCTAGCTTCAGACCATGCTAGCTCCGCTGCAGGAGCAGCCAGCCAGGTACAGACTCAGCTGCACATACGGCACCTTCTCCATTCCCGACTCCTTCACCGCTTTGTCTACAATGCTGCGAACTTCATCTTCAAACTTGTGGAGATTCAGCTGCAGCAAGTCAGCCAGGGTTGTCTCGTCTGACATGGTGAAATTCACCTGGAGCAGAATGGGAGACACCTCTTCAATGCTTCGGCTGCTGAAGGTTGTTTCTGGAGTTCAGTACCTGATTAAAATGGACTTACATACACAAGTCCCTATAGATCACGCAAATTCGGCAATTTTTACACATTAGGAAAAAGAGATTACACATGCAGCTGTGCCAGAAAAAGACCCCAGACCACAAACACACATGACACATGAGAATTTCCCCTTTGGTGTCTGTTCAAAGATGCAGCCTGTGCCAGGAGCTGGGATTTTCTAGAATGCAAACCATCTGTGATGGCTATAAAATACAGCCTTATGCACGGCCAATGAACATGCAAAAGGCGGGTTATTTTGGGCCGCTGATGCCGCTCTTCAGGATTTCCTGCTTGAATGAAAGACAGCTAGTGACATCTGTTTATTCTTACACAAATATATACCAGGGAGCTAGCGCTGGAGAAGCAGCAGGGTTGAGAAATCAGAAGCAAAGCTGAAAGCCCCGTGTCCTCGTGCTTTGGCTGAAACAATGCTCTGTTTTTGCACGTTGTCAATATATAGTTAACAAGCATGCAGTAATTTCCAGGGCAGCATGTGCAGTCCTCAGATTTCCTACCACCATGGTTTATTCAGTGCTTTTGGGAGTCCTGATGCAACAGGCTTAGGCCCTTGTGGACTTGGAGGACATTGTATATGGCACGAGCAGTCATTCAGCTCTGCCTCCTTGGGCAGCACTTTCCAAGGCCACTCAGGGGCTCGGGCGCTGCAAGCGCTTGTGACTGCAACACCCCATCCCTGCGCCCCAGACCTCCCTGCTTGCTCAAGGCAGCCCCGAGGCCCGCACCTTGGTTGCTTGCATGAGCTCGTGCCAATGCCGATCCCGGATGGCAGGGTTCTGCAGCTCGTTCACAGCCCGCAGGGAGGTGATCATGTTCTTCACGGTGTTATCCAGCCCGATGAACGCGTCCCAGCTCCTCAACTCTTTGTCCAGGCTCCTGATGTCCTTCGCGAACTTCTTTGAATCGATGTCCATCTGCTCCACATTGATGTCTTTCCACTTGGTCGTCTTCCAGTCGTCAATGCTCGCATTCACCTGCGGTCACAGACCAGCTGCACTGCCCGCACCATTTGCAAAGGCTGGTTCTATGTTTCCGAACACACGTTCCCCTCTCAGCTCTGGCTGCGGCTTTCAGAAGAGGGAAAGCCCTCCCCTCCGGCAATGCATGGGCCAGGGCGTGTGGGCCAGGCAGGCCCTGGTTGCAGGAACTGTCACTGCAGGGTGCAGACACCCCCTGGGGACCTGGTCCCTGTGCCGAGACACGTGCGTGCACACACGCACACCACCCATGCCCCACATCCACACATGTACCCCTGCACACCACTCACCTTAGGACACGCTTGACACACTTACCAAGACAATCATATCCCAGAGCTCCTTGAGCAAACGCACTTCTTTGTGGCATGCTTTGAGCTGCTTATAGTCTGGGACGGACACCTCAAAGAGGCTGGCGGACTTGGCCAGGGCTTCCATGTTGCTCTCCATTGCGGTGATGCTCTTCTGTTGCTGGTGAGGAGAACACAAAAGGCCTTGGCCACGGGAGCTGCCTCTGCGCCATGCTTGGCGAGGCGCTCCAAGAGTGGCAGTGTCCCTGCTGGGGTTGAGCGTGTCCCCAGCTGCAGGCCCCAGGTCCCTGCAGCGAGTCCTGGGGAGCGCAAGCTGGGGGCAACAAACCTCCCTGCCACGTGCAGAGCAGCAGCCCAGCTTCCTGCTGCCCCAGCCTGGGTCCCCCTCTTGCAGGATACGCAGCCAGGGCTTAGCTTCTCCACCAGCCATGCCCTCTCCTGCAGCCCTGGGCACACCAGAGCTCAGCGCCAGGTGGAGAACACCATGCAGAGCACGGGCACCCGGGACCTTGTGCCTGTCACCTCTGCAGGGAAGTGTGGAGGATGATTTGCCCCCAGACCCTCCCTTCTCTGAGCATTACCTTGTTCAAGGACTGGTATGGATCTGGATCTGTAAAAGTGAAGGGGGCCTCTTCTCTGAACTTCTCCCTGAACTCGTGCTGTCGCACCTGTGAGGAAGCAGAGAGCGAGCGGACACGTGGGAGGGGGCTGTATGCAGAGCACCAGGGACCTGGGGCCTCAGTGAGGCTGAGACAAGACCCCAAGGCAGTGCTGCTTGAGCAGTGGGGAGCGACTGGAGCGGCTATCCTGGCCGCCGGAGTTTATCTGCCATTTATTTTAAAAGGTCATTTTTTTGCACTTTCTTAGTCAGTCTAATAAAAGGTGTCATCTCTGAACCAAGAGGTCTAGAGTTTTTTGCATTTCTTTTTTGTCTCAGACCAACATGGCTACCAAATACGTCCCTACCATTTACTAGCACCCTTGCTGGGCAAGGGGCTGTTCCTGGGACAGCAGCTGTGAGCAAGAGCCCAGGACCAGACTCTTAGGCCCCAGGCTCTGGCCCGCCCAGGCTACTGTGTTGTGAACAAGCAGTGGGATGGCTGGGAAACTCCCAGCCGTGCAGAATGTCGCCACTGCTGTCTGGTGCCCTGAAGAGCTCAGGGCACTCACCTGAAAAGCTCTCCCTGCCTGGAGACACCATCCATCTGGGGGCAGAGGGTGATCGGGCTCCAGCCCCCATGGACTCAAAGCCAGGGGCTGCTAGCAGGGCACTTTCCAGGAAAGGCCCGAGCTCTGGGACATCTCCCGAGCCCAGGTCCTACGCCCCTTGCACACCGGTGATGAGCCCGGCTGTCTGAGACAAACGGGACAGCAGTTGGGGGTCCAGATCGATTGTCTCATGGCTGTTTCCGTGCCAGAGCTGCACTGCAGGTGCAGGCGCCGTGTTCTGTGACGTGCCCAGGGCCAGGGCCAGGGCCGGGGCCAGGGCTCAAACGTACCCGTCGCCTTCCTTGGCTTTGCTCCCACTCTAGTGCGGGCAAGAAGCCAAGTCAGCACAGAGCACGCAGTACCTCGAACTGCTGGCACTTCCTGCGGATGATGGAGACCTCGTTAGCCTGCAGCGGGGCCACGTTCTGCTTCACCTGGAAGGACAGCTTCTTGGTGTTGTTCCACTGCTCCGGCAGCTCCTGCAGCAGGCCAAGGACAATCAGCATCCCACCCCCTTGCACCCAAGGGCGCAAGCAGACACCACCGTCCATCCCACAGGTGCTTGCTAAGGAGGACGAGGAGGGGACGGGCAGGGCTGGAACTTGCAGAGAACACAAACCAATTTATGCCAATGAAAATGAAAGAACGTGGCAAAGGACCGACCGAGGCTGGGCCCGTGGGCAGGGTGGTGGCACAAGAAACTCCCAGTGACACGTCCTGCAGGATAGACTCAAACTCCCTCTTGCCCCAGTGCCTGGAGCCCGGGCAGGTGATGTCACCACTGCCCCTTGTGCAGCTCTCTGCACCACCCTGGGTGGCACCTGGTACCAGGCACATGCCCTCGGCCTGGCCCAGCCCTGCCAAGACAGCCCTATGCTCTTTCCCATCACCAGCTTGTCCTCCACGTGGCAGGGCATCCCCGTGGCTGCTCTCCTTTCTAGGACACTTAGCATGCAGCCACAGCTGAATCAGCAGGAGGTTTAGTAATGTGGTGATTGATTTTGGCTGTTTCCAGTGGGAAGTGCTGTGCTGCCCCTGCCCACATAACGAAGGCATGGCTGCATTGGGTCTCAGCCTTCCAGAGCCATGGGCATGGGCAGATGCCCCAACAAACCCCACCGGCCATGCTGCACAACCAGCTGCTGGATTCGACAACCTACGTGCAGCTGCATGTGGATTTCCTCCGGCATCTCTTCCCCGTAGGTCTTGAGGAGTTCGATGGTTTGCTTCAGGGGCTCAAACATCTGGTCTGTGGCTGCCTGCCGGTCTTTGACCCTCATCAGGTGTCCCATCACCTCCACCAGCCCGTCATAGTCACCTTCCTTCAGGGGCTTAGTCAGGCCCGCGCTTGCTTCCTTCATGAAATCCGCTAGGTCCTGGAGGCTGCAAGGGAGGCAAGGGGTCTGCAGAAGCCAGCAAGGCAAGGCTCCTGCAGTCATCCCCGAGATGGGCCCAGCAGCCAGGTGGGCGAGCAGCCTTCCTCCCTCAGGCCACAGCCTTCCCACACTGGGTCCCACAAGGGCAGGTTTCCCACAGGACAGACGCAGCAGGTCCCGACCGTCCGTGGTGCAGATCTCCAGACAGGCATGACCTGTCACCACGTCCCCGTTGCGACTTGCCTGCTCGGTCATTAGCAATGTCGGGAAAGGCCGGCCCGGCCCGGCTCGCCCCCCTGCACCAGGGCGGCTTGCTGTGCCCCTCTACCTGGTTGTGACGTGGTCGACCAGGTGCTGCTTGAACATAAGACTCCAGCGCTTGACAGTGTTGAGGAGCGCCTGCTTGAAGGGGCGGCAGTCGCTCTGCAGCCAGCCGCTGAACACCTTCATGTTCTCGAACTTGGACACCTCCTCGTACAGCTTCTCGTACAGATCGATCTGCAGGCATGTGCACAAGTGACGCCTGGGTAGCCACGCCAGGGCTGCCATGGCTGTGCCACCGAGGGAGATCCCCAATAGCAAAGCCTCAGGAGGGACCGTTCCCACCTCCAGGCACAGCAGCCCCAGCCCAGAGTGCGCTCACTGATGGGGAGCGTGCGCTCTTGGGGACTGCTGGACCCTATGGCCCCGCTCCCACTGGAGCAGCATGGGTGCAGAAGGCTCCTCTGGACAGAGGCTGCTACCCAGCGGGGGGCAGGTGGGCACCCGAGCACAGCAGCAAGGACCTGCCCTAAATGCCCCTCGCTGCAGCGTGTCTGATGGGAATTGACTGCCCCATAGCCGGCTGCAGATGGACACGAGTCCCAGCTCTGCCCGGGAGGGATGTGGAGGGCCATGGGGCACCTTTACCCCCCTGCAGAAAGATGGACGGACCTAATGCAAGGGGCTGGAGGGGCCTCACCTGCAGCTGGAACTGCTGCAGGGGCGGTGGGGTGTGCGGCAGATACTCCTCCGCATGGGACTCCAGCTCCTCGAGCGTGAGCCCGCGGCCGAACGTGAGAAACTGCTGCATGAATTCACGGGGGTTGTCCATCCACAGGTAGCTGTACTTCTCGAAGGAGTCCTCGTACTCCTCCCCCTGCTTCATGGCGCTGATGGCCAGGGACACCACCTCCTCCCGCATCTCCAGCAGGTCCGACATGTCCTCCAGGTTGCTCTGCAAGGCACAGGGTGCATGTGTGGTTGAGTCAGGGCTATGTGTCCCAATGCCACAAAGGACTTCCCGGGGAGATCTCAGCCCCCCGGAGACGCTGTCCCGCTGGGTATCAGTGGCTGAGCCTTCACCGGAGCAGGGAGTGAGACCCAGGTGCCCGAGCTCCTGGAGAACGCCAAAGTCCCCTGCCAGGCTCAGGAATCTGCCCCTGGTTTATTTTCCAGCCAAAACCAGGCAGTAAATCCAGTCCAATCAGTGCTGCCTCCGTGCCCCCCTGCAGTGCAACCCAGCACTCCAGGGGGGCAAGCGGCTCGCGTGGGCCCTGCTAAGAGGGGGAGCCCGAGGCAGAGGGACACACCTTGTAGCTCCCTTTGCCCTGGGCCAGGCGGGGGATGAACCTGGCTGCTTCGTAGATGTTGTTCATGAGATTTTCCACCAGCTCCAGGAAGCCGTTCTCCGCCCCCACCTCCAGGGACGGGCGGTAGCGCAGGTCGTCTCTGTACAGCTCCAGGCGCACCTCAAACAGTGGCGCGACGTTGGCCTGGACAGGCAATGCCGAGCCTGTTACCATCCAGCCTCCGTAGCACTGGCCATCAGTCCTGTTGCCAACTGCCTGCCCCGGTGGCCCTGACCAGCCCACCAGCACCTTCGCCAGCTGCTTTGCCGTGCCCTCAGGGGTCTCTGTGGCCCAGCTGATTGCCCCCCCTTCCTTGGCTCTTATTTCATCCCCAGAGGGCAGGACCTGTGCTGTCTGCACCCATCCCACTGGGCCTGGCTCCCAGCTCAAGGGATCACGGGGATGGACTGGGAGGGCAGAACGGGGAAGCGGGAGGCGAGACGTCCGTGCCAAGAGCAGGGGCACTACCGGAACAGGCAGGCTGTGACTGATGGAGCCTCAGCCCACGCCAAGGCTGTGCTGGCACATGTGCTACCCGTGTGCCTGCATTTGCATTTCGCCAAGGGCAGCAGGGTCCCAGCCACGTACCCCTGGCGCCATGTTGGTGAGCAGGAACTGGAGTGAGTTGTGGACGAACCGGAAGAATCCGTCCAGGACCGCGTCGTCCACATACTCCACGTAGTTCAGCCACGTCCGGGATGTGCTGTCAGCCTTGAATAAGTCTGTGTTCTCCTGCAAGTAGAGCAGCTGTCAGCCCTTTGCCTGGGCATCTGCACGCTTGCAAGCCCAGAGCTTGCTGCCGGTTCCTAAGGCGAGCTCCCTCCTCCCAGACGTCTCCTCCGACAGCCCCAGCTCAGCCCAGGGGGAAGAACGACTCGTCTAACGTTCCTGGAAAAGGGCTCTTCCTTGGGGTGGGCCACGAGTGTCCCTGCGTTCCCCCGGACAACGGCTAGGGAGGGGTCTTTTACCTTGGGTCTGCAATAGCAACCTGAGAAAAGAAGAGCTGCTGGGCCAGCCGGAGGTCCGAAGAGCTGTGGGGACAGCCTAGCCCGGGGAAATGCTGAGGGCGATGGCTTGGAGACAGGCAGTAGGTAGATGCTAAAGGCAAGGGTAAGCTCTACCCATTGCAGTCGGGACCCCAAGGAGCTTTCCCAGCCTCTCACCATCAGCATGGCCTGAATCTTCAGCCCTACGTCCTGAATGGCTGCGTAGCGTCTGGTTAAGTTGCTCGCCTTCCCATCCAGGTCCAAGAGGGCCGTCTCCTTGTTGTCCTTCCTTTCAAACAAAGGGCTGGCAGCCCAGTCCTGCAAGGACCCACCGACATTCAGCCCGTGCCTTTGTGCCAGCTGGAGACACCTGGGCCTCAGGAGCCCGAAGTGCCCACGTGCCTGCAAAACCCAGTGCTCACCTGCATGAGCTGGACAACGCTCTCCACGTTTAGCTTGGTTTTCTGGATTCTCGCCTCTAAGTTGTATAAACTGTCTCTCATCTCCTGGATGTACTCCATAGCCCCTGAGAGAAACCGTGCGGGCGGCTGAGAGACTTCGAACAGTTGCCAGTGGGTCTGACTGAGAGGCTGTTGTATGAGGATCAGCCTTGCCGGGGATTTCGGCTCTCCTGTGTGCGTGTCCAGCTAAAGGCAGGGGTGCCAGGGCATGTCCCAGGAAGCTCCACTGCCCCTTCTCCCCCTGCCTTAGATGGCACAGAGCCCTTGGCCTCCCCGGGCCTGGCTGGCAGCAGCCTGCCTGTTCTCCAAACGGGATGCACAAGCTCAGCCCAGCATGGGAGCCATGAGCCGAGCTGAGCCTGGGGCTGATGTGAGATGGGGAATTCTGGGCCACCCGCGGGTGTGCAAGGGAGCTGTGGTGGGTGGAGCAGAGGCAGCCGGCTTTACCTTCACTGCTCCAGAACAGCGTGGTTTCGGCTGTCTTCAGCTTGGCGTCCGTCTCCTCCAGCTCCTCCTTTATCAGAGGAAGCTCAACCGGCAGCACCGTCAACCTGATCTGGAAACAGCAGCATCCGTGGCTGAGGGCCCAGGCTGCTTCGTGGGGCCAAGGGGAGGCTGCAGCCCTCGCCGCCAAAAGCCGGTCTGGCCCGAGCACCTTTGCCCCAAATCCGTCTGGCTGCAGCCCTGGGCAGGGGGGCAGCGTGGCCGGCACAGTGGAGGGTGGTTTGCTCAGGGACACTCAGGTGGCCAAAGCCCCAGGGCTGCCGTCTCCTGTGGCTCCAGGCGGGAAGTGGTGCTTACAGCACACGGCACCCTGATTAGCGTGTCCAAGCCCCACGGGTTTGTAAAGCCTGTTCTACAAGACAGCCCATTGCCCAATGTAAAGTTTGACCCGGCTGTGACAGACTGAAAACTAGCTCTTACAGGGACAAGAAGATGGAGGATGCTTTCTTGCTTGGCCGTACGTTCTCCCGGGTTTCCAACATACCTTGTTGTACCAACCCACGATGAGATCCAAGTTGTCCACAAACTTGCGAAAAGTCTCGTTACGAGCAAAGAGGCTCTCAGCACTCTCTGGAATATCCTTCTGCTGCTGGAAATTCAAGTACTTGACTTCCCGGAGAACGGCAACGAGCTGCAAGATACAAGGGCAGAATGAAGCACCTGTCAGCACAGGCAAAACTTTCAGTCACTTTGTAAGGACAAATCCTGTGAGTGAATCAGGGGAAGTCCACGTGGGTCACAGCCAGCCCAGTGCCACAGACACGCAGCGTGACACTGCTGCAGGGGTTTTATCACAGGTGACACAAGCAATAGCAGGGATCTGGGCCCACACAGCTTCTACACAGACTTCATGCCTGCCCCGGCCAACTTGGGTAGGACGGCTCCGCGTGGGAGTGCAGGACACACCGACCTTCTTGCTGAAGTTGACCCTTAGAAGCATGGAGTCCAGATCCCTCTGCAGCAAAGGCTGCTCCAGGTTGAACTGGCAGTCGGCATCCACCTGGCCTATCCACTCCTTGTAGGTCTGGTCGCGGTAATTCTGCAGCAAACGTATCATCTCCCTGTACTTCTCATGCACCAGCTTAGCCTCAGCGCTGACCATGATGCTGCCAGAGGTAATGACCAGAGTGAGGCGTGTCAGCGGAGCGTGGGAGTCGATCCCTGCTTCCAACAGCACCCGCCCCGTGGTATGTACCCAGAGAGGAGCGCCCTGCAACACACGGCGCAGGACGGCTACTTACGGGTGACTGATAGCTTGCAGCTCCCTCATCTGCACATCCAGCCTCTCTTGGAGCTCCAGAGCCCACTTCAGGTGCCCGGCGACGGGAGGCATGTTCTTGTTGATGGGCAGAGCGCCTCTGCTTGACTGGGTGGCCACTACCTGGGCATCATACATGACCTTGGCATTGTCCAGTTCAGCATTAAACATTTCCAGCAGGGTCAAGTAACGAGGTGATGCTTCTGTCTTGATCAGAGGTCGGTCCAGGAGGGATGCAAACATGTGGACGAGCTAAAAAACCAAGTTTGTGCTGTTTCCGCTGCAGTGTAGTCGCTGGCACAGCTCTCAGTAAATCATGGTAGTCACACCAGGAGCACATGGTGCCCTTCCCCTACTGTGCCAGATAAAGACCTGCTACCTCCACAGACCATTGCAGCTCAGTGGCCTCCCTTCTCCCTGGGGGTAAGTGTGGAAAGTCCAGGGAGCACCTAAACTAGCATTTCCCAACCAAAGGAAACCTTGCTCCAAAAACCCAAGAGCTGATGCTGGTGCTGGCGCTGCCGTGGAAGGAGGTCAGTAAAGCAAGAGTGCCTTGTTTTGGGAGTGTCAATCCCATTCCCTTTCGCCCCTGTATCGTTATACTGAAAGGTTCCTACATTTGCAAGACTAGAGGAGTCAACATGAATCCCACCAAAGTCAGAACAAACTTTCCGGGAGTAGCAAAATGGAACGAGACAAGCCCAAATGATTCGCCAGGCTTTCCCCTCTGTGCAACCCGTGCTGGAATTGCACTGTACTGTCCTGAAGGTCCCACAGTCTGACTGCCCTGCACACGAGCAGTAGAGCTTCACCTCTTCCCACACCACCGTGTCTTGCAGACTCTGAATCCCACAGCCCCTGGGCCCTGTGGCAGTGTTCCCACCAGATGGCTTCATTTCCACAAAACTGCATTTTCTGATGGGAAATCCTTCCCCTGAAACTGTTTCTGCCAGCTCCAACATTTCCATGCTCAGCTATTGTCTCCCTCGAGCACCCCACCTGAGAACCAGGCCTCTGCGAGGTGGCTCATGCTGACACCCACAGATTTGGGTGGGTGCTTCTCACTTAACCCAAATGCACCTGTCCCTGGTGGGCACGTGCGCTATCCCTGTGCAGACCTGGCACCAGCCCTGGCAGGACGCTCTCCCCAGCGGTGCGTGCACTGCCACCCTGCTAGAGGTGGGTGCGTGAGCTGCACACGTCCATTCGTACCTTGACAGCGGACTCAAAACTGTTACAGTCACTGAATCCTTGGCAGAAGATGGTCGCCAGCCTCCTGTCCAGGTCCTGGACTTTGGTCTGGAACTCCACAAAGTCCACATCAAATTGCTGCCAAGGCAAAGCACGGGGATTAGCATGGCCAGGGAGCGGTTTCTGCTCGGGCAGGCGGCCGGCAGATCGGCTCGTTGCAACCCAAGGAACGCTCCCATCACTCAACTAAATGCATTTGTTGCCATGGTGACTGCTCCACATGCAGATCCAGTGGCTTCCTCAAGGCAAGTCATCGATCGATCGAAAACCAGCCGGGGCTTGGCACCGACAGCCACTCACCTCTTCCGCAGGATCCAAGGGATCGTATTTGCAGTCAGCAAACACCTTGACGAGCTCAGAGACCTCCTCGTAAATCTGGAACACCATATTCCCGAGGATGTTTCCTCGCACGCCCCCCAGCTCAATCTTTTCCAGCTTCAGGAATTCCACGGCCGTCACATACAGCTCCTGCCAGGCAGAAAGAGCCGCGTCGTCCCGTAGCCAGCACGGTCCCGCTGTACTGGGCTGGTAGCAGCAGCCAGCCAGGGCTGGACAGAGGCTGCCAAGCGGGTGATCAGAGGGAAGAACATGGGTGCTAAATAGATGAGCGAGATCGTGGGGCACAGACCCCCACACGGCAGAGGGCTTTCGAGCCTGCACAGAGGCGTGTGCCCATTTCCCAGAGGGAGAAGCTGAGCCCTGGGTCAGCAGGTGCCTGATGCATCGGGACCACTAGTGCTCACGACAAGCCCACTGGCACCAGTCTGCTCCCTAACCAGCGCACGGCTCTGCTGCATCGCTGTTCTCTGGGGGAGCCCCTGTGCCTGGAGGGTGCGGCACGGGGCTCCAGCTGCCCTGCAGACCCCTCCTGCTCCCTGGGGCTGGGCAGGGAGGACATGAATGCCCTGGGCACAGCCCAAGTCCCTGTCCCTGCTCACCTCGATTGTCTTCAGCCGGTGCAGGAACGAGTCCATCCTGCCAAACACGAGAGAGGAGGGGAACTCCCAGAGCCGCGGCTCCTTGTCCTGGAAGGGGAGCAGACTGTGGTCAGGGCAGGAAGGCATGAGAGAGCGAAGCGGTCCAGTGCCCCATTCCCCCAGAGCAGCGTACCTGGAAGAAGGCGGGCATGGTGTCCGAGCAGCAGGCGTCGTAGGTCCGGTACAGCTTCTCGATGACGGCGATGCTCAGCCTGATCCCATCCAGGATCTCCTCGATCTCGCCCTGCAGGCCCTTCATCACCTCCTCCGGGCTCAGGAAGTTCCGGGTCTGAATAGGGAGAAAGGTGGCAGCGTGCTCCGGCGCCAGCTCCCCCCTGCACCACCCCGGCCCCCAGCCCCTGGCCATGGATGCACATGCTCCCGGCGCAACCTCCTGAGAGGCAGCTGCCCACGGCATGGGGCCACCGGATCTGAAGAGGGAACGTGCCCTGGTTGGTGCCACCTCGGGCACAAAGAGGAGGTGAAAGGAGAGCGGCGGCCGCCTGCCACTGGACATAGCGCAGCCCCACGGGCTGGCCGCAGCGGGGAAGCCCGCGCCCCGGGCATACCAGCTCAATGAAGAGGTTGCAGATCTCTTGCAGGATGACAATGATGCGGGAGGGCGTGCTGTAGTGCCCCGAGTTGGCCCACACCAGGCAGACCGTGTACAGGACCTGGTCGATGTAGGGTGGCAGCTGAGGGGGAAACAGGCATGTTGGATGCAGGGGAGATGCTCGGCACATGACAGCATGCGCTGGGCACGACAGTGGGGCCATGTTGGGCTGTCCCACTGCCAGCTTCCAGAGCCCTGGGATGTGCTCGCTTGAGGGCTGCCGCCCCAGCAGCCGTTCAGTGCCCGGGCCTGGCCTGCCCTGACCTCCGACTGCTGCGCTGATGCAGGGAAGCCAGGGACCGAGACACACAGTGCGCCAGTACCTGGGCGTAGTCCACTTGCTCCGTTTCCTCCAGCAGCACCCGGAGCGGCTTCAGGTACAGGTCGATGTCACTGGCTTCCTTCAGCCCTGCAGCAAGCAGCCAGAGCAGCCGGGATGAGCACAGAGGCCGCAGTGCTGGAACCCCCAGCCCGAGCCCGGCCCAGCCCCTACCTGCATTGACATCCTTGAAAATAGCCTTGAGCGCCGGCCAGTAGCAGCTCTTCGCCTTCTTCAGCACGTTGGCGATCATGGTCACGCGCACGGAGAGCAGCTGGGGCAGGACAGTGGGTGAGCGGGGGGCTCCCGTGCACTGGGGCGACGTGGTGCCGGTGCGGGGTGGGGGACACTACCTGCTCGTAGATGCACTCCAGGTTCCTCAGCCGGGTGTGCCAGAAGTCGAACTCCACCCTAGGCAGCGGGTTGGAGCCGTCCAGCAAGGGCTGTGCCGAGTCCTTGTTCAGGACGTCCCGGATCTGGTGGGACCAGTCGATGATGGTGGTCTCGATGCTGTGCAGCAAGGCGCTGTCCAGTGCAGCGGGGAGACTGCAAGGCAATGGCCGCACCCCGTGACCTGCCGGCCAAACCCTGGCCACGCGATGGGGACCCTGCCCTCCCCATGCGTGGCCTCCTGGCCAGCTCGGGCCGCAGCCAGGCAAGTGTCACCAAGACAATCCGGCCTGTGGTCATGCAAGGGGCCCCACGGCGTGGTGCGGCACCCGCCTGCATTGCGCAGGCCCCGACCGCGGAAGGCAGCCTGCCCCACGCTCACCTGCCCAGCAGCGTGCAGGAGCCATCCAGATCCTCCAGGTGCTCGGGGAGGGGGAGCAGCGTCTTCCCTTGGATCTTGCCCCCCATGACGAACATCTCGTTCTTCAGCCGGTGGGCCTGCTTCACCACGTCCTCGGAGACCACGTGGGGCCACCCGCTCAGGTTCCCCTCCTTCAGGAACAGCGAGTAGACGACCTAGGAGCGAGCGCACGGCTGGTCCAGCACCGGCACCGCCACACGCGGGGGAGACTGGGGTGCTGGGACCGTGCCCCTCGCAGCCCGGCGGGCGCCCACCTCCTCCACCGCGGCGATCAGCTGCTCCACGGGCGAGGGCCCCAGGTCCCCCACCAGCAGCCCGGTGCGGCAGTTGTCGCGGGTGATGTTCTCCCTCTTCTTCTTCACGAAGTAGATGCCCTTGCCCTTGAGGGCGGGCGGGAAGTCGAGGCAGGGCACCAGCTGCCCGGCGGGGCTGAGGGTCAGCACCAGTGCCAGCACGTCCTGCTTGTCGAAGAACTCGGCGAGCGCGGCGCCACCCTCCTCGCTGCCCACCAGCTTGGCCCACTTGTCAGGCCTGCAGCGCAGCGCCAGCGTCGCGCAGCTCTCCAGGAACTCGTGCCGCTTGTCCGTCGCCATCGCCCCGGCGGCCCTGCTCCTCCGGGGCAAGAAAACCTCGTTCAAGGATCCCTAACGAGGCCTGGCCCTGCCCCTGCCCCGCCTGCAGCTCCACAACACCCGGCCTTTCCCCACCAGCGCAGGCCCCGCGAGCCCGTCGAGGCTCCTAAATCACCGAGGGCACCAGGCGTCCGGCAACGCGGCTCGAGCCCGCTCGCCGCCCTCCCCCCGCTGCAGCCGCTAGAACCCCCAACTGCCACGGCTGCCGGAAGCTTCCGCCGTGAGCCGGGGGGGCAGCCTCTTGCTCCTGCCCCCCCCGGGCCCCCTGCACCGTGGCATCGATGAATCACCCCGGCTTGTTTACCGTTAGCTTCCTGGCCTGCACCCAGCCCTCGGGCCCTGGCCCGCTAATGGCGCAGGGTTAACGAGGCTCTGGCGGGCAGCACGGCGCCCGCGGGGGCCGTGGGACGGGGCGTGCTGCGCTGCCCCAGCCCTGCAAGCCGGCGTGATTCAGGGCCGGGGCCTCACGGCAGAGCGGCAGGTTAATGCCAAGGGCTTCGGATGCAGCGTTTACCCCCAGCCTCCTGCCCCGGTGCTGGCAGCGACGCCAGGGCTGCCGGCCTGTTCCCGGGGGGTGCGGTACCGTCCAGAAAGGCATCCCTGTCCCTGCAGCTGCGACTGGGACAGGAGCGGAGCCGGACGAGGTTCGGCTGCTCCCAGCTCCCCTTGCACGGGGGGCTCAGGCCGGGCTCTCCCCCGTCAGCAGGGCACCCCAATCCCAGACAGCCCCCAGGCCCCTCCACTTGGCTCCCCCAGCCAGTGCTGCGGCGTGTCCTGGGGTCACCGTGCCTGGCCCTTGGGCCGCGGTAGGAGCCGAGTCCCCCGGCACGGACGAGGAGGAGCTGCCTGGCCTTCCCGGGGGCCGTCTGTGCTGACAGCAGGGCAGGGCTGAGCTTGCACGTCAGGTTGGTTAGGGCCAAGGACCGTGGGGGTCCTGATCTCCCCGCAGGGGTCTCGGCTGCACCCTGGGGGCACTGGAGGGTGCGGGGCAGTATGTGCCACTGGCTGCGGGCCCAGAGGGCAGCACCTGCTGCGAGGCTGCAATACGGGTCTCCCCCGCCCGCCCAGGGCTGGGCTTGCTGCAGCATGGAGGGAGCCGAGTCCTTGGAGCAGCACGGGTGGGAGAGAGACCTGCCCAGGGATGACCAGGAGGGGGGCACTCGGCCTGGCAGGCACCCGCAGCCCCCAGCTCTGCTCTGAGCCCAGGCCCCTGCCACGGGGATACAGGAGCCGGGCACAAGCTGGCAGGAAGGGCGCTGGCTAGTCAGAAGGACCGTAGCTGCTAGCGCTCAGGGGCCCGGGCCTGGGTCGCGCCTCATGATGGGTGCTGCAGCCTGCTCCCCGCATGGGGTCATGCCCAGGGCCAGGGGGCCGCAGCCCACCCGCCCTGCTCCATCCAGCACCCACGAGCAGCGTGGGGGAAGGGCAGAGAGCGTGCCTACCACCGGGTCCCCTCCGGCGAGTTCACCTCCCATCAGCCCCACGGCAGCCTGCCCTGCGAGGGTGCAAACCCTCGGGGCAGGCCCTGGCACCCACTGGAGCCTGGCCCGGTGCAAGGGGGCTGGGCCCTGGGCCGCGCCGCAGGAGCAGGGAGCCCAGGAGGAGCTGGAGCAGGTGGGAGCCCAGCAGCCAGGCAAGTGCCAGGGCCAGAAGCAGCTCCCTGGCTGTGCCGGCGCTCGTTGCCCAGGCCCGTACTGCCTGCAGCTGGGCCAGGCTCCAGCCTGCATTGCTAAAGGCCCTGTTCAGCCAGGGGCTTCCTCACCAGGGACCACCCTGCTGCTGCGTGGTGCTGGGAGAGGAGGGTGGGCAACACCGGCCGATAGCCAGCAGTGCCCACAGCTGTCCTCCGCCCAGGTGCTTGCCCGGGGGTGGCAGAAGCCTGCTGAGCACCACTGCCCTGGTCCTTGCAGCACCCAGGACCCTTCGCCAGCCCCTCCCGTGCAAAGGGCAGGGCTGCAGGCAGCTCACCCAGGAGAGCCCCAGGCAGGGCACATGGGGGGCAGAGCTCTGTACCGAGAGGGTTGCTCGCAGGTCATAAGGACGGTGCCTTGGGGCCTGACGGCTGCCTGCTCCCCTGCATGGTTGGTGTCCCGGAGAGGGGTGCTCCCAGCAAGGCTGGGCCCCAGTGCAGAAGGGGCTGTGGCTGCAAGGAGCCGGGGAGCTGCAGCAACCAGGAGAGCCAGTGGCTTCTGCGCTTGCCTGGCACCCAGCCTCACGCCCGTGGCGGGGGTCTGGCAGCCCCCGCCTGGCTCCAGTGCTGGGTGCAAGGCCCCTGCTTCCCAGAGCGGGAGGATGCCGGGGCCATGGGGAGTCCTGCGCCCATGGCACCAGGGGCAGCACTGGCTTTTCAGGAAGGGCAGAGGGCGGTGGGAGGCTGGGAGCAGGCTCTGTTCAACCCCGAGCACGCAGGCGGCAACTGGCCAGGTGTGCGGGAGCCGAGGGGCTGCCCTGTCCTCGCACAGCCCCAGGAGAGCTGCGGTTTGCAGCAAGGGGCAGCGGCTGCTGCAACAGGGACCCTCCTGTGTGCCAGCACTGGGCACTGCCACGGCAGCTGTAGGAATCACCTGCTCTGGGTTGGGCAGTGGGAGAGACGCCCTGGGCCCCTGGTACCCATGCTGAGCCCCAGCCCCTTCCATGCTCACGCATGCCCCTGGCAGGCAGTCGGCCAGGCCAGAGCCGGGCCACGGCTGCTCTGATGGGCGGCATGTGGCTGCCTCCCTCTTTGTGCTGAAGGATCAGACACTACGCAGGCAGAAGCCCCAGGCGAGCTGGAGCCAAGGTGCCCGGGTGAGCTGCAGGCTCCCCGCCCTCCCGCGGGCACAGAGGAGCTGGGCAAGGCGGGCAGAGGCCGAGCGCGGGGCTGGCATTTATTTGTTGCAGGTCTCAGTGCGAGGGGACAAGGCCGCGGCCAAACCAAAAACAACAAAGTTCGGATGGGAATAAAAACCCTGCGGCCGACGCCACGCCCAGGGAGGCCTCCGCGCATGCAGCGCCGCCTGTACAAAATAATCTACAAGGAGAAAACTATACAGGAATATGTACACCTCTGATAAATAGACTAATACTGATGAGGCCTCGTGCCCAGTGCTGGCCTGGGTGGCTGCCAGGCAGCTGGGCACCCCAGGCCATGCAATGCAGGCCCCAGACCCGCCCCCAGACCCCTGACCCTGGTTCCAGTTTATCCCCTTGTTCCCAACACCGCCTTGTGCTAGCTGCAGAGTCCTGGCTGCCGGGACCCCCCCACACCCAGAGCAAAGCCCCTCGCGTCTGCCCAAAGAACCACCCAGGGTGCAGGGGAGCCGTGCGGAGCATGCCCCTCTCCAGCCACGCACAGGATGCCTGCTGGGCACCACTGCTGCCGCCCCTGCCAAGCACCAGCCCTCCCGTGGGTCCCCAGCCCAAGCACGCCCAGCTGCCCCCATGGGGTGTCTTGGAGCCCAGGGCAGTTGTGCCCTCTACAACGAGGGCAGCCGCAGGTGGGCACTGCCCCTGGGCATCGCTCCCCTGGCTCCCGTAGGCACCCGCTCTTCATCACCCAGCGTGCCCAGAACACAAGTGCTGTGACAAGCTGGGGGGACTGTGGTCCTGGGCCACTGTGCAGCTGCCCCCCGACAGCTGGCAGCGCCTGCGCCCCACAGCGGCAATGCAGGGGAAATGCTGTGGAGCGTGCCGGCTAGGCCGAGCCCAGCACCTTCGTGGATCGGGCCCCCCAGGGCAGAGCGCCACAAAGGGAAGTCTCAGTCTCTCACAGAGCTCCAGGGACAGAGCAAGGGGCAGGGTCTGCGGCGGTGCCAGGGAGGCAGCCCGATGCCCAGGCTGGGCCTGGGAAGACGTGTCCTTGGGAGGAGACAGCTGCAGGCTCAGCAGCCCAGTGTGGTCCAGTCCAGTCCAGTCCAGTTTCGAGCAGAGTGCGGTGCCTCCACCGCTGCTCCCAGCCCCAGCAGGAAAGAAATTGCAAAAGCAGAAGCGAATCCCTGGGAAGGCAGCGGGGCCGCAGGAGAGGCCGCAGCGCCGGGTGCAGGTGCTTCTGGGCCAGGCCCGTCTGGCTGGACTGCTAGTGTCTCTTGGTGGAGGACACTTTCTTCTTCCTTGCCGCCAGCATCTCGTAGAAAGGGTCCCTGCTGATCGCCGCCCTGGGACAGGGAGAGGGAGAGGGAGCGTGACCGGAGAGCTGGGGGCTGTGGCAGGGGCAGCTCCTTCCCGGGGAAGGATACTGAGGACCTGGACAGACTGGCACCCAGGAGACCTGCGTGCAGCCTGCCAGCCTGGGCACAGACCCCTGACCCCGCGCAGCCCTGGCCAGGGTACCCGCCCCACTACGGCGTGGCCAAGAGGCACTCGGCATCAGAGGCATCCTGCTGCTTTTGCAGCCCAGGCCCATGGAAAGCAGACGGGGAGGAGGAGGAAGAGGAAGGGAAACCCCCACCCGGCCCGGGGACCCTCACTTGATGCACTTGATCCACTCCTCCTTCTCCTCGGGGGTGGGGGCCGAGATGCGGTACACCGTGTGGTTCCCCTCCACCACGCGTCCATCCGCCTCCGTCTTGCAGGCCTTGATTACCTGGTCCTTGTTGTCCGGGATGTAGAGCTCAAAGCAGTTCTGGGCAGGGAGAAGCAGTGTCAGCTGGACACAGGGACCAGGGCCTGCGGACGGGCTCCCTGGGCCAGGGGGCGGCACGGATGCCCCAGGACCTGGGCTCACGCTCTCCTCCTTTGCCAGCCCCTCGGGGCAGACCACAGCCCGGCCCTGCCACCTGGCCCAGCGCTCCCTCCTGGCATCCCCACCCGCTCACGCACCGGCTTCTTGGAGTCCTCCACCTCCCGGATGCTCAGGTTCTCCAGGGGGATGATGCCCCGGGGCTCCTTGTCCTGCAGGGCAACATGGAGGGAAGGGGTCAGCTGCAGACTAGGGCTGTCCACTTGCCCCCACAGCCCCAGCCCCAACCCAACCCAATCCTGACCACTCGTGGAAACAAGGCTGGCCATGGCATGGACTTCCTCCATGCAAAGATCCAGCGCCCAACGTACCCCCACAAACCCCTCTGCCCTGTGCCATTGCCCTGCTCCCAGCACAGCATGGACAACCCTGCACAGCATGGGGCAGAGCCCTGCTCCGCACAGCAGCAGCTGCCCCGTGGGGTTCGGGTCTGGGCAGCCTTGGGGCTGCACCTGGCGACATGCCCTGAGCAGGGCAGGGCGCTCACCGTGGTGTACTCGAAGTAGTACAAGCAGTTGTCGGTCAGGATGAACCAGCGGCGCTTCCACGTCTTTACCCTGCCACCTGCCAAGCAGACACAGGTGGTCGGCACAGGCACACGGGCAGGGCTGGGGCCCTGCCCAGGCGATGGCCGCACAGAGCCGCTGACGGACACGCAGCACAAGACAAGCGCCTCGCGGAGCCATGGGGGAAGCAGAGCAGCCAGCCCCAGCCCCAGCCCCAGCAGCAGGCAGTACGACGCCACGCCGGGCAGGCCACGAGCAGCAGCGAGAAGCAAGTCGATGGTGATGGGGGGAAGGAGGGCACAGCGGGGCAGAAGCCAGGACATGGAGGTGCCATTGGGAGCCTCTATCCCCAGAAAAGGCCAGAGGGCCAAGCCACAGCATGGTGCAAATAGCAACAGGGCTGAGCCAGCCACTGCCTGGAGCGTGGCCTGCCTGCATCACAGCTTGGCCCTGGGGTGATACAAGGCACCTGGGGGGGACCCCATTCCTAAGCCAGCGATCCCTGCCCCAAATGCAGGCCATGGCAGCCGCATGCCAGCCACGGGAGCTGGGCCCATGTGAAGCACACCGAACAAATGCTGAGAGCCAAGGCCTGAGCCTCTCAACGTGGCTGGGTGACACGGGAGGAGACCAGCTGCACCGAGTGCCACACCGCAGCATGGCACACGTCCTGCCACGAGCCTCTGCCGGCAGGCAGGACTGGTCCCACAGCTCAGCGGGGCAGGTCCTATCCCAGCTGGTGCCCTCGGAGGTGGCCTCGGGGCTGGGCCAGAGCCAGTGCCCCTGGCCGGGAGAGAGAGAGCCAGCTGGCACCTTGACGGGGCAACTGCTGCCTGCCCAGGCTCAGCATGCCCTGACAGCGTTGGGGCCACGGAGGCTTTCTGGGAGCATGGGGGGCACTTACCATGGGAACAGGCTCTGGGCAGAGGCCTGGTGCTCTTCATCCCACCCCACAGGCTCCTGCAGATGGACACCAGCCCTGGCTCTGGTGTCCGACCAGCTGCTTGGAGCCGGTGCAAGCAGCGTGCCATGTTCCCAGGCAGGCAGCCCAAGAGACAACGAGGTGGCTGTGCCACGGGCTGGTGCAGCCAGGGCATGGCTCCAAGCAGCCTAGACGCCACAGCCCCAGCCTCCAGCGGCCTTGGGGAGCCGGCCTCGGCCCCAGCCCCCAGGAGCACAGAGTGCAGGTCTGGGAGCCCCTTGGGGAGCCGGGTGCCTGCTGCTGGGTGTGGGGGGCTTCTGCAAACACGACAGGTGGACGGCTCCTGCCTGCCCAGGGAGCTCACCAGCTGCCCTCCAGTGGCACTGGGCCCCAGAAGTAGGCCAGGAGCCCTTCCCCCTGCACGGAGGGAGTGCAATCGCTGGCTGCACTCGCCCACAGCCTGGACCCCATGTTCTCACTCCCAGGAGATGCACAGTCCGGGGGGGCCACGATCCCAGCCCCCGGGGCCACCAGGGCTGGGTCTCCAGGGCACCAGACAGACATGGGTGGAGCCTGTCCTCTCGCGAGCTGCAGGACAGGCCATGCTGCCCTTGCACTCAAAGGGGCGCTGGGCTGCAGGGGCAGAGACACCGGCGGGGTGCAGCAGAGCAGGGAGGCGCCAGGCTTCGCCCCCTCTAAGCCTCACTGCAGGGGGCTGGGAGAGACTCAGCTCCCAGGGCTACAAGGCATCCTGCAGGGCCCTGCATTAAGGGGGGACCCAGGCATGCCTCAGGTCAGCACGACCTGGGCTGCCACCCCCTACCCTCCGCCGGGACGCAGGGGCCAGGCCGGCTGGTGAGGCACAGCTCCTGGGGGACTGCATGGTCAGCGAGCAGTGGCAGCTAAGCAGCAGCAATGAGACCAAACCACCAGCCATTGAAAACAAAGAGGCGAGGGGCCCGGGGGCCAGGAGTGGAGCAGAGCGAGCGGGGCGGGAGCAGGAGCGGTACGTACCTCCTGGCGTTGGGGGCAAGGAAAGGCAGAGCCAAAATCATGGAAAACATACAAACGAGGGAGAAAAGAAAATTAAAACAAAGAAACCCCCCGCGCCCCTTGCCTGGGTGCAGTGCCAGTCAGGAGGGGATGGGTGCTCGGGGAGGCTGGGCCCAGCAGGAACCTGCTGCGCTTCTGCATGGACTGGCCGAGGCAAGCCTGCTGCCTGCAGGCACCTTCCAGCCCCGCCACCCCCTGCCCTGCCGCCCCTCGGCGCTACCTGGCTGCAGCCCCGCCCTGGGGCCAGCGGCCTGGAAACAAGGCAGCCGGGGTGAGACAGCCTGAACCTGCGCCTGGTGCTACACACACGGGTGGGCAGGCGGGCGCTCTGCCGCTGAGTCCCCAGCTGGGAATGTGGCCTTGCCCTGCCCTCACTGTGCCAGGCTGCCAGGACACCCGCCCGCCCCTCCTGACCTCCCTGGCTCTGGCGAGGGGCGCTCAGGGAGCTGCAAGGGGGCTGCACCTGGGGAAGGCGAGAGCCCAGGGACAGCAG
>NW_017728928.1:87879-94927 GCF_001723895.1 Crocodylus porosus
TCCCCTTCCCTCCCCCCCGGCAGGGAAAACAAAACTGCTGCTGGAACAAAAACTGAAAAACGCGGGAGCCAGGGTGGGGCGGCACAGCGGGGCTGGGGCTGCGGGGATGCCATGCACGCCGCCTGCCATGGAGCCGGGATGCGGGAGGTGATGATGCTGCGGGAGGGGAGATGCACGCAGCCCGAGGCAGCTTCCGGTCGCTTCTGGAGGGGCCTGAGCCAGGACTGCACGACCTGTGGGGCCGGCGCTCGGCCCCAGGGACCCACCGTCCACACCCCACCCAGCAGGACTGGAGGCAGAATCCCGGTTGCCACCGTCCCACTTCGCTGGGGGCTGAGGATGGAGGCAGGCACCAGCGGCTCTGCCTGTCCCCAGGGGCTGTGCAGCCCCTACCCCACCGCTGCACCCACCTGGGGCTGGCCCGGAGCATCAGTGTGCCCGTGCCCACACCCGCCCCGTGCCCCCCAGCCACATGGCAGTGCTCACCGAGCTTCAGCAGCCAGCCCTCGCGGTCGGGGTTGAAGAAGGTGTGGGTGAGATCATTGCCGTCGTCCTCGGGGATCTTGAAGGGCTCGTTCTTGATGCTCTCATAGAGGTTCTGGCAGGGAGGGGAGCAGGTGGTGGCGGTCAGCCAGTGCCCAGGGAGGCCCATGCTGCCCACCTACCCTGTGCCCCATGCCCACCCTCACCCTGAGCAGCTCCTCGGGGAGATCGCCCCCATCATTGATGCCGCGGTTCATGGCGATGAAGCGCTCCACTGTGGGCTTGTCTTTGACATTGGGGTTGTGCAGGCTGGTGTTCAGCATGATGATGGCGAAGGACAGGACATAGCAGGTGTCTGTGGGGCAGGGGCGAAAGGGGTCAGTGCCAGCCTGGGCAGGCGGGCAGGTGGAGGAGAGGGGACAGCCCCTTACCCGTGGACTGGAAGACGCCGGGGTTGCACTGGCAGTACCGCTGTGCAAACGCCTCCATCATCCGGTCTATCTTCTGTGCCTCCCCTGGCAGGCGGAAGCTCCACAGGAACTGCCTGCGGGACGCAGCAGGGTCAAGAACCCCTGCCCCCCAGCACCGATACCCCACGCTGTAGCCAGACCCACCCGGGGGGCAGGCAGGAGGCCTGGACACACTGGAGCCGGGCTCCACTCACCGCAGGGCCTGCACCAGGTTGAGGTCGGTGAACTCGTGCAGCTCCACGAAGGCATGCAGGACCTGGATGTTGAACTCGTCCCTGCGGGGACGAAGTGCGGGGCAGGATGAGCAGCGTGTCCACCACACAGTCACCCCGACCTCTCACCCTGCCCCACCTGCGGGGTGTCTTCCTGCCTGCAGCTACCCCTCCTAAGAGCAGCAAGGCTCTGCACCCGGGCACGCGAGGAGCAGGACTCCGGCACCCAGCAGCATTCCCCCAGTCCCCTGCCCGGCCGTACCTCTCCCCCAGATAGTCCCCGATGGCGGTCTTGTTGAGCCCCTCTCCCTTGTACAGGAACTGGGCGATGTCCTCACACGTGTTCTTCAGCAGGTCATTTTCGATGAGGAACTGAATCCCCTGCAAGGCAGGAGCGCTGGCCGTGATGCTGCCCATGGGCCCGGAGCTCCCCCCAGCTGGCCACAGCCAGCCGTGGGCACCCCTCCCTGCCCTGCGGCCGTACCTTTTTGGGGTCCATGTTGAATTTCTTCCTGCCCATTGCCACCTGTTTGTTCCTTTGCATGTTTTTCCTGCCGAAGGCAAAGTCCGGGACTAAGCTCATGGAAAGGCAGTGGTGCCCCGGGCCAGGGCCCCGTCCATCCCTGTCCCTCAGCAGCCCTGGGCATAAGCCCAGACACCCGCGGCTCTGCCTTGCTCTGAGGGAGCTGCAGCAGCTGGAGCCCAGGGCCAGAGCAGAGTGGGGAGGCTGAGGGACCTCCACGCCCCCGAGGGGCTGGTGTGCCGGCGGGTTCCCAGCGCCTGCCAGGCCTCCGTAATCCCAGGCCGGCACCAGCGCAGAACAAACCCAGACAGTCGGCCAGGCCAGACGGATGGGCCGGGGCTTGGAAAAACACAGACATGTGGAGCTGCGGATCAGCCGGGGGATTCCCTTAGGGCATTAGGGACCGCAGACCGCCCGCTCCAAGGGCAACGGGGCTGCAGGAGTGCCCCGAGCTGCACCCAGCTGGGGTGAGGCATGCCGGCGGCAGGTGCAGGCTGCCGGGAGCTCTCGGGGGCTGGACGCCAGGTCCGCGCTATCTTTGTCTCCTTACCAGGGGCTGCCCCCTCAAACCCCTGGGGGCAAGCCTCACCTCTCTTCTGTGGAGCCAAGGTTCTCGATCTCGTTCGTCACTTCTGCTATCTCATCTTTCAGCCGCTGCAGGAGATGCACATGGAAAGGCTCAGGTGTGGGGTGTAGCAGGCGTGGGGTCCGCTGCCCACCTGGCCCCCTTCCTCCAGCAGCTCAGAGGCCAGGAGCCCCCTGAGCCCCAGGGCAGGGCCTGGGGACCTGCCTTGAGCCTGCAACCAGCCGGGCCGGTGCTAGGACCCAGGCAGCCCCAAGCCCGGGCGCAGTGCAGCCCCAACTCCGCTGGGAAACGGCCGGCCAGGCGGGATGGAGGGGACGGAGGCCAGAGCCACCCTCCCAGCAGGGCTGGGGCTGCCCTGCCCCCCCACCCCACACAGAGCCGAGCCCAGCAAGCACCTCCTCTGCCCGCCCGGCCGTCCCTGGGGCGGGAGCTGTGCTGCTCTGCTCCCACAGGAAGGGGCCGAGAAGTTAACGCAATTACCCTCTAATCCTTTTAGCTCATGCCGGGCATATGGCGGTAATTAGGCTCTGCTGCCAACAGGACTGGGAGCCCAGTCCCCACCCAGAAATGGGGGGAAGGGCTGCTGGGAGAGCCACCCCTGCCAGGGGCAGCCCTGTGCCCCCTTTCTCATGGGGCAACGGGACGCAGCACAGAGCGGGACCTCACCCCTTGCAGAGCTGGCGTGGGGATTCAGGGCGTCACGTCCAAGGCTGTGCCCGGAGGGGGCACTGCAGAGGCTGGAGGAGCTGGGAACAGGGCCAGGTGCCCCCAGCATCCCACCCCGTCCCCCTCTGCCCTGGGAGGGAGAAGTCCCATCACTGTCACCAGCTGCAGCGACCTGACAGGCCTGGGTGGGAGCGGGGAAACCTGAGCGAGGCCCATGGTTAATTGGGCCTCAGGGCCATTTCTCACTCCCCCCTACAGCCCCCGGCCCTGAATGGGCAGGAGCCATTTGCCAGCTGATGTTCAGTGACGTGCGCCCATCTCTCGCATTGCAGCCCGTGCAACAGAGGCTGCCAGGAGGCCGCGGCGAGGCAGGGACATGGCATGGCTGGCGCAGAGCCTGTGGCATGCCAGGGTGCTCCGGGAACCACCAGCACCGAGCCCTCCCCACCAGCCCGTGCCCTGTACCTGTATGTCGGCCAGCAGCTCCCGCTTGCGGCGACGGATGTTTTCCAGCTCTTGGCACTCCTCTGGGGTCAAGTCACTGGGGACTGAGGGGAGAGGAGGAGGAGGGTTAGGCCTGGGGCACTTGCCCCCAGCACTCAGGGGGCACGGTTGGATCCAGCCCTGCCCTGGCCTGGCTCTGCCGTTCTCTCCCGAAGCCCTCCCAGGCACTGAGACCGGGCACCGGGACGCAGAGCTCCTGCACGGCCCTGCTTGCAGTACCCGAGATGCTGCTCCGGGGCCAGCTGGCACCTGCCCCAGGGCTGCAGGAACCAGCCCCCGGGAAGGAGGGGTCCCTGTGGCTCGCAGCTAGCCCCGTGCAGGGGCCGCGGCCCGGTCCGAGCGTGGGGATGCCTGGCACGCCCGAGGAACGCGTGGAATGCCTGCGGCCACTGCACTGCGCGCTTGCCAACCGGCCGGAGGCTGGCAGAGCGCAGGTCTGCCTCCTCCCTCCCTCCCAGCCGGACGCTGCCAGCCCCGGGCCGGGCACCGCTGAGCTGCCAGCTGGGCCCGCGGCCAGGCCCCCGCCACAGCGGCGCAGAGGGCCAGGTGCCGATGGCCTGCGACGCCCAGCCCTGGGAGCCACTGCAGAAGGCGAAGTCCCCTCCCTGCCTGCGCCGCACCACGGGTGGAGGGGACAGGGCCCGCACCCAGGACACGGGCCCGGTGGGGCGCGGGAGGAGCGCGGGGAGGGCGGCAAGCGGCTGCCACAACAAGGGCCCATTGTGCAGGCGCCCGAACAGAGAAACCAAACAACAAGGGAAGCTGCTTTTTGTTGCTCTGCAGTTTTTCACATGCGGGCAGGAGCCCAGCGCTGAACCAGCGGCATCGCCTGCATACAAAGGAGGCGGCTCTTAAAGGAGCCGGGACCCCCGCCTGGCACGCAGGTGGGCACGGCGCAGCTGCTCTTGTGGGCAGCACGGAGGGGGGTTGCCTGGGGCAGGCCGCCAGCTCAGTGGGGCTCACCCCCGTGCAGGCAGCGCTGCCTGCCCCCCGCACCGGGCGGAGTGGGGGGGGGGAGCTGTGCCCCGCTCCCACCCAGGGAAGGGCTCGCGGCGAAGCCCGGCAGGTGCGGGGCGGTGGGGAGCGGGGCCCCGAGTGGCGCGTGTGGGTCCGCCCGCCGCCTTCACCCGTGCCCAGCTGGCCCGCGGAGATGCTGTCCACACGGCAGGTCCGGGGGTCCCACGCGCCCCCACCCAGGGCTTCCAGCCTGGCCCAGCTGCAAAGGCCGCCCCTGCCCTGCGGACTCCTTTCCCGAGCATCCTGCAAGGTTTGCTGGCCGCTCCTGCCAGCTCCCTCCCAACGTCCCAGTTGACCCAGCAAGTCTCAGCGAAGTTGCTGCAGCCACCACGCCGGCACCTCCAGCCGCAGCCCCCTTGGCGTGCCGCGTCTTCCCTTTACCCAAGCTACCGGGGCCGTCCCACCTGTCCCGCTCGCCAGCCGAGGGCCCGCACGGCTCCCTGCATCTTCTGCCCCCCCCGCATCACAGCCGCTTTGTCAACAGCTTTCAGAAAGTCCCAGCAAGGGGAAAGCAGGTCCTTCGCCCCCAGCCTGTGCCAGGCCTGCCCCGCCAGCCCAGTAGGAAGCCGGATGTACCCTTTCCACCCAGTCTGAATGCCCGCGGGTCCCAAGCGGTTTGGGAGGACCTGGCTTCTCAGACCACCATGCGCCCTAGTGAAGGGCTGGAGGCTGGCCCACACACCCAGGCCTCGCACACCCGCCTGCAGGACACCCTTCCTGGTCCCTGGGGATGGCCTAAACTAGTGAAAACACCAGTTCTGCAATGGAACCGATCCGCAGGTCTGACTTCTTCCTGCCTTCTTAGAACGACCTCGGCTGGCTGCTCCCTGGAAGAGACTGAGTCTGTGCCCATCCATCGCTGCTGCTTTTGGCAGCTCGGTCACAGCACCCGGACGCCACCTGCCCCGCTCAGCCGTGCAAGCCAGCTCCTGCCTCTGCAAAGATCGAAGCCCAGCACCCTTTTTCCCCTGCTGCTCTCTGGGCCCTGCCAGTCCAGCGCGCGAACTCCTGCTTCCGAGAAGGCACTGCCGTTCTCTGCTGCTCGCTCTTCCCGTTCCCTCCAAAGCGACCCCGTGTCCATCTCTCCTTTTACCTGCCGCAGCTCAGGACCCCTGAGGGCTGCACTCCTGTCCTGAGGGCCTGGACTGCGAACGCTGAGCCGCAGAGCATGGGCTGGGCAGCAACCTCCTGCGCCATTCGGTCCAGTCTTCACCCTTGCGGGCACCGCTGATACCATATAGCCCGGTCCCTACTGGGCATGCCCCATCTTGAGACTGGCTGCATTGTTCCCCTCCCACAGCTCAGATGTCTGGAAGCGCCTGGTCCGTGCACGGGCAGTCGATGTGCATGTGCTCTGGTGCCCACCCCGCTCCCTCCCAGGTGCTATCCGCGGAGGCTGGCAAGCACTTTCCTGGTCACCCTGTGTCCTCCTCTGCACCCAGGCCAGCTGCACGCCTCTCTGGGACGCAGCCGACAAGAACGACACGGTGCCCCCAAGAAGGTCTTACCGGTGCAGTGCCAGGTCCCTACCTCGAACCACCTCTCCGAACGCAAACCTAGCAGGCCTTTGCCTCTCCCACGGCCACATCACCATCGTCCTACCACGAACCAGCGCTCCCAGGTCTCCCCTCTGCTCCCCAGTCCCTCGGCATGACTTCCCTGCACCTCTAAACTGCGTCCAGTTCTGTTCGTCTGGTCCCCAAGGTCACCCCGTCCCCCTGGCGTGGGGCCTCTCCCTTGTGTCCTCAGCCAGGTCCAGGAGCATGCTCCTCCTTGCGCGGCTGAGCCCATTAATCATGAGAGATCAACTCGAGACCAAGCAGAGCTGCGCTCCTTCAGCGCCCTCCCTACAGCCCAGGCCATGGCGCCAGCGGCCCCCTCTCCCTGCAGCCAGCTCCTCGCCTATGTTGCAGACCTGGTGCCAACCCCCCCGGCGGCACCGTACCGAGGCCCAGAGAGGTGACGTTACCCTGCTGCCACAGCCCCGGGTCTCTTCGCAGCGACACGCTCGACCTGCAAGGGGCTCCAGGCTGCATCCGCCTGCGCTGCATGTCCCCTCGCGCCCCAGCCTGCGCGTCCCTCTGAAAGGGGCTGGGACACTTCGCACACCGCTGAGGCCAGACTGCCTGGCCTCCACCTGCCCGGGCCTCCCCGTGGCCTCAACACGGGGCTATGGGGGCTGGCCTCCACCCCACGTACCAGCCTGCCCATTCGGAGGCTGCCAAGGAACCCCTGCCTGGATTTACTCACAGCCAGCCCATGTCATTCGCTCCCACACCAGCGCTGCCTGAGGCCTTCTCCCCAGGCACCCCCCGCCCAGTCCTGCCGTTTCCTCTTTCATTTAGGGTCATGTCTGCCTCCGGGACGGTCACGGGTCCTTTGATGACCCCCAGTCTCCAGAGTCAGCACAGGCACTTCCTCAGTCTGGCGCAAGGGTCTCATGGACGAGCTTCCCCATCTGCTGAAATCCCCCCTGCAAAGGTCGGTGGTGTCTCGTTCCAACAGTTCCCGGTACTGCTGCCCCCGCACTCAGGCGTTCCCTGCAGCCGCGGGGCCCAGATGCGACCGAGGCTCTCCCTCCACAGGA
>NW_017728928.1:95153-103142 GCF_001723895.1 Crocodylus porosus
TGGGCACCACCCGGCTTTCTGACTGCTGAAACACCGCTTCAGGCTGGACATAAGGAGATCTTTACTATCTGAGCCCCCACGGTCAGGAGTAGCCTGCCGCCAGAGGTGGGTCAAGCTCCTGCTTTGAACACCTCCAAGAGGCATTTGGTTGTCTATCTTACTGGGATCCTATGGCCCCAGCTGACTTCCTGCCCCTGGCTGGACTCAACGATGTTCCGAGGTCCCTTCCAGCCCTAATGTCTATGAATCTATGTCTGCAAAGACAGGCTAATGCACATTTTCCTAGTACCTCATAAATTATGGAGGTACTAGATTTAATGTGCATTAATGCACATGTAGATGTGCCCTGGACTCAGCAGCAGAGGAGGACACTGCCCAGACGCAGCCCAAGCCCAAGGGCATCCAGGCCACCAGGTCACCCCTAACACCCCACCGGAGAAACACCCAGGCTAGGGAACAAGCTGGCAGGAAGGGAGGGGACTGCTGGAGGCAGGCAGCCCCAAAACCCCAGAGCTGGGCAGCCTGGAGGTCTCCTCCCACGCCCAGGGCATGGGGCAGACCAGCGAGGGGCCTGCAGCCACAGCAGAGTCATCAGCAGCAGAGCGGTGATGAGACACGGGGGCAGGAACTGCACCCCCCCCGCCGCCCTGCAGCAACTGATGCACCAAGAGTCACCCTGGGCTCGTGACAGGGATGTCAGCACAGGGAAAGGGGAAGGGAAACCGCAGACCTGGTGGTTTTCCCTGGTGAGATGCGATAGAGCCTTTAACCCCTTCCTGGGAGCCTCCCCGCTGGCACAACCCCCTGCTGCGATGCCTGCTTGGGGGCACAGACACCCTGCGGTGCCTGCCCCCCAGAGACGCCCCCCCAGAAGCCCGAGACCGTTGTAGTCTCGCACCAAAGCAGACACGGGGCATGGCTGTAGCAGCTGCACCACAGCGCCAGGGCATCGCCCGTCGCTGTCCTGCCCCCCGCAACCCAGCCGGGGCAAAGCCCAGTTATGCCCCCCCGATCAAATGTCTGGGGCTGAGCAGGAAGCTTACCCCAGTCTGCGACAGTAGCAACCAGACGGGGACCCGGGAGTCCTAGCTGCCCCCAGGCAAGAAGCCTGGCCACAGAGCTCTGCTCCCAGCAGCCCTCCAGGCCTCAGGGAAGTCCCGGTGCCGCTCCGGGACAGGCGGGGATTTCACTGCCGTGAAATCCCATGGCCGAGGGGCAGGCATCCCACCCCTGCTCCACACCAAGCCCTGGCTGCAGGGCGCTCAGCAGGCCCCAGCTGGGAGGAGGAGGGTGGGCTGGGCATGGGGGGCAGTGCTGAGGGGCAGGAGGGCACTTCATGGGCCCGGTGCCAGGGCAGCTGCGTAGGGCTGGGCTGAGCAGCCCACGTGCCAGAGCCCCCAAGTTGTGCCCGGCTGCATGCTCCCAAAAGCCAGGGAGAGCGGCCTGCTTCTCCCCAGGCCCGAGCAGCAGAGGCTGAGCCGGGTGGGCGGGTGAGCCCAGACCTGTGCCCGGGGTGCCCATGGACCAGGGAGGAGGCAGGACAGCCCCGGGCTCCGCGTGGCTGCCACGACTACCCTCTGATGAGCGCGCTGAGGCTTGCAGCCATCTCGCCCCGCGCAGACGCACCCCATCTGGGCGGGAGCCAGGCAGGAACAGGCCCCAGGGTGGGCGAAGAGGCTGGGCATGCACAAACCCGGTCAGCGGCTTGGGGGGGAAGCACCGACAGGGCTCTGGGGCTCCCCCACGCCTGACTGGGAGCCCAGGGACAAGCACCAGCATGCAGGCATGCCAGGCGCACAGCTGACACATGCCCGGGCAGGGAAGCAGCCACCTCGGTGTCGTACTAGGGAATCGGTGCTCAGCTCCGGTAGGGATTCCCAGAGCCCCCAGCGTGGCAGGGCACACTGAAGCTGCTGGCGGGGGAGCTATGAGCTCCTTGGGATGGCAGTGTCAGCTCCAACAAGCACAAAGCCAAAGCCGCTCCTGCCCCATGCCCACCCCGGCTCCCCGCCATGCTGCCCCCTGCCCCAGGCCCAGCTCACCGCTTCCCTGCTCCATGCTAAGCACCATCCTGGCCGGCGCTCCCAGGGTGTCCCGGGTGTGGGGGGACAGAAGTGGGGCCCCCGCAGTTCCAGCCGCTTCCTGGAGTGACTCACGGCCGCTGAGCCAATGAGCCACCCGTCGGGATGGGCGTCATCCTGGCTTCCCCGAGCTCGCCTGGCCAACACCCTGTTCCTGCCCCGGCAGGGCCCCGATCATGCACCATTAACCCCTCTGCTCCCACCCACGGCCCAGCCAGCTCCCCAGCAGCCCCAGGACACGCGCCCCCAAGGAGCCAGGAATGGCCCCAGGCGTAGGGTGGGCTTGGAGGGAGGAGGAAAGACCTGGGAGAGCTGGGCAGGGACCCCGTGCTCCGGCCACAGCCTCTGCCCTGCCCTGCCACCCGCCTCCCTGCAGGGCCGGCCGAGCCTGGGGGATGGCCCAGCCCAGCGCCCTGGCTGACTCCAGGGGGACGGTCCTGAGCCGGGGCTGGGGAAGCGGAGGGGGCTGGTTTCATCACGTCAGAGCCAGGCGGGAAGCCCTGTGAGCCTGGCTGGAAGGAGCTAGCGAAACACGCTCCAGAGATCCTGGGCAGGTGCAGCCCACGCCACAGGTGGGCATGCGAGGGGGACAAGCACGGACCGCTGGGGCCCCCAGCCCCAAGCCCAGGCACGAGGCAGTTAACCGGCACTACCCCCGGGCCCAGGCTGCCGGCCCCGCCTGCTCTTCCTTCCTCCGTGCAACGCAGCACTTTGCTGGCACAGGGGCCCCGCTCCAGCACATGACAGCCCAGGCACAGCCCCGGTGCCGGCACCAACCACACACCGGCCCGGTGGCTCGCCAGCCCTGACCCTGTCCCTGTCCCTGTCCCTGTCCCAGATGGCACAGCTGGCCCTGGGGATGGAGAACCATCGATCCCAAGATCGACCTGCAGGCGCCAGCTGTGCCCTCCTGCCCAGGGGCACGGCCTAGGCTGGGTGCCGCAGCATCGTGCCCAGACACAGGCCGTCTCTGCTCCCTCTCGGGATCCAGGCCCCTCCTGGAGCACAAGGGCAGCTATCTGATGCGATGCCTCAACCAGGCTTCCCCATACACCACAGCTCCAAGTGCTGCCAAGCACCCAGCCCCGGGTCTCTTGGGCTCATGGACCCCCAGACCTCTGGCTGCTGGCAGAGGCAGCACGGCACAGGCCTGGGGTCCCCGGGCACCAGCCCAGAGCCCCGGCCCACTGCCCCCTCTCATCCTTGCCCCACGTCAGCAACTGGGCTCAGGGCAGCCTGGCAGGGAGGGTGAGCTGCAGCTCTGGGGCAGCAGATGCATGGGAGCTATTGGAGGGTCTGGCTCTCCCTGGCAGGTGGTAAAAGCCAAAGGCTCAATCTGGCTTGCGACAACCCTGAGCTAGGACGGCATCCCTGTCCCTGCTGGGCACACAGGGCCCCCCGGACACTTCCCCGAGCTCACGCAATGCCTGCTGTCCAGGCTGGAGAGGCAAAGGCTTCAGAGAAGGACTAAGGGGACCAGGGCTGGAGCAAGCCTACCAGGGCTTCATGGCATGCACCCCCCCTTCCTGGCATCATTAATGACCTCTGCTGTCCTGGAAAACAAAGACTCTCTCAAGGAAGCCGTGGGGACAAACCTGTCCTGGCTGGCAGGCAGCCCCCACCCTGCAGCTAGAGGCCACCAAACTCTTACTCTCACACGCTGCATGGCATGCATCTGCCTTTGCGCAACAGGGCTGGTGCATGAGCCCTGCTGCAAGGCGCTGGGGCTGGGGACCCTTGGGCATCTGCAGGCACGAGGGCAGGGAAGGGCCTGGCCAGGCACGGTACCAGGCAGTCCCCAGCCCCAACAGCTGGGCCCAGCACCTGCTCCGAGCACGCACCACTCCTGACTCCTTCCGGCCCCACCTCGGCAGTATGGGGACCAGAAACCACATCCTGTTTTCACTGCACCGCTTGCACACCCCAGGCTTGCGTCAGCATGGTCCTTCCCGCCGGCAGCCCCACGGGGCCAGCACATGCCTGCCACGGGGCAACTTCCAGGACAGAAGCTGGCTCCTCTGCCCAGGCCCCCAAGCCACCAGGCTGCTCAGCCCTATCCCTGCCAGACCTGTCTCCAAGGCATGTTTGGGCGCAGCTCCTGGGCCCTTGCAAGCCAGAAGCCCTTTCTGCCTGGCTGCTGGGCCATGCAGCCCTGCCGGCCTGGGTGCTAGAGCCCCTCGGCACCGTGCGCCAAGCGTGGGACGTGCCCAGCCGACCACCCCCATGGCACCGCGCTGCACCTACCTGCCTTGGCTGTCACCAAGGGGCAGAGGAAGGCCTGGAAGCTCGAGGCACAGAGCTCGCTGACCGTCCCCATGCTGCAGGCCCCGGCACGGCGACCGCGGCACCTCCGGAGCCAGACGGGAGCCGCTGGGGAGGCCCTGGCGGTGCCCGGGATGGGGAGCTGCCTCCCCGCCCTGGCAGCGGGAGGGAGGCACAGGCGCAGACAGAGGATTCCCCGATCTGGCCGGAGCAGAAGGAGCGAAGCGCCGGCAGCTGGAAGCTCCCCGCTGGAGGAGCCCACGCACACGCCCAGCCAATCCCGGCTCCCTGCCGGGCGCTTGCCAGGCCCCAATCCACCCGGCTGGGAGCCTCCAGGCAGCAGCCCCTCCAGGCCCCGCGTCCTGCCCTGCCGGCCCGTGCACCCCGGGGCGGGGGGGCTAGCAGCCGGGTATTTTTAGATCCGGCTTATCCTTCAGTACCGGCGCTTCCAGCATCCAGGGAGCCGATGGTTGCATAGCAACCGCGCTGCAGAAAAGGAAGGTGCAGAAACGACACCGCCGAGGGAGGGAGGGAGGGAGGGAAGTGGGGCTGGGGGGGCCGGCGCACCCTCGCCGGCTCCACCAGCCTCAGGGGAGGGGGCACGAGCAGCCCCTCAGGGGCCTGGCATGCCCGGGGCAGGGTCTGCTGGGCACAGCCTGGCTCTGGAGCATTACAGGGGATGCTGTGCGGTCCTCGCCCAGCCTGCTGCTCCCTGGGGAAGCAGGGGGTGCCGCCTTGGGGCACACCCCATCTGCCCTGGGGATGCTCAGCGTGGCTGGAGGGCCTGGGGGCTCTGGCTGGAGAGCCGGGCAGGGCTGCCCGCCTGCCCACCCAGGCTCCCCCTACCCCCAGGTGCAGACGACATCTCCCTCCTGAAACGGGTCCTCGCTGAGCTGAGCCCCAGGCCCAGAGCTGGACATGGCCTGTGCCCCAGAGCCGAGGCAGGGACCACCCACCTGGTCAGCGACCACCTGCTGCAGCCGCCGCCGGGCACAGGGCTTGACCCAGCACTGGCCGGAGGGCTGCAGGGCGCTGTCCAGCCACTGTGACTGGCCAGCAGATTGCTTCTGGGCTCCTGCTGCCGGCTCACAGGCAGAAGGGAAGGCCGAGCATGCCCCGCTGAGCTCCAGCAGGTCGGCAACGAGCTGCCTCCCGGCTCGGGGCCCTGCCTGCCCTCCCCACGCCCTCGGGCCTGCAGAGCTCGAGAGGGTAAAGCACAGAGCTCCAGGGACCCCGGTGCCAGCCCCATGCCCCATCCGCACTGGCTGAGGACCCCAGCAACGCCAACGGGCTGGCAGGAATAGCAGCAGCTCCCAGATGGGAGCAGCCCCAGCCCTCCCTCGCCAACGGGTGGATGCTCACATGACCCTGCTCCCGCACTGACGATGCCAGCTGGAATAGGCAGAGAGCGGCTTTCCCCGCTGCCCCCACTCCTAGCTAAACCCTGCAGGAACAAGGCCCCGGGCTCCATGCTGCTCCACTGCAGCCAACGCACCCCCTGCATCCCTGTGCTGCCTGCAACACACCCTCCTCCTCCTGCAGCCAAGGCCGGGGGGGGCGCAGAGCTGGCCAGGGCCTCAGAGCATCTGCTGGGCCACCCCTGCCGCGGCAGCAGGAGAGGGGATGTTTGATATCTGGAGAAGAGGGGGAGAAGATGGCAAGTTGCCCCCTACCTGGGAACAGCTAGGGGCACCTGCCAGGCTCAAACTGCCCCTGGGCTGGGGGTCTTGGGCCTCTGAGCTGCAGGAGGGCACCAAGGAGGGACGTGAGCCCCACGCAGCCCTGCCCCGGCAGCACGAGGAGCAGGCAGCGTCGGGGATGGCAGGTGCACTACCCACAGGGGCACCCTCGGGTGCAGGAAGCTGTGGGCACGGGGCCGGGAGTCCCAGCACCGCCAAAGCATGCAGGCCTGCACTCGAGCACTCTCCTGCCTTGCTGGAACCAGCTGAAAAGGGACACCCGGGCAGGCTGCGCTTTGGCCTGGTCATCGTGTCTGACCAGGTCCCGGCACCCAGTGCCTTGTATGGCCTCAGCCCCAGCGTGGGGTCACCCAGGCCCGGGAAGCCGGGGCCCTCCTGGCGTGACTGTAGCCCCTGCGGGTGCCACTGGAGCAGCAGGGGGAGACCCCAGGGCCTGCAGCCCCTTCCCCTGCCCCGGGGAAGCAGGGCCAGACCTGCCTGCTCTGCCTGGGCTTCCCCATGCCTGCAGTAGCAGGCCCTCCCCCCTTCCCGAGACCCTAATCCCCGCTATAATCCTGCAGGATCAGGGCTGCCTGCGCTCCGCTGTGTGGCACCAACCCCCACCCAGCACCCCCTGCCCGAGGGAAGGGGCACGGGACCAGACCGGAGCTCTGCCCGTCGGTCAGACTGACCCTACGAGGCGTCCAGGCACCAGTCCCACGCCAGCCTCAGCCCAGCCAGCACAGCAGCCCCAGACTGGCCCCTGCACGACTGCCCAGGCACAGAGGGCATGTCCGAGCCCCCTCAGACCAGTGGGTCAGGAGTGGCTGTGAGAAGAGGGCTGCCCCCCTTCCCAGCAGCAGGTGCGGGGAAGGAGGAGCCCACGTCCCTGCCACCAGGCCAGGCCCAGGGATTTGCTCTGGGCCGCAGCAGATGGCTGGGAAGGTCAACCGCCGCCGGTGCAGCCGCGCAGGGGCTACAGCATCAGCAAACCCCCACCCGTGGCACCAGCAGGGACCCTGCACCCACCCTCACCCCGTCCTGCCCCGGGACAGACCGAGGCCGGGGGGGGTCTGCTCCGAGGAGCCAAAAACTGATTTGCAAGCACACGTGCTGGGGCGAGCCTGGCCCGGCTTCCGGCTGCGCAGGGGCCTGCCGCAACCAAAGCCCACGGCCGCTCTCTGGCTAACAGCTGCTTTCGAGGGCGCCCCTGTGGGGGGCCCTGGCTGCACAGACGCCCTGGGGAAGCCCCGTGCTGCATCAGCGAGCACACCTCCCCCGAAACGCAGCAGCTCTGGGGGGCACGAGCAGCCGCCTCGCCGTGCACTGCACCATGCTTTTACACGGGAAGGGCAGGCCTGGGAGCTTGCCCGGCGGCGAGCTGAGTGAGCACCAGGCCTCGACTTCGCCTCTCACCGTGCTCAGCCCCACAGCACCGGCGGTGCGGCCCCAGCACCCGCGGCACCCAGGCATCCCCCGAGGGGAGCTGCTCCAGAGCCAGCCCCAGGCAGCGAGCGGTGCAGCCCCACTGCCCCGCGACGGGCTGAGCCATGGTGCTGGGGGGCCGGGGCTTGGAGCCCACCAGCCGCAGCACGCGCTGGCCCACGGCTTTGAGCAAACGACGTGAAAGAGGAGCCCGGCTCCAGCCCGGCAGCTCACAGAGGCCTGGCGAAGGTCACACGCGGCGAGCGCAAAGCACGAGGGGCCCTAGAGCCACTGGACGGGCACCGCGGCGGGGGTGCACGGGGGTCTGGGAAGGGGGAGCCAGCGCCCTGCCCCGCTCGTGGGTCAGGGAAGGGGACCGCCACCGCCCTGCCGCCGGGGAAGAGGAATCGAGAGGAGGGCGCGGCCGCGCTGGGGCTGGGTGCAGCTGCAGAGGATGTGGGATCCGTTTCGCGAGGGCGAGGCCCCCCGCTCCGATACGGATCAGGCGCGGCGCGGCGCGGCGCGGCACGGCACGGCACGGC
>NW_017728928.1:104369-111045 GCF_001723895.1 Crocodylus porosus
TCCCGCCTCCAGCCCAGGAGCACCAGACTCACCTTCCCTCTGTCAAACTCCTCATCCCACTCGTCAAGGACAGTTGCACTACGGGCCCAGGCTGCGTCCTGGATGGCGTCCTGGCTCACGGCGGATGCCTGGCCCTCCCACGTCAGCACTGCGGGGTAGATCCACGTGTCGGGGGCACTTGCCACCTGTCCAGCCCCCCCACAGCTCCCCCGCCTGGTCTCCAGCACCAGGGTCCAGGTGCTCGGGCCCAGGCTTTACTGCAGGCAGCTGGAGCACGAGGGTCAGTGCTGTGTGGCCCCAGGCCTTACCTTGCTTCCCATATGCTTTGTCCAGGGAATCCCGGAGCAGCTCCTGGACCGTGCTGTACTCCTCCTGGCCCTGCCAGGCTGCCCTGGCCCCTGTGCCCTTCTCGGAGCTTGGGGCGGTGGGGCAGCGCTTGTACCTGTCTCTCACCTGGCTGTCCCAGGTGAACACTGGCACTGTGGACAACGTGCATGAGAGCACACGGACGGATGCAGGCGGGCCCTGGCTGGGCCCCCCCACCCCACCCCACCCCTTGACCCCAAAAGGGCCAGCGCCTGGAGTCCAGGAAGACCAGGCCCAGCTCTGCTCCCAGAAGAGCCGAGCTCAGACCCCAGCATCCTCCAGGCACTTGCCAGCAGCAGCCTCCAGCCCAGGAAGGGAAGCAGGAAACGGTGCTCAGCACAGCCCGCCGCCTCTGCCGGCGGCCACAGATGAGGGGCCTGGAGCCAGGCCCTGCATCAGGGGAGCACGCAGCAGCCGCTACCTGAAGTGCTGTCCACGCGGCAGAGGCCGTTTCCAGCCGGTGGCTCACAGGCAGGTGGGGGGGACAGGCTGCCAACGCGCTCCCTCTTCTTGCACTTCCGGTGCTCGCTCTCACCAGCCAGCCCCGCATCCTGCGGCTTCACCCGCCCGGGCTCCGCGGCCCCGGGCTCTGCCTCGTCCCAGGCAGAGCAGCTGCCGGGGGACAGGACATGAGTTAGAGCAGCGAGATCGTGCCTGGTGTTGCCTTACTCCTCCGTGGAAGGGGGAGCGCTGGTGGAGCCCCAGCAGGCCAGGGTACCGCAGTGCCCACCCCCGGGATGGGAACACAGCCCTCTGGGATGCCTGGTGGGGGCAATGCCCAGTGGTGCCTGCACCTGCTCAGCAGCGAGGTCCCCAGGCTATGTCCTTCCTCCACATCTCGCTTCTTTTTCTTCCTCCTCTTCCGGGGGGAGCTGGTCCAAGAGCCTGCTGGGCTGCTGGGATCTAGTGGCGGGGGCCTGCGTTCGCCCCCCAGCCCCTCTCTCTTCCAGCTATATGGCTTCTTTGCGGCTGCTCCCTCCTCCTCACGGGACACCGGGCTCTTGTCCTGCTCCACACGCTTCTTTTTGCGGGGCGGGCTGCAGAGCCCCAAGCCCCCGCTGCCCAGGCCAGGGCTGGTGGCACTGCCCTCCACCCCCAGACGGTGCTTCCGCCGCTTCTTTTTGGAGCCAGGGAGGGTCCTGGTGGGCCCCGGCTCTTGACCCTGGGACAGGGGCTGCTGTGGAGGGAGGGCAGGGGGGGCGGAGGCCGGGAGGTGAAAGCGAGTACTGGGGGGGGACAGGGAGTCTGGGCTGGGGAGGGAGCTGCTGGCAGGCTTCGGAGGAGCTGGAGGTTTGGGAGCAGATGAGGACGCCCTAGAGAGGGAGACACAGGCCAACACGGTCCTTTGCGGGGCCATCCTGAGGGCAGCCCCTCCTCCTGGCCCACCCGCCAGCCTCAGGCACCTGGGTCTGCAGCAGGACCTGCCACGCGGGAGACAGTGCCCACGGGTCAGCCCCACCTTGGCCAGAGCATCCAGGACAGAACAAGACCACTGGGAGCCCAGGAAGAGCGGGGCAGCTGCTTCTAGGGAGACGTGGGCGCAGCGATCTGCCCAGCCTGCTCCGGTGCGGGGCTCGTTCCAACATCTTCTGGGGCTTGCTCTAGATCCAGGCCCAGGCCCAGCCCCAGCCCCAGGTGCACGGGGCTGCTTGGGACCGAGGGGCGGGCTTGGTGGGCGGGGGCACAGCAGCACCGCTTACCTGGGCTTGCCAGGAGGCCAGGGAGAGGCGGAGGCGGGGTGGGTCGTGGCCATAGGGGAGGTGTGGTTGGCAAAAGATGGGTGCGGCTGCGTGCGGCGGTCACTTCCGCTCGCCCTCCGCGGGGTGCTGCCCTGCAGTTATCGACATAAATAAAAACTTGGTGGTCTAAAAAAAGGTTCCCGTGAGCCGAGAGGGGAGAACAAAAACAGAGAGAGGGACCCAGAGAAGGGGGAGGGGGAAGGGGCAGGGGCAGAGGGAAGCGGGTGAGAGAAGAAGAATCAGAAGAAGTGATCACAGTTAGAAAACACAGAGGAAAAGAGGAAGGAAGGAAACGTAATCAAGCAGAGCTGCTACTGTGCCGGCCACCCCGTGCGCCATGGCAGCCCGCAGGGCAGCACCAGGTGCCACGTCCCAAACGGGGCTGAGCCGCGGGCAGGCGCAGGCAGGCCAGCAGGGCCCCCACTGCTGGGAGCTGGCATGGCAAGTCACTTGGAGCAGGCACCGTTCATGCGTGCCCCCTGGCCGGGGAGTGCCCTGGCATGGGCCGGGCCCAGCCCTCCACTAGACCCAGCCACGAGCCCCGCGTGCTGCTGGGGAGCGGTGTCCCCTCTTCCTGGCCATCAGCGCAGCAGGGACAGCCTCCTACCCACCTTCTTGGCTGAGAGGGCCAGCTTCTTCGCAGGCGGTGGGGACATGGTGCTGCTCAACTCCAGTGTGACGTTGGCCAGCAGCGGGGACTTCATCTTTGCCAGCTTGGCGTCCTCGGGGCCAGCCGTCTCGGCATCCGACTCGGCCTGGCTGCACTCTGTGTCCGCAGGGGCGCAGAAGCTGCCGGCACGGCTCTTAGCTTTGGGCGGCCCCTTGGGCAAGTCACCCAGGGTGTCGTGCGCGGGGCTGGCCGGGCTGCTGCGGCTGCGGTCCCGCTCCTGGGGCTCGGGGCTGCCCACGGGCTCCTGGCTGCTGGTGGCTGGCCGCAGGGGCAGCTTGGGTGAGGGCGGTGACAGCGACTCCTTGCTCCCCCACGAGCTCTGCTTGGCGACCTCCGGCTTGGCCCCGCCCGTGTCCCGAGCAGCCTTGGGCAGCGTGTGCTGCTGTGGTGCAGCAAGCGGCTTCTTGGGCCTCCTGCCTGGCTCCTCCGGTGCTGCCATGGGGACAGGCCTGGCAGCCAGCTTGGGCGACAGGGACCCCACCAGGCTCTTGGGCTGCATGGTCCCATTCTGCAGTTTGGGCCCCATCCTGAACGTGCTCCGGGCCACCGGTACGCCCACCTCCTCCGCTCCTGCAGACTTCTTCCCCTGCGGCACATCCAGCCTCTGGCCAGAGCCATGGCAACACCGGGTTAGTGGGGGGGGAATCAATTAAAAAAAATCAGGGAGCTGGACCCCATTAGGGCAGGCCACAGGATGCAGCTATGCTTGCAGAGATGCCTGCTCTCCCCAGAGCAAAGCGCGCAGCTCAGCTGCTCCCACCCAGGGACCCACCACGGTGAGCTCAGGCCTCAGCCAGCTCCATCCTAGCCCCCCGGAGCCGCCTGGGAACCCGGCACTCACTTTGCCGATCAGTGGCGAGGAGAGCGGCCCGTTGGCAACAGCTTTCTTGATCTGGTCGACGCCAGTGCGGCTGGGCAGGGTGGAGGCAGCCTTGGCAGGGGGGCCCTCAGGGCTCTTCCGGGGGCCTGGGATCCTGAGGGGGCACCGAAGGCATGGAGGATGCCCTGTGCTATCATGGCCCCTGACAGACCCCCCGCCTGCCCCCAGCGTCAGCTAGAGGCCTGGTAGGGGAAACCCGGACGCCGCACCCCCAGCTCCCGAGCACTGTGACCACTTGCCGGGAAGACGCAGACACGGCCGGTGCAGGACCCAGCCCACCGCTCGCTTACCTCAGGTAGAAGAGCACGTAGGCCTGCTGGTTGAGGACCACCTTGATATTGCTGGCGTGGACCAGGGAGTCGTTCATCTGGTACCACTGGCCATTGCTGGCCTGGGGAGGGGTGCAGAAGACACCATCAGGCAGGGAAGAACAGGCCTGCCTGGGATCACTTGGAAAAATCTCCCTCACCCAAGCTGGCTGGAGCTAAGGGGACCGCACCCGCTCCGTCCAGGCTGGCAGGGTGGGAGAACCGCTCCCCACTACATCAGCCCTTTGAGCATCTCTGTGCTCGAGCACATACCCGCACCCCAGCCACACCAACAGAGACCCACCTTCACATAGCAGTAGTAGTGCCCCGCGTGACAGCTGTACCCCGAGTGCACCAGCACCGCATAGAGGCTGTACATGACCGGGTCGCCGCTGCTCTGGGACATGTAGGGCCGGACGTTCAGGAACTCGGGGTAGCCCACGTCCTGCACAGAAGGATGACACGGAGGAAGTGCAAGAGTGAGACACGTCCTGGGCCCTCCTCCTGGGCAGCAGGACACATCTCACCCGGCCCCAGACCCAGGCACCCACCTTGGTGATCTTGCCCCCACTGAAGTTGGCGAAGCGCTTGAGGGAGAGCGTGAGGACATTGGAGGCGCGGTGGATGGTGAAGCGCTTGCTGGCGGGCACCTTCTTCTTGCACCTGCGCAGGAAGACGCAGGTCACCCGGTGCCCTTGCCCCAGCCCCGCTGCTGCCAGCCATGCCAGGCAGGGAGCCTGCAGAGCCAGTCGGGACCCCAGGCACAGTGGGGCACAAGATCCCTGTGCTGCAGCTCGGGCACTGGCTCGCTGTTCAGGAGGGTGGACAAATGATTCAGGAAACTCACTTGGCACACATGTAGGCGTTGTCCCCGCTCAGCATGTCTGCCTTAACAAAGAGCTCCAGCGCGCGCACAATGTTGGCTGCTTGCTGCAATGACAGTAGGGGCTAGTGAGCGGCAGCCTGGCCACCAGCTCTGCTGGCCCTGTGGCCAGTCTGCAGCTGGCTCCTCCAGCCACGTGTTGCTCCATAGGCTGCGGGGAGCCCTCGAGGCCCCTGCAAGGGTCCGGAGGAACACACGACAACCCCGCGAGGGGTCTCTGCATCATGGGGGTGCTGGCTTCGCAGTCACGTGGTCCAGCGTGTCCACCCTGGCCCTAGACAGCAGGTGCAGAGCACACAGGGGCAGGACTGGGCACCCTCCCCTGCCCGACAAGCATCCCCATCTGATGGGCTCCAGTCCCACCCCTGCCAGGAACACTGCACAGCTCCCACGCCCCCCGGCTGGGGCTGACCAGCCAGGCGCACCCGGATCTCCAAGGCCACGTCCAGGTAGGGGTCGTAGGTGTCCGAGACACTCTTGCACACCGAACACTTCACTGCAGAGAGGAGAGAGCCGGGCCTCAGTGCACCTGGCAGGACACGGGACAGTAGCCCCCAGTCCTGCGCTGCGGCATCTCTCCCCGCCCCACTCAGGGGGCTGGCCCCGGGAAGCAGGCAGAGCACCTTGCTCCACGCACGACCGAGCCAGGCCAGGCACCGCGACTGCTGCAAGCACAGAGCCCTACTGCCTGCATGCGCAGGATTGTGCCCAGGCTGGAGGACACGCTCCTCTTTACCCCACGGCCGTCTCTGGTGCTGGGCCCCGAAGGGAACCCAACAACGCGGCTCACGGCCCCGGGAGGAAGCTGCCAGGCAGGCTCAGGCACAGCGGCCCAGTGGAGAAGGTGCCGGCGACCCCCGCTCACCCCGGGACCGCAGGTAACCGCCGAAGATCTGGTGAACCAGTGTCGTGGCCTGCGTCTGCCGGTCCAGCCTGCGAAGGAACGTGGTCTCACACAGCTGCAGGGCCCGGCTCCTTGCCGGGCGCTGCATCCGCTGGGGAGGGAACTGGGCAAGCAGTGGGATGGGCGTGGACCCCGCCTGGGCATGGGTCCAGGGCTCGTGTCCCTCAGGAATGAGGAGTGTGGCTTTTTGGCACGGCCAGTGGTATTTCCTCCCCCCTAGTCTCCAGGTAGAGACCCAGCGAACACCGCGTTGGTCCAGCCTGGCTGCACACGAGCGCCCAGACACGCTCGGAGGGGACAGGAGGGGCCTCCGGCGGGGGGCCGAGGCGGCCGAGGCTTTCCCGGGAGCGCCCCCCACCACCTACTTGGTGCAGCCGTTGAGGCAGGCCTTCTGCATGGCGTCGATGGTGTAGCGCAGGAACTCGTGCGCGTCCTCCTGGCTGCCGAAGCGGAAGTGCCGGGCGATCTCTGTGGGGCGCGGGGGGTCAGTCCCGCAACCCTGGGGCCGAGAGGGAGACCCCCGCGCCCCCAGCCACCTTACTTTTGAGGTCGCGGATGAAGGCGACGGGCTTGATGGCGTTGCCGCTGTTGGCGAAGGCCTGCACGGCGTGGTTCTGCATGAGGCAGAGCATGCAGAAGCCGCCGTGGCGACCTGCGGGGCGAGGGGAGCGGTGAGCGGGCTGGCAGCGCGCCCCCCGCCCCGCCCCGCCCCGCCCGCGGCACTCACAGGCGCGCGCGTGGTCCTGGCCCAGCAGGTAGTTGGCGAGCGGCGCGGTGTGCGTGAGGCACTGCAGCGTGGCGTTGAGGAAGCAGGTGTTGCCCAGGTTGTGCAGGCCGGCCCCGGCGCGCCCCGAGCGCTCCCAGCGCAGCCGCAGGCGCTCGGCCGGGAACAGCACCTTCTGCGGGGCGGGCACCCCGTCCGGCCC
>NW_017728928.1:111257-120467 GCF_001723895.1 Crocodylus porosus
CGCTGCCGCCCGGAGCCGCTCTCCCCGGCGGAAGCAGCGTGACACACGGGGCTGTCGCGAGCAGGCCCGGCCCCGCCCCTCTTCCCCAGAGGACCGCGCGGGCTCCCGGCCCGGTCTCCTCGCGAGTCCTGCCCACGGCTCTCCCGAAGAAAGCGTCCCCGGGCGTGCGGGCGGCTGGGCGCCGCAGCGCCTCGCGTCACGTCCCACCGAGCGGGTGAAGTCGAGCGAGGTCAGGGAGGGGCGAAGCGCTGCCCGTTCCCTTGCCCGGGGGCACCCCTGCAAGCACGGGGCACCCCAGCCCGGCCTTGCACAGAGGCACCGTGCCCGGTCGGGGCGGCCTGTCTGCATGGGGCCCCCGCCCAGGGCACCCCACTTGGCCTGGGTGCTGCAGAGGGCACCAGCCCCCGCCTGAGCCTGGGTCTGCTGGCCTGGAGCACCCCAGCACCCCACGGCTGAGCCCCCCGGGGCGTCCTGCTGCCGCCGGGGGGTTGTGGACGCTGCAGGGCCCAGGCCAGGCCGTGCCCCCGCTGCAGAGGAAGGCAAAGCCCCGCAGCGCACACCGGTCTGAGCAGCGGGGAAATCCCTTCCCGCCCCAGCGCAGCGTGGGGCTGAGCCCGAGCACAGGGGCAAGACGCTGCGGGGTTGGTGCCAGCGGGCTGAGCATCGGCACAGCTCAGCCCAGCCCCATCCCCAGCACCTCAGGGCGGGCTTAAGCCCCCCGGCACGCAGCAGAGAGAAGGGGCACCCCAGCCACACCGACTCGACCCGTGGTGCCAGGCAGGCCCGGTGGGATGCCACAGGCCCGTTCCCGCTCGGCCCCGGTGGTGCTGCGGGGCCCCTGGCTCTGCCAGCGCACCCCGAGCCGAGCTGCGGGCAGGCAGGAGCAGCACGGGGCCGAGGGGGTTATAATCACAGGGGAGCTGCGGGCACGCTCTCTCAGGCCTCGCTCGCAGGGCTGCGGCTTCCCACAATTGCTGCAGGGGAAGGAGGCTGATGCAGCGGAACAACCTCCGTAATCCCGGGCTCCTCCGCCCCTGGCCCCGCAGAGCAGAGGGAGCAGGTCCCTTGCACCCCGGGGGACGCGGCTAAGCCAGGCCGTGGCTGCTGCACGACCCTGGGGTCAGGCCGGGTGTCAGCAGCTCCCCGCGCCAACGCCGGGTCAGAGGCAGCAGTCTCGTGTTATTTGATAATACTGTTTATTGTCCAAAGACCGAATGTCCACGTATGAATTATACAAAGCATCAGAGACATGCACAGTCTGCTTGTCATTATTCAACAACTTTCATGTGTTTCCAGCACAAGAAGGTCTCAGACTTCAGAGTCCAGCAAAAACATATTGCTCAACCCCCCCCCCCAACACAATAAACCAACCCCCACCCCCCCAAGCTTTAAATTATGGCGGCAAGTTAGATACTTTTCTTATCTTAATACTGATCAAGCAAAGATCTGAAAATAACTATCCTGTAAACTTTTTTTTTTTAAGTATTTTGAGTTGCTTGCATGGTGCGGGGCAGGAGGCGGCAGCGGTGCCGAGGCCCCTGGGCAGAATCGAGACACGGGGTCCTGTCGCACGGATCTGGGCCGGTGCTCTGTGCGTGGCGCGTGCAGACGACCGCCCGTGGGGCCCAGCCAGCGTCCGGCGTATCCCATCTCCGAGTCCCAGCGGCTGAGGACTCGCGTGCTCAGGGGAGGGGAGGGGAGGGGAGGGCGCAACACGAACACCGGAGAACGGGCAGACTCGGAGGACTCAACCCTCCGCAGGTTTCCTTGCCGTTCTTCCCACTTGGCATTGAACGCTTCCAAGGCAGAAACCCTTTACAAAAATAAGTGCAATTCTAACACCTAACGAGGAAATAAAAACATTACAGCACAGGAATGAGCGGATGCCAAACCAACCGAAACATGGAAGTCAAAGAGAGAGTGTCAGCAGAGACAGGAGTAAATGTCACACATGATATAACCATACAGGAAGCAAACAGGAGTCTTATATTGGATTGATTAGAGAGTGGGTTATTCTTTTTTTTTTTTTTTCCTATTTTTCTATCTATATGGAAATCACCCAGACTGGTCCAATGTGACATCTTAGTGACCTTACATGGATGTACAGCATGAAAATGCCCCGGGAGCAGGTCTGCAGGGAGGCCCTGGGGATGCTCGAAGGGATGAAGGTGCAGCCAGGGCTGCCGGCGCCCCAGACGGGCTGGCCACAGGGTTGCCCAGCGTTGTGGCAGGGGAACTGGCTCAGAAAGGGGTCGAGGGTGGGTGGACAGCTGTGACGTGCCTGGTGTGCGTGGTGTGTGCACATGTGTGTCCTCAGTCTGGGAGAGGGGCCTGCCTGCCGGTCTTCTCACGGTCACGTGCTTCCCGGCTTCGTGGCACAAGCCGCTGCCAGTGCGGACGCCGGGTTCCCACGCATGTTCTCCCTCCGCGCTGCAGGCACATCTGGACATCTGGGCCCATGCGGCGGCTGGCACCAGAGGCCAGGAAGGTCACCCTCAGCATCCCGCTGCCCCAGGGCTGGGAGCTCAGCCTCTCCCAACCTCCCCCCACAACAGCCCTCACAGAGACGCTGTGTGGCGCAGGATCTGACCCGGGGGGCCGCGTGGCAACGGGACCCTTCCAGCAGGCTGCAGGGAGGGGCTCTGGCACTAGCATTATGGAAATGGCACAGAAATAAGTCTACCAGCTCCCCCATGGGAGGGGTGGCACATACAGCCCTGTCTGCTCCCTGCTCTTTCCTAGCACTCGGGGGGGCGACCACAGGGCCGTATCCCCCTGTCCGCCCTCGCCCTGATGCAGCAGCTGCTAACTGGGGGAACTGAGACCCGAAAGCTCCTGGGAGCAAGTGGGCAGGGGACAGTCCTGCCCCCTCCGATGGGACAGCCCAGGAGAGGCCCTGTAGCATCCATCACAAGGGTCTTTATCCCCTTTGGCAGAAGGCTGCAGACTTGGCTGCTGGGGAAGCATTTCTGGGGGGCAGGACCTGTTGAGTGGGGACGGGACCGGTGGGGGACTCTGGCTTAATGGTGGAGATGGGATCAAGAGGCGCATGGGGCCGGAGCAACATGGGGAGGGTGCTCTGCTGGGCGGGGGGCCCCCGTAGGCCAGCTACAGGGTCACCCCCCGCCCTCCACCGCGGCTCTGGGCCTGGCAGAGCGGGTTCCCCAGGACGGCGCGGCATGGGCCCTCCGCGTGGGGGGCGCAGCGTGGGGGTGGGCTGGGGCACGGGTCCCTCCCCCCCACGGGGTCAGTCGCCCGCGTAGGGCACTAGGTTTTCATGCTGTTTCCGGGAGGCGATGTCAGGGGTGGACCAGTCTAATGTCTTGCAGGTTTTGCTACCAGACGCGGGGATGCAGCTGCTGGCGGGGGCTAGGGGTCCTCGATGTCAAGAAACTCCTGCTTGGGCGGGGCCACGCCCCGGTACCATGCGCACGAGCCGTCGCTGCGCTTGATGCAGGCGTAGTGCTTGGCCTGCCGCCCGTTGATGCTCTTCTCCGTCACCCAGTCCGTCCAGAGGCACTCGTCCGAGGAGGACACGAAGCAGGGGATGGAGGGGCAGCGTGAGATCTGTGGCACAATTGACCCCATTACTCCCTGCCAGGGCCTCTGCACACCCTCCCTGTGGCCAGCACACCAAGAGCGACCGGCTCCAGGCCGCGGACCAGTGCCGAGTGCCCGGCTCCATCACCACCACCCCAAGTGCCCAGGAAATAAATTTCATTTTTGTAGAAAAATCTCCAGTGGGCTCAGCCAATGCATCCCCACCTGCCTGCCCGGTGGACCACAGGATCCCTAAAGGAGAGGGCCTGGCTGGCCACGTGCTCTGCCCTAGTGCTTCCAGCAACGATGGAGCCAAGATCCCCAGAGCCTCTGCTCTTACATCTCCACATCTTCCCAGGCATGGGTGCTGCTTACCTTGCACTCGCAGCCCATCTGGTACCTCTGGTTGAGGCTCTTTTTCTGGGTGGCACTCAGAGAGTCCCAAGGGAAGATGAAGTCGCACAGCGTGATGTGCATCTTGCCGTTGCCCTCCGACTTGCCTGTGGGAAGGGCAGACGTAACACTCAGTGCATGTGTGCGCGCGTGTACAGGGTGAGCAAGGGGCAGGGGCTGTGCCAGCACTCCAGAGCCCAGCGTCACCGCTGCTGAGCATCTGTGCACGGCATGTGAGAGTGAGTCACCCGGCGGAGCCAGAGCCGGCAGCCCTGCTGCGGTCTCCCTGAGTCAGAGCCAGGGCTGCTGGAGGACTGGTTCCCAGCCTGGCTGTTAGCTCTGCCCGGTGCTGTGTCTCCCCAGCCCTACCCCGGCCTGGGGCTTGCCTCCAGGCCCTGCGTTTTGGGCTGAGTGAAGCCCACAGCTGGCAGGACGAGCTGGAAGACCCTGGCACTGCCCCTCCACGAGCACAGGGTGCCGGGGCCAAGGCCCATAAGCAATTAGAGCAGCACAGCAGTTGCACCATGCAGCCCCAATCCCCCCAGGCATTGCCCAGGCACCCCCCGCCCCACTTCTAGGACAGGCTCCTGGATTTCCAGGCCGCCGTCTCCCGTGACCCAGGAGATGGGAAGGGCTCGCCAGCACTGCACCCAGTGCTGGTCAGAAGCAGGCCTGGCTGGCACCCATCATGTGCCACGAGCCCAGGGGACCCCACCTGCAATGAGATACTCCTTCTTCCCGCCGGTGTCCAGTGAGACGCCGCACACAGCGGAGGATGGGGCTGTGTAAATGTACTCAATGTCCTGGTCAGGGCCTTTAAACATCTGCAGAGACAAGGAAGAGGTGCGTGAACCGGGCGGCGCTGCTGGGACGGGAGCTGAGGACCTGTAGGACTTCCAGGGCTGGACTGGAGATCCCAGGCAGGGCCAGGCCCCTATGGCAGGGACACTGCTGGGAGAAGCTCACAGCACTTGCCACCCACACACCAGGGACCTCGTGCCCAGTTCCTCATCCTGCCCGAGACCCCAGAGCCCCAGCAGGGCTCAGGCAGGCTCGTCTTTACCTTGATCTGCTTGATCTCGTACTGGATCCGTTTGATCGGATTCCCATAAATGTCATTCCCGGAATCCACCTCCTTCCCCGAGACGACCTTGGCCCGGATCACTGCAACAGACAGGCACAGAGTGGGTTAGCAAGCTGTGCACCCTGCATTGAGGCTGTGGCATGGACGCAGAGCCCCCCCAGGGTTGTCTTGGCTGGCACCCCTTGGGAAGAGCCTGCCGTGCCACCCTGCCTGAACCGCAGCCCTCCAGCCATGCCCACGGCTCACGCGGTACTTGTCTGCACTCATGGCGATGCATGGGACTTGCACGCAATGCCAAGTCCATCACTGCCCCCTCCCTCCTGGCCAGTGGGGCTGAGTGAGCGGCACGTCCTCCCCAGGAAGTCTGGGAAGAGGACCCGCTGGGAAGGAGGGCTGGGCAGCGCAGGTGCCGTCCTCGCGAGCATGCTGGAGGGCAAGCAGCCCCGGCACCGGTGCTGCCCCTGCGGCATGGAGCATGCAGCTCCCTGCCCATGGCTCGGAAAGACGCCCTTGCAGCGGTGGCTGGACGGTCAGCGCCATCTGCACAGGGCAGAAGGACATGGGGAAAAGCAGGCGGCCAGTGCCAGCTCCACCGGGCCTTGCCAAAGACAGGCTCACCACCCCAGCTGGCTGGCAGCTGCCAGATGGCACGTGGGGGCACGCAGCACCAAGGACTCCCACGGCACGGTGGCTCCCTGGCACGTCCCCCCCGCGGGCGTGTGCACGGCGCTGCCTGAGGAAGCACGGGGCGGCCACGCGCAGCTAGCCTGGCCCCACAGCCCAGCTCACACGGACGGCAGCCAGGGCAGGGCCCAGGCAGGCAGGGAGTGTGCCCCCTGGCTGCCCCATGCCTTGCCAGGGGCATCCGGGGTGCCCCCCTCCCCGCTGGGGGCAGGAGCCCAGCGCGCTGGCCGGGGAGCCGTGGCGGGATGGCTGCTGGTTCAGCGGGTTCCAGCCCTTTCCATTCACGTGCTGATGAATCACTTGACAAAAATGCAGCCGGTCCCGGCAGCTCCGCTCTGAACAGTGCGGCTTTGTGGAGGGGCCCGGCTCAGCGCTTTCCCCGCCAAGACCCCAGCCGCGCAGCCAAGCGCCGCTCCCAGCCAGGAGCCAGAGAGGCCGAGGGGGAGGGGGAGGCCGGCGAGGGGAGCCCGCTCCACGGCAGAGGACACACGGGCGTCCCCGAGGGGCTGCCCGGCAGGGGGGTGGCTGCAGTCCCTGGGGATCCAGACCAGCTGGCACCCCCCAGGGCATGTAACCAGGCTGGTGCTGCTCTCCGCCACGGCACCGCTGGGTGCCCAGCTGTCCGCCCCAGCCCCCTCCGAGACCCCGACTCCAGGAGCCGGGGCACTGGCGACACCGGGGAGGGCCAGGAGAGGATGGAGCCAGCACCATGGGGGTCCCTGGGAGGTGCACAGCAGCTGGCAGCAACAAAGCTCTCCCGTCTCCCTCACCGGGCTACCACTGACCTCACAAGCCCCCGTGCCCTTTGGGGTCCCGAGAGCAGCCCCCCACACCCCACTGCTGCGGCACCTGGCCAGGGTTGGGGCTAGGAGAGGGCTGCCTGTCCTACCCCAGCCACAGGGCAAGTGCCCCACCCCGGCTCTGGCATTGACCGGCTCCAGTGGGTGCCCCGGGCTGGGAGCTTTCCTCTCCTGCGGGATCCATGCAGGACCCGGCACTTGCCTCCCTGCTGCTGCGCAAGCCCCCACTGCTATCCCGCGTTGCCCTGCGCCTGGACCACAGCCACCACGCAGGAGAGGGGCTCTGGGCGCTCCAGGACACGGGCCGGCTTCCAAGGGTTTGATAACAGCCGCGCCAGCCTGACCTCGCCGCAGCTGAGTCAGCGTGTCCCCGGGCGCAGGCGGTGCCCCCGCGGCAGGGCACAGGGCAGCCGAGCCTGCAGGGGCCGTTCCCACGGGGCTGGGGGCCGGTCTGTGCTGGGTGCCCAGGTCCCACCTGCCACCGAGGGGCTAGGAGCAGCCCTCAGCTCCAGCCTGCCCCATCCCCCTGCTGCCAGCCAGCACCTGCCCTGGCCCCCCAGGCCCCCATGCCCCTTCCCACGAGGCCTCGGCAGCTGCGGGATGCACCCGGGGGGACTCCCCTTAGGCCCCAAATACCATCAACACGCCATGCTGCTGCTCCTCCTGCATGGTGCAGGACCCCCAGTGTTAACGAGCAACACTCAAAGCCTGGTCCAGGAAGGAGGGAGCACAACAGCCTGGTCCCCTTTTACCCCCCCCCCCCAAACTAGCCTCCCTCTGCCCCCATTCACACACACCCTCCCTCTGCCCCCATTGCTCTCCCGGCTGCCAGGGCCCCGGAGCAGCAGCCCCCGGCTTGGGGCCAAGGAGGGAGTATAGCTTCTGTGGCCCATTCAGCCTCGGCCCCTCTGCACAGCCAGCCAGGAGCGCGGTGGGTGTCCCCAGGAAGCAGAGCAGCCAGCAGTAATTTTCCACCGTGACCAACCTGGGCTGGCTCGGTACCAAGTGCCAAGGGGAGGGAGGCTTTGCAGGACACGTGCTGGCACATGCCAGGCCAGCGCTGGGAGGAGGTGACCCTACTGGCACCGGGGCACAGGCCTCCGACAGGCTGGCCGCGACCTGGGCGTGAGCAGGGTTCACGCTCTCGGCCAGCTGGCACCGGGTAGGCCAGGCTGTGGGAACAGGGAGGAGGTGGCAAGGGCAGAGGAGAGGCCTGGCTGGGGGCTGCAGCTCTGCGCAGGATGCCTGGGTTATGGCTTGACCCCAGATCCTACAGCTTAGGGAGACCATGGGGATGTGCGGGGGGCAGAGCCACGACCGTGCTGGCTAGCACCATGCCCAAGGTGGCTGAGCCGGGGTCCCACCGCCCTGTGTTCGGGGGGTCCTCGGGTTGCATCCCAGTCTGCAGGGAGCTGCCACCCTTGGGCCACTTGCTGGTGCCTCCAGGTGCCTTTGGATACCCAATGGCTGCCCCACGCAGGACCAGCCACTCGCACAGCAAGCCCAGAGTCACCTGCTTCCCCATGCGCAGGCACGTCCCCTCCAGGCTCTGCGCCCACCAGCATCCCCGGGCCAGAACAGGCCTGAGCTTGCTACGGCCACATGCACAGAACGGAGCTGCCAAGCAGCAGTTGCTGGAACAAGGCAGCTCCCAATGCAACCGGGAGCAGGGCAGACCACAGGCACCCACGCACAGCACGAGGGGGCTGGAAGTGGGGTGGGGGGGGAGGCAGCAGCAAAGGTTCAGACAGGCCCCTTCCAAGCCGTCCGTGCTGCAGGGCTGGGCAGCAAGGCAGGGGGCCGTCTGGGGGAGCTGCAGGGGACACGGAGCTGCCCAACAGGACCCCCTGGCTGGGGAAAGCGGCGCCGTCAGGGCCAGCTCATGGCATGGCACGGAGCTGGCGCTGCGCAGGGTGTCTCCTCGGGAGCGGGGAGGGCCCTGGCTCCGGCCCGCCCGAGCAGGAGGGGAGCCGTCAGGAAGTGATGTTGCTCCATCTCATGCAGCTGCGACACAGCCACTGGTTTCCTGCCAGGCCCCAGCGCCAGAGGAGAGGCGGCCGTACAAGGCCCCGGGCACCCCAGCATCTGCCCAGGCAGCCGAGGGCAGGGCAAAGGCTCTGGGCTGCCTGATGCCCCCCACACCACAGCCACGCTGCCCTCCACGCCCTGAGGTTGCAGCCTGCTCTGCTAGGAGCCCCGCTCTGGAGTCAGGCCCCTTTGCTCATGCCCTGCCTGGCCCACTTGCCCGGGGCAGGGGTGGCTTCCTGGATGAAAGCAGAGCCTCCCCTGCCCAGCCCTGGGCCCCCGGGGCAGGGCAGACCAGACCGGGCAGTCAGGTGCTGGGAGCAGGTTGCGCTCACACAGGTGCCACAGGGCCCACGGGAGGCATTGCCAGCGCGATGCCCGTGTCAGCTGGCGACACCGCTTCCAGGAACTGGCAGCCCGCGCCTGCCCCGCTACAAGCGCGACACCCAGAGCTCCCGGGGCGGCCCCCCGGCGCCAGGCTGCGACGGAGCCGTGCAGGCCCGGGCTGGGCGCTCGATCCCCAACGCTCTTGGCGCAGAACCGGCAGCCCGCCTCTGGCCCCCGCACAGCTACCCGCAGACCCCGGGAGCCGGCCGTTCCCCTGCCCCTCCACCAGCTCTGGCTCAGACTGGCCCTCCCACTGAGCCCTGGCCTCTCCCCCAGCACGGCGGCCGGGCAGCCAGC
>NW_017728928.1:121124-131152 GCF_001723895.1 Crocodylus porosus
GGCGGGGCCCCGCACCTCCCCCAGCCGCACCCGCAGCCCCGGGCTCGGGGGGGCCAGCCCCCCGCCCCTTCGCAGCACTTGGCCTGGCATCGCACAGCAGCGGGGGCAGCGCCCGCAGCCACCAGCCCTGGGCAGGGGGCTCTGCCCCGCTCCTGCCCGGCGGGGGGGCAGGATGCTCCAGCTGGGACCCAGGGCATGGCGGCTGGGGCGCAGCGGGCACGTAGGCATCCTGTGGGAGGCCGGGAAGGGCCCCACATGCCACTGAATCACTCCCAGGGGGACCGCCCAGGACTGGGCAGGGACAGAGCGGGTGGGGGCCAAGTGCTGCCCAGGGCTCACGCACCCCTGGGTCTTGCCCATCTCCTGGGGAGCCTCCTGCCGCGCTGGCTTTCCCCAGGCCCCTTCTTGCCTGGCCCAACACCATGATAGGAGGGCATGGGGCCCGGACCCCAGGACACCTGGGTTCTGGGAGCACGGCCCCTCCCTGGGCCCACTTACCTCCACGGCGGGGCACAGCCATCCCATGGGAGAGGGGCTGTGCGCCTGCCAGAGCCCAGAGCCCTGGCACGGACATGGCGCTCCTGTGCCACCACCGCCACGAAGCCGGTTTTCCCGAGGGAGAGAGCATCTCTGTGACCCGGGGACCAACCCAGCCACCTGGTACCCACCTCTGGTCCCGTTCAGGCCGGGGTACCCTCCTGCTGCTTGGAAGAGACGCCAGGCAGCGCTCCCCCTGCGTGGGCACCCAAGGGGGGTTGCTCAGCCCCTCGCCTGCACCTGGGGTCTCCCGGCTCCGCACGGGACAGTCCACGCAGCCTGCCAAGCCCCCAGCAGCGAGACGTGAGCCACAGCCATGCACCAGTGCGCCACGGCCCACAGGGACAGTCCAGGGCGCCCGTCACCCAGAAGCATGGCCCCAGGGCTTCAGTCCCAGGCCCAGAGCCTGCCTTGTCCCTGCCCCTTGCGGAGGGGGGCAGTGAGCTTGCAGCATCTCGAGTGGGTGCAGCTCTGGCACGGTGGGAAGAAAGGCTGAAGGATCCCAGCAGCCAAAGGCAAATGCTACCCCCGTTCTTCGTGGGGCCCAGGCTGGGATCCAGCCAGGCCGGCCAGCCCAGGGCGGTCTCTGGCAGAGCGATTAGGGAGAGCCCTCGCCTCCCTCCCAGGAGGGCTGCCTGCACGTGGCGCGGCAGGGGCAGGGGCAGGGGAGGAGCTGCCCTGGAGGGATGCTCCCATCCAAGCCGGGCAAGCACTCGAAGCTCACGCCAGCCTGCCTTCACCTACGGGCACCTACCTTCAGGACTGCTTCCCCACCCCGTGGGCCACGGCAAGCAGGGGCCTCCGGGGCACTCGCCCTCCAGAGCTCGGGGCTTGGAGCCAGGGGCAGCGCAGCCGGGCAGGAAAGGGGACCCCCCCGCGCCTCCCCGGGGGACCACGAGAGGCCCCCAAACCTGCTCCACGGAGCAGGGCAGCACGTGGCAGTCTGCAGTGCCCGTCCCTCGCCACCAGGCGTCAGCGCCGAGACACATGCGAGCCACACGACTGCAGCCAGGCTCTTTTACCCGATGTGCCAACCTCTGCCAGGCGGCGCCCGGGTCCAGCCTGGGGCCACCGGCCAGCCGCGTGCCGGGAGCTGGCCCGGCGCCTCTCCAGTGGCTTAGACCTGCCGAGCCCAAGAGCAGAGCTCCGGCCCCAGCCCCGTGTCCCGTTGCAAGTCCCTGCTATATAAACTCGATGCCCTCGTATTTCACGTCCCCAACGTGAGTCTCCGGCAGGAGCAGGCGCCCGTCCAGCGTGAAGGCCAGGATGTAGGTGGCCACCTTGCCCTGGTCCTCCTCCGACTTGAGAGCCACGATGATCTGGTCGTCGGTGTCGGGGATGAACTTGAAGGCGGAGAAGCCATGGGTGGGCACCACATCGCCGATGCGCCGCAGGGCCACGTCCCCGAAGTCCTGCGTGGCGCTGAGCAGCAGGTTGGTGCCACGGTGCTCGTCCTCCTTCTCGTCGTAGTGCTCGTGGCTGGCTCGGCGTGGCAGGAAGAACCAGCGCTGCAGCGTGTCGCTCCAAGAGGCTGACTCGTGGATCAGGTAACCTGGGGAGGGGCAGAGCCACATCACCTGCCACAGCCGGGAGGGGAGGCTGGGCACAGGACTGGGTGTCAGGAGTGGCCCATGGGCCACGTCTGCCCCTGCCACAGACAACGGGGCATTGGCAGGTCTGGATGGCCAGCCCTGGCTGTCACGGAGTACATCACGGCTCTCCTGTTCTGTGCCCGCAGGCTCATGCACCCGCCCGATGCTGCCCAGCCCGGGAGCAGCAGAGCGAGGCCTCTTGTCCCAACCCACGGGCTCCGCTCATGCTCCATGAGCCCCTGCAGCTCAGAAGCATTGCCCCACACCAGGGCACGTGGACTCAATGGCACAGTGCCCCCCACCCCTCCCTGCCAGCACCCGGGGCAGTTGTGCCCCCTCTCACCTGGGGGCCTGATGCCCACGGCTGCCCGCAGTGCATTGTAGTTGGAGACCCAGTTCTCGTGGTCCACGTCCCCCTTGTAGCCGACCACCTTCACCCACTCTGGGTTCTCGTTCACCACCTCCCCAGTGGTTGTGGTCCACTCCTTGCCCAGGCCGCCCACGTACAGGTGCTCGTCTTTCACTGCCAGCCACTCCGCTTTGAAGCCTGCCGCACACAGACCCAGGGTTGGCGTCAGCCTGCACCGGGCATGCCAGGGGCCCGTGACCACCGATCTCTCCACAGAGCCCACGGCTGAGCAGGCATCCCCGGCCGCCCCCCATGCCGGGCTCCCCCAGCCCTCCCACCCAAGGGCAAGGCCAGGAGACAAGGGGTCCTAGTGCCAGAGTGGGCTCACCTTTGCCCACGGTGCCATCCCCATCCGAGAGGATCACCCAGGGCACCACCTTGGTGCCCTCGACCTGGTAGACCACGCCGGTGCGGTCGTCCACAGTGTACAGCTTGCCATTGAAGACGACCAGGTCGGAGAGCTCCATGCCGCGGCCCTTCTCGGCCAGGTGCGACTCCAGCACACAGTCCTCGGCGTCCCACTCCACGGCCACGTGGTCCCCACTGGCTGACAGCACCAGGTAGCCCTTCTTCAGGTAGCTGAACCAGGTGTGGTCCCGCACGCCCCGCGACTGTGTGTCCAGGTCGGCAATGATGCCGACGCGATAGCGTACGCCCTCGGCGTTGCGCTGCGGTGGGGACAGCGGGTAGGTGTCGTTGTAGCTGCCCCGTGAGGCCCGTGCGCCGCCCCGCCAGCCGCGCGTGCCGCCAGGGGCCAGCCGGGCCGGGGGGGGCCGGTGCAGGCACAGCAGCAGCAACACCAGGCCCACACCAGCCGAGGACAGCACGATGGCGCGCCAGCGCGGGCGGAACCGTGGGTCGGCGCCCTTGGTCATGGAGGCGAGGACGGGGAGGCCTCCCACGCTGATGCGCAGCGGGCTCATGGGCTCACTCCATTCCCGGTGCTGGCAGGGCGGCGTGGGCATTGGAGGACCTGGCACAGGGTGGGGAGAAGAGCGTGATTAGGCGGGGGCTCCCCCTCCCCTCCACCGCGACGTGGCGATGCTGGGGACGCATGGACGTCCCTGCTCCTGGCCTGGGTATAAGGTGCGGCAGGTGCAGCAGCCCCGCCCCGAGCAGGATGCGGGCGGTGCTGGCAGGAAAAGTGCCAGCGGGTCAAAGGTGTCGGCGTCACGGCTCAGCCCCCGCCACACAGACGTGGCAGGCGCCCCTGGGAGCAGGCGGGAGGCCGGGGCACAGCAGGGGCAGGCAGCCCCAGCGCTGGGGCAGGGCTGGCTCCCTGAGGCGCTGATGGAGCTGGGGGAGGGGGGGGCTACAGAGCGCAGACGCCCCAGCCTGGCACACCCACATGGGGCCGGGCACTGCTCGTGCCAGCCCACAGCCGGAGGCCTGCACTGCCCCCCCACGCCCCTGCGCTGGGGCCCCGGCCCCTGCCCCGTGCTCGTGAGGGCCGGGCCCGGTACGGGGGGCGGAGGGGGCACCCCCGGGCTCTCCCCCGACCCCGCGCGCCCGGGCCCGCAGCGCAGCGCTCACCGGCTCCTCCGCGGGGCGCCCCGGCTCCGCCCCGGAACTACCGCTCCCGGCATGCCGCGCGCCGAGAACCACAGCTCCCAGCACGCCCCGCGCGTGGGAGCTACACCACCCAACGTGTTTCGACTGGGAAATACAGCTCCCAGCACGTCCCGCGCCGGCAACTACACCTCCCAGCATGCTTCGCGCCCAGAACTACAGCTCCCAGCACGCCCTGTGCCTGGGACTACCTCGCCCAAGATGCTTCGCGCATGGGACTACAGTTCCCAGCACACCGCGCGCGGCGAGAAAACTACAATCCCCACAATGCCTTGCGCCCAGCACTACAACTCCCTGCACACTTTGTGCTAGGGACTACAATTCCCAGCATGCCTTGTGGGCTGGGCCCGCTGAGGTGTGCGCCCCCTGGAGGCGGCAGGGGCAGGCAGTGGCCTGGGTTGACCCCTCCTGCTCCCAGGGCCCAGCCCCCCTTGGGGGTCGCCCTGCACCGACCTGCCCCAGGCAAGCGAGAGGCGCGGAGGGCAGCAGCAGGGAGCAGCCCTGGGGCAGGGGTGACACCGGGGCGAGGCTGCCCAGGGGGCAGGGACGCAGCCTGCTCCCCCAGCGCCACGGGCCTTCCCCCGTGCCCAGCCCCAGCGCCTCGCAGCCGGCCAGACACTGCTCCCTCCCCCTTGGCTCCGCGCCCGACATCTGGAGCCACTTCCCAGCGCGGGGCTGCGGGGGACGCCGCCACGCCTGGGCTCACATCTGGCTGCGGAGGACTCTGCGCTCGGCCTTTTTCTTCCCTCTCCTCTCCGCCTCGTGCAGAGCGTGCTCCCGCTCGGGGCAAGCGCAGGCGAGCACGGGGCGGGGGCCAGGCCTGGGCCCCGTCCGCAGAGGATGCTCTAGAGGGGAGCCGAAGCAGGAGAGTGCAACCAGGGAGCGGGTGTCCGACCGGGTGCAGAGGTATGGGGCAGGGGGCTCCGTGCATGGCTGCTCTGGTCCCCGCAGCAAGGCGGTACGGGGCGGAGGCTGCCTGGCCGTGGGCACCACCAGGGAGTGGGAACCGAGCCTCTGCCGCAGTCGTGCTCGCCCCTGCTCACCTGCCGCACGCCATCCGCACCCAGAACCCAGCGGGCGTGCGCTCGGAGTGGCCATATCGTCACCCGGTGCAGCGGGCAGGGCCGCGTGGTCCCGTGGCTGCTGGGGACCGGGCAGTGCCATGGGTGGGAGCGGCTGCGTGGGCCTGGCTCTGTGCTGCACTGTCACATCCTCGCCCCGGGGGGGTCAGGGCGCTGGCATCCCCCCGCTGCCCCAGGGAGCGAAGGGAGGCTGCCCCATTCTGCCCCTCCCCAAGCTGGCCAGAGCAGCTGCCAGACTGAAACGTCCTTGTGTGCTGCTGGAGCATGGCCAGCCCAGACCGGAAAAAACAAAAGCCCCCGAGCGGGAGCACACGCACGTGCAAATGCCTCCGTGCCCGGGGCCGTGTGGGCAGGGTAGCTGCGTGCAAACGCACCTCCTCCGCCGGCCCCTCAGCGTCCTGGGAAAGGAGCTGCCTCGGCTCCGTGGGAATTTCCTGGCCGGGGCCTTGCAGCCCGCTGGGCCGGTCTCAGGCACCGCAGGAAGGGCCGGCTGCCCTGGGAGCCTCCCGGCCCGGCTGTTGTGTGACCCCCTACAGGCCTTACCGCGATGCCAGGGGCTTGTGGGTGCATGCACGCTTGCACACGCGTGTGCACAGCCCAGCGCTCCCACCCCAGCACGCAGCCCGGGGCAGCATGGGCATCACCCTGGTGCCTGGGCTCCCCTCACGGCTGCGGACGCCGGGGAGGGCACCTGCTGGGCCAAGCAGCTCGGGAGGGGAGAAGGCAGGGGCCGGGATCCCGCCGAGGAGCAGCTGAGGCTGGACTCTCCTTCCGCCCCTCCCTGCAATTACCATGACTCACGAGCCAGGCATCCCGGGATCTGAGAGTGGAGCAGAGGCATCTGCAGCGGCCTTGGCTCTTGGGGGCTGTGCCTGGCCCTGGCCCTGCTCCCACCCGCCTGGCAGAGCTGCAGGGCGCCCATCTCAGCTCCCTCGCTGCATCCGGCTCAGGTCTGGGAGCGCAGGTGCACGGCCCCTGGGAACTCGCTGGGCTTGCGCACCCGCCTGCGCCTGGATGGCCCAGAGCAAGCCAAGGGTGCTTGTCCCTCTCGATCAGCCCCGGCTCTGCAGCACGCGGGGGCACAGCCCTCAGGGCCCGGCAGGGCTTGTACTAGCCCCAGGCCTGGTGCGGGGTTGGGGTCATTGTCCGGAGCAGCTCATGGCTGCAGCGCAGGCACCTCGGGCAGGGCTCTGGCCCCGGAGGACGTCGGCCTGGAACCCGCTCAGCCTGCTTCTCCGTGCCTGCCGTCTGTCTCCGGCTTGATTTCCTCGACCTGAGGTGCAGCCGTCCCTGGGCTGAGATGGAACGAGCCCTGGAAGCCAACAGGAGGGTGCAAATATTGCCCTTGGCACGTTCTGGCCTGGAAGGAGCAGGCTGGTTCCTCCCAGCCAGCCCCGACAGGGAGACAGGGCAGGTGCCTGCTGGGCGCTGGCAGCCGGAGGGGGCCCTGCTCAGCCACACCATGGGTACAGACCTGCGCCTCTGCCCAGGTCGCCCTGCACAGGCTCCCTGGTACCGCGCTGAAAGCTGCCTGGCGGGCCTTGGACCAGCTCTGCATGGCTGCAGGCACTGATGCTGGTGCCTCCAGCCCTGGGCCAGGCGGGGCTGTGTCCAGGTGAGCAACGGTGCAGGGACCAGTGGCTGCTGGGAGGTCTGCACCTGGCCCTGCCACGTGCCCCAGGAGCTGCGTCACGAGCTGGCTGCTCTTGCACCCGCAGGCTGAGCCGGCAGCCGATGGCAGTCAGCTGGGGGAGGGAGTGAGCGAACGAGCGCTGTGGGACCTGCTCCAGCACCGAGCTGGTCAGCGCCAGCACCTCCAGGTAACGGCCGGGGCCTCTGCCAGGGATGCCCCCTCCTGCCCAGGGCAGCGCAAGACTTCCACCCCCCGGGCACCCCTGTACTGTATCTATCCTGTCCTTGCACCCCTTCCAGCATGAGCCGGCTCCTGGCCCGTGCCCTGGCTGGAGCAGCTGTGCTTGGGCCGGCCGACAGCCCTGGCCGCGCGCCCGGGAACGTTCAGAGCAGCCGCACCCAGCCCCGTGCACCAGGCCCTGCACTGGGGGGGTTACATGCACTGTCCCCCCAGCCCGGCGAGGGGGCCCTGGGGCAGGCAACGGGAGCCCAGCGCCATGCAGCTCCACCAAGGAACCAGCTCAGCCCTTGCCATCGCCTCGTGCCTTGCAGGGCCCTGCGGGATGGGGCCGTGGGCTCTCGGCCTCCTGCTGCTGTGCTGCCTGCCGCGGCCCGCCCCCGCGCTCGGCCAGCCACCCCCCAGCCGGCGCCCCCAGAGGGACCCTGCCAAGGGCCGGACCGTGCCCCAGCCGCACTCAGCCAGGTAAGGGGGTGCCCGGTGGGCCCCTGCCCCAGAGAGCGGCCGCTGGGCTGTGCGAGCTGAAGGGAACCCATGACACCAGCTGGCCCCGGGGCTGGGGGAGGCTCGGGGAGGGGCCCCCTGCGCTGTGGGTCCCCACATTGCGCCGGTGCTGCTCTGCTCCCTGGCAGGACCAAGTGGGACCAGGAGCGGTACAGCCGGCAGCCCCAGTGCGTGCGCTGCTGCGACGCCCCCGAGCAGGCTCCCCAGCACTACCAGCCCGTGGCCCAGATCAACATGACCATCCTGAAGGGTAAGAGGCCCCTGGGGGCTTGTGGGCCAGGCGGGCGCTCTGGGTGGGGAGGATGGTCAGCCTGGCAGCACCCCTGGCCTGGCAGGTGCCACCACCCCGGGCTGCGTGCTACCTGCTTGCAGTGCCAGAGGCGGGCGCCCCTGCTGCAGGGGACGGGTTTGCTGTCGCTTCCCCCTACCCCTCAGCCACGACGCTTCTCTTCCCCCCCCAGGGGAGAAAGGGGACCGAGGCGAGCGCGGCCTCCAGGGGAAGTTCGGCAAGCCGGGCACAACAGGCCACCGGGGCCACGTGGGGGCCAAGGGCCAGAAGGGCAGCGTGGGGGCCACGGGGGAGCGGTGCAAGAGCCACTACGCTGCCTTCTCGGTGGGCCGCAGGAAGCCGCTGCACAGCAACGCCTACTACCAGACGCTGATCTTTGACACCGAGTTCGTCAACCTCTACGGCCACTTCAACATGTTCACGGGCAAGTTCTACTGCTACGTGCCCGGGGTCTACTACTTCAGCCTGCACGTGCACACCTGGAACCAGAAGGAGACCTACCTGCACCTCATGCACAACGCGGAGGAGGCCGTGGTCCTGTACGCCCAGGCCAGCGACCGCAGCATCATGCAGAGCCAGAGCATCATGCTGGAGCTGCGGGAGCAGGACGAGGTCTGGGTGCGGCTCTTCAAGGGCGAGCGGGACAACGCCATCTTCAGCGACGACTTCGACACCTACGTCACCTTCAGCGGGCACCTGGTCAAGTACAGCGGGGACCCCTGAGTGCCTGCCACCCCTGCCCCCTTCCTGCGCCCCTGCTCCTTGCCTGCATCCCCGACCGGGGTCGGATCCTATGCTGCCAGCATTAAGGCGAGCTCTTCCCCCTCGATGACGCCACGGCCCTGCCACGGGCTGTGCAGGCACCTGTGTCCCCGCTTTCCCCAGGAAACCTGCGATCAGGCGGATTAGTGAGACCAGGGCTGCTGCGGCTGCTGGGTTTGGGACAGGCGTGAAGGGGAACAGCAGCGGAGAGGTCCGTGCCCAGGCACGGGCCAGGAAGATCTCGCAGGGCACCATGCAGGGAGGCCTGGCCGCAGGCCCCGGTTCTGGGCAGTCCCCGAGGGGCTCCTGGGTGGCAGCCCCAGCTGCAGCAGCCTCCCCCCATCAGCCCTTCTGCGGTCGCGGGCCAGGCTGCGATTTTAGTTGGCAGAAGAGCAGAGCAGGGGCAGGGCAGTGTACGGCCCCCACGGCTCTGCCCTCACATTAAACCCCCGGTTCAGCTGCGAGTGGCTGCAGGCTCCTTCCTTCCATCGTGCTCGTGGCCCTGACAGATCCGGGGCAACGCCTGCCCACACCGGGGCTTTCCTGCCAGGCCCCAGCTCCGTGCATGCCCCATGGGCTGGGGTTTCCAGGCAGGGCGTCTCCCCGGACAGGACACCAGCCCAGTCCTGCCGCAGCCCGGGAGACGCTGGGAGACCCACGTAGCCCCCCAGCCTCCCCGAGGGCCCGTCTGGGGCAGACGCAGCGGGGCAGGGCACGTGCTGCCCTTGCCCGGTGATTCCAGCACCTGAAACCTTGGAGTCCAAGGAGTTTCTCAGCCCCGTGAGCACCCTGCCCTGCCCGGGTCGGCGCGAGGACGCCGTGCCCTGGCCGGCGCTGCGGCCTCGGGCGGGCTGTTGGCAGGCAGGGAGGCCGGGTCAGCCAGGCAGCGAGAAGAGCCCTTCCAAGGACCGCGCGGGGAGAGGTGCGCTGGAGCAGTGCCGTGATGAGCTCACCCCGTGGGCCTGCCCGGGCCAAGAGAAACAGTCCGGCCCAAGCAGCCTCCCCGGCCCCTGATCCAGGCTGGCGCAGGCGTGGCCAGCGGCTTCCGGAGGCACCGCGGCACTGCCCCGGCTCCAACCCGTACTCCAACCCTAGCTGCAGAAGAGGGGGGTGCATGGGGTAGGGGGCCAAGCACCCCATCTCCCGGGGGTGGGTAGGGGAATCGTGTGTGCTCTGGGCTCCGCACCAGCCAGGAGCCAAGACAACCCGAGCACCTCCTCAGCGCCCACGTGCCCGGCATGGTGCCCAAGCTGCTCCCACTGCCCTGCAGCCCAGCTGGCCCGTTTGCCCAGCCCCCCGACCCCGAGCCAGGCCCCCAGGCACAGCTGCAGCTTCACGCCCCCCGCCCCCCGGGGTCGCCAGGCCGGGATCGCTCTGCCACCGACTCCCGGCCCGGCCTTGCCCACGTCCCCTA
>NW_017728928.1:131623-133935 GCF_001723895.1 Crocodylus porosus
GCCTCTCCCGCTCTAGCCCGGCACTTCGACACGGACACGACCGAGCCGGTCAGCTTCTACCTGTCCAGCCTGGAGGAGCTGCTGGCGTGGCAGCCCACCCGCGACGATGACTTCAACGTGGCCGCGACGCCGCTGGCCGCGCGCCAGCCTCCGCTGCGCAGCAAGAGACCCCGCACGCTGGTGTGCCACGACATGAAGGGCGGGTACCTGGAGGACAGGTGGGCACAGCGGGTCGGGGAGCTGAGGGCAGGGATGTGTGCGGGGAGGGCGCAGATTGGTCCTCCAAGCACCTCGCCCCTGACTCCAGCTTTCCCGGCAGGTTCATCCAGGGCTCGGCCGCACGCAGCCCCTACGTGTTTTACCACTGGCAGTACATCGACATCTTCGTCTACTTCAGCCACCACGTCGTGACCATCCCGCCCGTGGGCTGGACCAACGCTGCCCACAGGAACGGCGTCTCCGTGCTGGGTGAGGGGCTCGGGCCTATTGCCCGGGAGGCAGCGGAGGAGGCCAGGCCTGGCCGCAGCTGAGTCTCCCTCTGCCCGGCTGCAGGCACCTTCATCACCGAGTGGACGGAGGGCAAGAAGACGTGCGAGTCGTTCCTGGCTGGGCAGGCGGAGGCGCACGGCGCCGTGGCCCGGCAGCTGGCCCGCATCGCCGGCTTCTACCGCTTCGACGGCTGGCTGGTCAACATCGAGAACGAGCTGAGCGTGAGCAGCGCCCTCGCAGCCGGACCCCTCTCCGGCAGCGCTGGCAGCCGCGTCCGGTGCTTGCTGGGGCTGTCCGCGGCCCGGGCGTGACGCCTGCCCTCTGCTCCCCCGGCAGGAGGCGGCCGTGCGGACGCTGCCCCTCTTCCTGCGGCAGCTGAAGGAGCAGCTGGGGCGGCTGGTGCCCGGCGGGCTGGTGCTCTGGTACGACAGCGTCCTGCGGAGCGGCGAGCTCAAGTGGCAGAACGAGCTGAACGAGGAGAACAGGTGAGGGCAGCGCGCGGGGGCAGCTGGGCGCTCCCCCGCCGCCAGCCCGGCGCAGCCCCTTCCCTTCCAGCTGTCCTGCCGGCTGCCCGTGCCCACTGCGCCCCGTGCCCCTGGGTCACGGCTTGGCTCCCTCCCCGCCCTGCAGGGTCTTCTTCGACGCCTGCGACGGGCTGTTCACCAACTACAACTGGAAGGAGGGACACCTGGAGCGGACGCGGGCGCAAGCCGGCGAGCGCTGGGCCGACGTCTACGTGGGCATCGACGTCTTTGCCCGCGGGGACGTGGTGGGCGGCGGCTTTGATACAGACAAGGTGCGTGGCTGGGCCCGGGGTGCCCGCGCCGGGGGTCGCACATGCCCGGCCCCTCCGGCCGCGGGCAGGGCAGGGCAGGGCGGGAGCAGGGTTTGCCGGACTGCAGCGGCTGAGCCGGTCGCTCGCCCTCATGCCGCAGTCCCTGCGCCTGATCCGCAAGCACAGCCTCTCCGCTGCCCTCTTCGCACCCGGCTGGGTCTACGAGCACCTGGGGGCGGCGGGTTTCCTGCCCAACGAGGACAGGTAAGCGGCCGGCTGGGAGGGCGTGGGGCTGGGCGGTGGCTGCCGGCCCCTCTCAGCGCCTCTCCCCGCAGGTTCTGGGGGCTGCTGACAGAGCAGCTGTCCACGCACAGCCTCGGCACGCTGCCCTTGCACACTTCCTTCAACCTGGGCATGGGCACTGGGAGATTCTCCTCTGGCCAGGTGCGTGCGGGACTGGGGCGGTCACTGCCTGGGCTTCGGCGGGCTCCCGCCCAGCCCCAGGCTCAGTCCCGTGCCCGGCCTTCTCGCCCGCAGGAGGTGGTCAGCCCCTGGTACGACCTGAGTGCCCAGGACGTCCAGCCGCTGTTCACAGAGCAGCGGGGGCCGGACAGCGGGCTGCGCGTGCACTGCTGCCTGCGCGACGCCTGGGAGGGGGGCAGCTCCCTGCTGGTGGTGGGGGCCATCCCGCCCGACGCCGAGCACGTGGCCGTCCGGTGAGCGTGGGCCGGGGCACGGCGGTGCCTGCGTGCGACGTGCCTCGGGCCTGGCGGGCAGCTGGCCGGGCCGGGGGCACATCCCGCCGCGTGCGGGTGCTGCTGTGCCTGTAGCCCCGTGTAACTCGCTCTCTCCCCTGTGTGCCCGGCTGGGCCGGGGGTCACCAGGCTCTTCTCCTTCCAGACGCCGGCCCCGCCCCGGCTCTTCCTGTCCCTGCTGTACAAGCTGGAGGAGCCGCAGGCCGGGGTCACGGTCACGCTGGAACTCGCCACCCGGGACTCCGGCTCCTGCCGCGTTGGCGACGTCGGTGAGGACTGCCCCGTGCCCCCAT
>NW_017728928.1:134465-136497 GCF_001723895.1 Crocodylus porosus
GGTGCCCGCGGCGCCCCCGGGACAGTCCGGCCGCGTGGGGTTCCTGGTGGAGCCAGTGCTGCCCGAGGGGTTCCCGGTGGAGCTGGCGGCATGGGGGCGGCTGGTGCTGGTGTACTCCAGCCCCTGAGCCAGCCCAGTAAACGTGGCCTTGGAGCAGCCTGCGTGTGCCTGCCTCGTGGCCGCCGCGGGCTGGGGCAAGGGAGAGGCGGGGGATGTGGTGGCAGCCCCAAGCCCTGCACTGACCCCAGTGCATCCGTGCCTGGCCCCTGCCCAGCACCACGGGACCTGGGGTCCAGTGAGGCCTGGTCTCCAGCAGCCCCGAGAACCAGCCCCTGCGCTGCGGGGGCACAGGGTCGGTGGGGGTCTGCTGCACAACGCTGCGACGGCGAGCAGGGAGCACCTGTGCACAAGGTGCAGCGAGGCAGCAGGCACCTACCTCCTGGAGCTGGCTCCTGGCTCAGGCTCCCTGCTGCCTGCCGTGCCCTGGGGAGCTGGGGTGTGGCCCCGGGCAGGGCAGCGCTGCTGCCGGCACAAAGCCAGCGCTCCCAGGCTGCACAGCGCGGCCAGGCTGGGCTGGACCCTGCCCGCGCCCCCGCGCCCCGTGGTCTCGCACTGGGGCTGGTGGCCCCATTCCTTCGGCCTGGCTCAGGCACAATGCGGCTCCGTGCCCCAGCTGCTCCCGGTTCCCCCCATGCCTCGTGGGCCCAGTAGCATGCGCCTGTCTGCTCTCCCCAGGCCTCTTATCCAGAGAAGAGATGATCCACAGGGGAAATTACTGCAAACGCGGAGGGGCCAGGGCTGCAGCAGAGCACCTGGGTGGCACTGGCTCCAGAAAGCAAGAGACAAGGGAGCTGATGGCTGGAGGAACGTGGGTCTCAGTGCAGCCAGTGGCCCAAGCGTGCCTCCCCCGGCGGCCTTGTGGCTTCCCTACCCAGTGCCCCAGCTCCCGTGTGGCACGCAGCAGCACCTCGCACACAGGGCAGGGCAGAGCAAAGGGCTGAGAGCAAAGGCCCCCTGCCCTCTGACCCCGACCTTGGCCCTGGCCCAGTCCCCACTCGGCGCAGCCCCGCGCCTTGCTCCCTGCATGGGGCTGTGCCCCCACCAGAGCCCCCCAGTCAAAACCCGAGCCGTCCTGGTTGAAGAAAGAACTCTTTATTAATAATTTCCATAATAATAATAATAATAATCCTCGTTGTAATAATAATAATAATACTGTTTATTAGAATGGTCACACCTTCGAAGCATACAGAATGGGCCGGCGCCGGCCTGCGCTCCGGGGCGCGACTGGCGCCGCGAGGGGCCAGCGCAGTGGATGGGTGGGGGGAGCTCTGTACAGGGGCAGGGGCCGGGAGGGGGCTATGTACAACGGGAATAGAAAAGGGGGGCTCATTGCTGGAGCGTCAGGAGCGTACGCAGAATATAAAGTGAGGTGTGATGAGATGATGGCGCCGCGGGGAGCGCCCCCCTGCCCTGCAGCTGGCTGGCCCTGACGGCCGCGCCAGTGCTCCCAGTGCTTGCCCACCCACGGGTGTGGGGGTTGGCCCCTGGCTTCGCCGCCTTAAGGCTGGGCTGGGTGCGGGCGGCTGCAGGGAGCAGGCGAGGCCTTGGGGGGCTCCCCGCCGTCCCCCGCGGCACAGGCAGCTCTCTCCATCCCTGGCTGCCAAAGAGCAGCTGCAGGCCCCTGGCGCTGGTCCAGCCAGGCGGTTGCAGCCCCCGAGCTCACGTGGGCTCTGGCCAGCTCTGAGCAGGGCCCGGCGGGCAGCGGGGAGGGGACGCGCACCCCTGGGAGCCACGGCTGCCCTCCTGCCCCCACGGCCGAGAGCCGCCGGGGCTGCGGGCCACGGCCAGCCTGCCCCGGGGGCCGGTGGCGAGAGCGGGGCAGGCAGAGCGTGTCCCGGTGCTCCTGGCTCCGTGCTGCGCCGCGGCCCGGCCCGGGGGAGCCAGGGGCAGGGGGACACGGCGCCTGCCGGGGAGCCGGGGGCGCAGGACACGGGGGAAGGACATGCGAGCGAGTTGAACAGAAATCCCCCAA
>NW_017728928.1:136873-154241 GCF_001723895.1 Crocodylus porosus
CGGCTGGGGCGGGCGAGGCGGGGCTGGGGTGCTCCCGCACCCCCGACGCCGGGGCACCCCGCGGCCGGAGCCTCCCGCTGCAGCTCCCGGGAGCCGGGGGGCTCGGAGCACCCCGGGGGCAGCTGCGAGCGCGGGGCGGGGGCAGTGCCGCCCCTGAGGCAACGGCGGGGCGGCTTGCAAGGTGCCCCCCGGGTCCGGCGCTACGCTCCCTGGGGCCGGGGCCGCTTGTCCGTGGGGCGCCTGTAGTCAGAGGAGCTGGCGCTCCCTGAGGCCCGGGAATGGAAGACGATGCCGTGAGCACGGGCGCTCGGGGCGCGGGCAGCAGGAGCCGGGGCTGGGGGCTGCACGCTGCACTGGCCCTGGGGTGAGGGCCGGGGGGCCCACGCCCGGGCTCTCCCCCGTGGTTCGGCTGCTGGCTGTATGGCAGGGAGAGCAGGACCGGACGCACGGCTGCCTCCGTCCAGCCGGGTCAGGCCGCACGCGGGCGCAGGGAGGCAGGAGACGCGGGACGAGCGGCTTGAGGTAAAACCTATCGATAGGTCTGGGTTGCTGAGGCTGGCAGGGCAGGGCCCTGGCCCGGGCAGGGCCGCGCTCCTCCGGGACGCTCTGCCCTGGCTTAGTTTGGTTTGGTTTCTAGTGAGCAGTCAGTGTTAAATACTGTGGGGATGGGTCTGTCTTGCTAGTAGGGAGTGAAGCGGCTGTACCCTCCTCGGTATAGACTAGCCTGCAACATCAAAGATGAAAAAAAGCCAATCAGTATTGGAGACAGGCAATGCCCATTTTCTTCCCTTTTTTTCCACGACATCCAAGGGCGGGGGTGTGTATCCGCGGGGCAGGGGCCGGGGCAGCCGCGTGTCCCCGGGGGCTTCTGCGCCGTGCATGCAGGCGGCGCCGGGGCAGGGAGGCTGCAGGCCCCAGAGCCTGCTGCGTCCTGCCCGGGGCTTGCTCGGCCCCTGCTCCGGATGCCACGGGGCTTCCCTCCCCTCCAGGAGTGCAGAGACGGGGGCACCACAGCAGGTCTCCTCGCGGCCCCGCTAGCAGCCCCCTGGCTCCCCCACTCTGGCCCGGGCCTGTCTGCACAGATGGCCGTAGGCACCTGACTCCGCTGCCCGGCTCCGAGCCTGCAGCAAAGCGGAGGGCACGGGGAAGGCACGGGCAGAGACTGTTGCTGCCCTCATTAATGGGAGCTTTTAGCTAGCGGCTGCACGGGGCAGGGAGCTGGGGCGGGCACCAGCAGGGCCCCCTGCACGCGGCTGCCCACCCCTCGGCCGGGCCAGGGGGTGTTAAAAAAAGGAAGAAAAAGACTGGTTGGCTTGAGGCCCCCGCAGACGGGATTTTTCATCTTTGATGCTGGTTGCAAAGCTAGCTAAAAACGACCATTAACACGCATCGCGGGGGTGCGCTGCAGGCACGGCATGGCATGGGCATGCACGCGCAGGCGCATGCATGCGGTCGGCGCTGGACATGCTGCTGTCTGCATGCCGGAGCCGTGTGTGTGTGGGGGGGGGCGGCTCCCGGGCCACGCTGCTCAGGCACCAGGCTCTGTGCTCAGCTGGGGGAGGGCGGGGGGGTGCCTCTGCCTGCAGCAGCAGGATTTGGGCAGGGGTAGAGGGTAGGGCAGCCTCCCCCAGGCGGGAGGGCCCTGGGTCTGGGACGAGGGGTCTCCCTCGGGCATGCACGGGGTCAGGCAGGGTCAGGTCTCCCAGGCCCCTGCCCTCTCCGTGGCCATTAGGCAGAGACCCAGCCCCGCCGGGGGCTGTGTGCCCAACCCCCGCACAGCCCAGCATCTCGGGGAGCGCAGGAAGGAGGGCAGCTGGGGGCAGCTCTTACCATGGTGCCGATGCTGTACGTGGCGGCGGGGCCGATGGTGTGGTGGTACGGGTCCGCGGCCGCGTACACTCTGCCGTAGCTGGGAACAAAGCCGGCAGGGGGTTAGACGCTGGGGGGCCAGAGGCTGCAGGGGAAGCCACCCCACCCACCTCCCTGAGCCCCCCGGGGAGGGGAGGCTATGCCCTCTCCCTGGCCAGACTGTGTGGCAGGGACTGGCTGACGGCGGCACCGATGTGACGTGTGCCAAGTTCTCGGGGGCCTCGTTGTGCCAAGCGGGGGCTGCTCTCGAGGCCTGGGGTCCCCTGGGCAAGGAGGGCTGGAGAGGGGGCTCAGGGGAAACCCAGGCTGGGAAGCAGCATCCTGGGCACGGCGGGCAGGGCGCTCACCTGTCGCTGTACGCTGCCGCCGCCGCGGCGGGCTGGGCATACCTGTATGCCGCGTATCCTCCCTGCGCAGCAAAAGGAGACAACGCTGTTAGGGAGGGCGGGCTGGGGGCTCCAGCCCGGGCACATCCCACCCCCCTTTCCTCCCTTGCCCTCGTGCCCACTTTCCAGCTGCACTTTCTGTGTCAGCAGATCTCTGAGCTGTCGTCCCAGGTCAATGCTGGCATGGTTTCGCCGTGGCCAACCCCCCCAGATCGAGCCCTGCTCTGTCTCGGCTGTCCCTGCCAGTGCAACCCCGGCACGGGCAACGAGGCCGCGGCTCTCCACTGCCTGCAGCTAATGGGCCTCGCCCTTCATCCTTCACCTGCTTTGCTGGCTGCGTTAAGTGGAGGGACACGGACACGCCCCGGGCAGCCACGGCGGCACTTACGTAGATCTCGGCTCCGTAGAATCCGTCCTGATACACGACCCTGCAAAGCAGCCAGAAGCAAAGCCCGTGAGCCCCAGGGCGAGCGCGGAGCCGGCAGGGGTGGGCAGGGCCACTGCTACGGGGCCCCTGCTTCCAGGGGCAGCTTTCGGGCGCGGGCGCATGAAGGGTCCAGGGCAGGGCCGAAGCCGTGACGGCAGGACAGGCTCTGGAAGGAGGGCCCCGGGAAGCAGGATGGGCAGAGTGGGCGGAGCAGTGGGGGCAGGCGCCGTGGCCCAGCCAAGTGTGGAGAGCGGCACAAGTGCCCGGGCTGGGGGCAACACAGACCCTGAAGCCACAGCTGCCCCGCTGAGGGAGCCCAGAGCCCGCGCAGGACGGGGGATGCCGAGATTTCCATAATGCTGCTGCAGCCAGACACGGCAGCTCCCGGGAGGCTGCACGGAGCATGCGGCCCATCCACGCTAGCAACCATGCCTGGAGGGCTGCCGACCCGTGCATATGGTCCCATGTCAGGGCTGTGGGATGGCCGGCCCCGGCCCCGGCCCCAGCCCCGAGTTCTCCGCTCTTGCGGCGAGCGGCACGCTCCCCCAAGACGGGCATTGCATGCAGCTGCCCCCGCTCCCGGCGGTACTCACGCTCCGTACGTGGGGATGGGCGGAGGCGGGGGCGCGGCGCGGAAGGTGTTGTAGACAGCGCGCCCCCGGCCCCGCAAGTGTGCCCCTCGGTATGCCACGGCTGTCCCCGTGGCGGGGTACGGGAACCCTGTGACTGGAGGGGAGAGAGAGAGCTGTGAGCCTGCTACGCTGAGGTGCCCCCACCGGCACCACTGCCCCCGCGAGCTGGGGACGCCTGGGCCACAACGGGATACTAGGGCAGCCCCCATGACTGCACATGCCCACAGGGGTATCGGTGGAGAGAGCATCCCTGGCACCTGTCTGGGGCAAGTGCCTCCCACTGTGGGCTCTCCGGCAGCCACGGGAGCACTGGCTTTGCTGCCGTGCAGCGCACGTGCCCTGGGCACCCGGGCACTGCCGGGAGGCTGCAGCCACGGCCCCGTGCAGGGGGCTGAGGTCCGGCTCCCTGCCCCCCGGGAGGGTGGGCCTGCTCCGAGCTGCCCCCTGGCTCCGGCCGCCGCAGACGTTACCTGCGTAGAATTCGGGCCCGTAGACGGCTCCCACCACCGGGTTCAGCTTCCAGCCTGCGGGGCAGAGCAGCGTGAGGGCCGTCCTGGGAGGCCTGGGCAGACTGGCCATCATTGCCCCCACCCCTGCCAGCCCCCGTCCACCCCTCCGCGGGCGCTCACCGTTTGTGTAGGGGTTTGCAGCCTTCTTGTTCGTCATAACGCGGGCGGTGGCGTTGTTCACCTGCGGAGAGAGGGTGCGGGTGGGATCAGTCTGTGCCCGGCTGGGCCAGGGATGCCGCATCCCGGGGAACTGCTCAGCACCACGTCTCTGCCACGGTGCCCGGGATGGAGGAGCATCAGCGCAGGCAGGGCCTGGGGTCCCTTTGCATGGCGCTGGGCCCGGCTCGCATGTCAGCAACGTGCGCCCTGCGCTTCCTACAAACAGCCCGGTCGCGCCTGCAGCCTGAGGCTGCGCAATGGACTGCGAAGCCCGCCCTGCTTGGCGGCTCGGGTCTTGGTGCCACTCTGCTCAGCACGGTGAAGTTTGCCCGCAGCCCTGCCCACACCTGCCCTGCCCTGCCCTGCCCATGGGTCGAGCTCCTTCATGCTCCCCATGGCAGGACGAGGCCCTGTCCGCCTGCTGCCCAGCAGGGCCGGCTCTGGAGCAGAGGGGAGAGAGTTGTGCCCATGGAGCATCAGAGCTGGGCAGGATGGATGCTGGTAGCACCATGCAAGTTCCCTGCAGCGCCCAGCACCGCTCAACCACCGGAGAAGCATGGGCACGGGGGGGAGCTCTGCTCCATTTGCTGCTGAACTCAGCAGCCAGGACCAGAGTAGCCCTAACCTGAACCCTGACCTTGCCTAGTGCTGCCTGGGGGCCAGAGGAAGGCGTCTCCCATCTCCCAGCCCTCACAGCAGCGGTTTCATCCAGCGACTTCTCAGAGTGAGGAAAGAAACTCCCTTGCAGATCCCCCTGCCTCGCTGCAACGCCATGAGCCCTGGTGACATGCACGACCCCCGGCCCCACCAGAGCCGGACACGTCCCACCGCAAGCACACAAGACAGGAGCATGCAACGGGCCCCGGCTCGCACGGGCACGCTTGCACGGCTGGCCCGGGGCCGAGAGGGCACGGAGAGGGGAGGAGGTGCCTGGCACCCACGACCCCTGTGCCCACACCCCTTGGGACGAGGCGGCCCAGCCAGCCGCGGTGCCCCCGCGGCTCCGAGGTGCGGGGCAGGGCGGGGTGGGGAGCAGAGCCCCGGCCCCGGGAGGAGGCGTGCAGGGGCTGGACCAGGCGCGACGCAGCAGGCAGCAGCACGGTCACACTTATCTGAGCACCTCAATTTTCCGTCCCTCTACGATTGTGCCATTCAGCTTCTCCCGTGCCCGGTCGGCATCTGTGCTAGTTTCAAAAGTTACAAACCCAAAACCCTGTGAGCAGAGGAGAAAGGGGGAGAGACAGAGATGGGGGGAGGGCAGAGAGAGACAGAGAGGGGGGCAATGCGGGGCAGAGAGAGAGGGTGGTCAGGAGGGTGGGCTCTGGCCGCAGCTGCTGCTGTGCACGGGGCCCGGGTCGGTCCAGGGCTGGCGGAGCACGGGGAGCCCGGCTCCAGCCCTGGTGTCGCCCCACGCCGGGGTGGAGAGACAGGAGGGCGCAGCGGGAACGTCCACATGCATGGGGCGGGGGATGGCCCAGGCACTGCCCGGCTGGACAGAAGAACGGGCCACCGAGTCCTCGCCCAGGACGCTGGGGGCGAAGCCGAGCCCCTGGGCCGCGGGTCCAGCTGGGACGTCTGGGTGTCGTCCCAGCCAAGAAGGTGTGAGAGGCAAGGGCAGGAGGGTGGGGACCAGGCACAGCCTGGGCTCGGAGGGAGAGAGGAGAGGGAGAAGCAGCAGCACGAGAGCCGGGGCAGGACAGGAGCGAGGCAGAAGAGCAGGAAGACAGGCCCCGTCCCCAGGCATCCTCCCCTGGGAGGAACGGCCGCTTGGGCTGGCGCTGGCGGCACCCACCTTGGAGCCCCGCTCGTTGAAGATGATCTCCACGTCCAGGATCTTCCCAAATTGCTGCAAGGACAGAGCAGAGCATCAGGGCGGCCCCGGAGCCGGCACCTCCCCATCCCCGCCGAGCTCGGTGCGGGGCGGCAGGGCTCCCGGGGCCGTGGGCACGGGGTTGGCGTACGCACCCCGAACATTTGCCTCAGGTCGGGGTCCCGGAACCGGAAGGGGATGTTGGAGACGTGTAACCGCTTGGGCTGCTGCTTGTCTGTGTGGTCTGAGGAGTGGAGCTGCTGGCTGTCTGTCTGCGCCGCTTCGTCTGTCTGCTGCAAAACACGAGCCCCCGGCCAGTCAGGCGCCACAGGGACCTGCTGGAGAGGGCGACGCACGCGCTGCGGCCACACGCGGCACCGCCGGCCCGCACCTTGGCCCGGATTTGGACACCTACACGCATGGGGGGGCAGTGGGTGGGCAACAAGGTGGGCAGAGACCCCCGCACCCCTCAGCCGGCTTGTTTCCAGCAGTCTCACCCAACAGAGCTGAGGGCACATGTGGAGCCTGTGCATGTGTGTACGCATGGGCACACAACTGTGCGTGCATACACCCATGTGCATTTATGCGTGTAGGTGTCCAAATCCGTGCATTTGTGTGTCTGTGTATGTGTGTGCAATTCTCTGTGTGCATGTGTGTGTATATGTAAATACTGGCAGGCGTGCGCACACAATCTCGTGTGTATATGTATATGTGTGTGTGCATCTGTAATTGTGTGTGTGTGCATGTTCACAATTCTGTGTGTGTGTATATGCAGATATGTTCACAGGTGTGCATATGCACGCATGGGCAGGCAGTTGCGTGTGCATGCACCCTTGTGCATGCATGCACGGAGGTGTCAAAATCCATGCACATGTATGTGTGTGCAATTCTCTGTGTGCATGTGTGCGCACACAATTCTATGTGTGCATATGCAGATATGTTCACAGGTGCACACACACAATCTCAAGTACGTGTGTATGCATGCAATTTTGTGCATGTATACGTGCATGTGCAATTGTGTGTGCGCATGTATGCATGCACAATTCTGTGTGTGTATATGTTCACAGGTGCGTGTGTGCAATCCATGCATGCATATGTATATGTGTGCACACATGCAATTTCATGCATGTGTATATGCATGTGTGCACGCCCTATTGTGTGCAATTTGTGTACATCCAGGCATGTGCAGGAATGTGTGTGAATGAATGTGCATGCCATTCCCTGCATATCATGTATGTGTGATTCCACGCATGGACATACACACACATGTACATGTGCCTGTGTGTGCAATTGCGTGCGTGAGCCCAGGAGAGGGTCTGGCTGCTCCCCTCTCCCCCCGCTGGGCTGGAAGAGCTCTGCTCAGCACTTTCCCGGCGGAGCTGCATTACAACCACACAGCCGGAGCCATCTGATTGGGAAGCAGCCAAGCAGGTAGATTACAAGTGATTTGAGATGATAGGGGAGCAGAGCAGGGCCCTGCGTGCCACAGCCGCCGAGCACAGGAGCCACAGGGGCACCAGCACCGCATGCGTGGCCACAGCGCTTCCCTGCCAGCCAAGGGGGTCTGGTGCCGTCGGCTGGAGCCCCCGCGCTGGATGCCCCCAGTCCCCATGCAGCCCCTCCCCTCCCCAGGCAGCAGGTTCCCCCTCCCACGCCTCCCCCCACCCCAGCCGTGGATGCCACGGGGTGTCGCCGTGCCAGCCCGTGCCCCTCCTGCGGCACCCCGTGGGGCTCTTACCGGCACCGTCTGCGTGCCCGCTATGGACTGCGTGCTGGCGTCGGTGCCCGGCGGCTCGGCGTGGCTCTGTGCTGGCGTGTAGAGGGTCATGGCGTGCTCTGGTACCGTGCTCTGCCCCGAGTACTCCTGCGTGGGGTGGGGGTGTGGGGGCGCGTACTCTGCGGGGATGCCGTTCTGGGGAGGCGGGGGATACTGGGCCGGGGGGTAGGGCTGAGCCATCGCTTCAGGAGGAGCCGTGGCGTCCTGATTGCCCTGCAGGGAGACAAGGGGAGGCAGTTGCCACGGCCCACGAAGGGCTCAGAGCCGCGCCACGGCCGCCCGCAGCCCCACGGAGCAGTGCAGCCACCGCCTCAGATGCAGCCAAAGCCCTGGACCAGGTCCCTGGAGCCCCCCGTGCTGCAGGGGTCAATGCTGGGCTTGGCCACGGGCGACGTGCGGGTCACTACCCCGTGGGCAGGTCTGTGAGCAGGAGAGAGCCGCACCTCCCCTCCCTGCCCACGCACGGGGAGAGAAACTAGGGCAGGGCGCAGCTCGCAGCAGCAGGGAGCAAGGCGGGCGCTCCAGGGGACCGCAGGCATTGCCGCCCGCGGCCGCCAACGCGGTGAGTCAGGCCAGGAGAGATGTCAAACGGCCTCTTGGCACACAGGAGACAGAGATCAATTAACTGCTAAATATTTGATTAGCCCCTTTGCTCCCAGGCACAATTTAATCCCTGCCCCTGTCCCCTCAGAGCCGGGGCAGGTCACTCTGAGGCTGCCCAGCTGGCACTGCACCCCGCGGCCGGCCCGGTGCGCCATGCCAGGAGCTTGGCCCGGGCCCTGCCAGCGACAGCTGCCACGGACCGGACGAGCAGCGTGGCCACCACCGAGGGCGTGTGGATGCGTGTGCCCTGTGCGGGGCCTGCTCTATAGCCCCTGAGGAGCAGGCAGAGAAAGGGCAGAACAGGGCCTGGCTGGGGGGTCCGGGACCAGGGTCCGGGACCCCCCTCCGCACGGGGCTCGGCAGCCCAAGCCCTGGCCAAGAGAAGCAGGATGGACGTGGATGGGAGGCCTCCGGGCTCCCAACCAGTATCCCCACTGGATCCTCGGGACTGTGACCCCATCCCACCCAGGAGCCGAGGCCCGTCCTCTGGCCTCCTCCCCACTGCCACGCACACACCCCCACCCCTGCCCCTTCGCTGCACACTCGCGGCCCTGATCCCGCACGCTCACGGCGCAGCACCTGCGACGCGGCACCCACCACCAGGGAGACGCCTGCACAGCCCTGGCTCCCCTCCCTGCCGCATCCTCCGCCCCGGAGCATCTTCCCCAACGAAACACACCCCTGGCTCTGGCCGCGGACCCAAGCTCCTCGATGGCGCGCACCCGACTGACGATGCATGAGGATGCTGGGGGGGGCCGGCCGCGGGCAGGCAAACCAGGGGCTCTTATGGACTGGCCGCGGGGTCCGCCCAGGAGGAAGCGAGCCCTGTAGCCCAGAGCCCTGTGGGGAACGACATGCAAATCCAGCACAAATTAAGATCTGCAAGTCACTGGAAGGCTCCTGGCTTTTTCCTGTGCTGACTCAGCTGCTCCAGCCTTGCTGGGATGCATCAGCCAGGAGCGCCTGCCAGGGAGCACGGAGCCACCGCTTCCAGGCCCTGGACCTGCCACGGTGGAGCTCTTCATCCTGCCTGCGCGGAGCTGCACCCGGAGGCCAGACAGCCCGCTGGCCTTGCGCCCCTGGCACTGCCCCCCAAAGCGCGGGGTGCTTTGCGCCCCGGGGAGGATGCCCCTTGTGCCCTCGTTCGCCCGGGGCAGGGCAGGGCGAGCCGGGGTGCACGCAGAGCCGGCCACACACCTGGGCACGTCCTCGGTGCCGCTGGCGCCCGGCCCTGACAGCCGCGCCGGTGCCAGTTATTAACGAGGGCTGTCGCAGCCCTGTCAGCTCAGGTATTATTTCATTCAGGGACCATTAGGTTCCCCTGCTTTGCTGCCTGCCATCTCCTGCGCTGCCGCGGCCGGTGCCGCAGCGGCACAGATCTATGGCGCCTGCCTGCCAGGCACTGCCCATCAATCCCGGGCGCTGACAGGGAGCAGGATAGGACCCGCTCACCTGGAGCAGGCAAGGGGCCGCTGGCCCCGGGGCCCGGCGGGATGCAGGGGGCGGAGAAGGGGCTCGCCTGAGTGATGCCCGCTGACGTCACCGGGGATCTGGCTGCGCTCACGGCTTCCTCCCACGCCGGCTGCTCTCCGCAGGCTCCCCCCGGAGCCGCCTCCGCCCCGCGCGGGAACCCCGCGCTCCCACCCTCCTCCTGTCCCCGGCCCCTGCCCACCCCCGCCCGCGTGACCTGCGTGCCCCTCTCTGCTCCGGCGCCACCGGGGCCAGGCAGGCCGCCCGCAGCCGGGTGCACTCCCGGGGGCTCCCGGGGTCGCTGACGGCCCGCGTACAGCTTGCACACGAGCGTGCACCGCGGCGGGTCTCCCCCACTGCCCCTCGTGCCTGTGGCTGGACTGGCCAAGCGGGAGCCTGTCCAGCCAGCTGGAGCACAGGCGAACCACCCTTTGGCCCTGTCCCTGCAGCACGCGGACCCCCGAGCAGCCCAGGAGACCGGGGGCTCACCAGTGCGACGCACAGCTGCTGCTGGGGAGGGCGCAGCGCCTGTCGCCTTTGAGGTGGGGGTGCAGGGACTACAGGAGGAGAAGCCGGGGGTGCTGCAATGCAGGGAGCCTGGGCCCAGAGCACGTGGCGAGCAACCCGGGAGCAGGAAACGCAGCAGACCCGGGGGCTGCAGACAGGGAGCCGGCTCTGCAGGGGCTCCAACGCCCCCCCAGACAGCTGCGGGGCCCGAGCCCCGCCACTGCTCGCACGGCGCGCCCCTCCCCCGCGCTCCCGCCTGGCAGCGTGGACGGCACTTTTCCGCATTTTCATTAAAAGATATTCTAATTATTAATGGCCCGTGGCCCGCGTTTAGCAAATGAGACAGGAGATGAAGCACGTCGCCCGCGACAGCACGCGGGGCCGGGGAGCCAGCATCCGAAATGGAGCAGAGGCCTGGCTGCAGCCGAGCCCCCGCGGGGTGGGTTGGGGGCACGCGCCACAGCTCGCGGGCTCCCGCGAGGGCTGGCCGGGCTGCGGGCGCCCCCGTGCAGACAGACCCCCAGCATGAAGCCCCCCGACACCAGCCCTTGCAGCGAAGCCCCCACCCCGGCCGTCGCTGCCTTTGCACGCGGCAGCGAGGTCTGGCACGGCCGCGCCACCCCCGGAGCAGCACTGGGGCTGCCCCCACCTGTTACCCTCCCGCCCGCACCTCCGCGGCTGCGGGGGCAGGTGCCTCCTGCCTGGCGCGTGGGTATCGCCTTCAGCTGATTAAATGTCCCTCATTAACGAGTTCCTTTAATTAATGAAGTTTCTGCGTTTGCTCGCCTGCTCTCCCCGCCGCACTCTGCCTCCTCAGCACAATCCAGGCCATTTCCTTTCAAGTCATTTAGCGCGTGGGGCCGGTTCCTGCCGACGCCGCACTTTGCTGATTGCGCCTGTCAGCGCGGGGCTGACGACTCCATTTTTAACGTTTTCTCCCTTTTTTCCCTCCTCCCCATACCTCCCAGGCCCTTCCCGAGTGGAGGACGCGGCCAGGCACCGTCCACAGGTGCCCGGAGCACGGTGCCCACTCCAAATGCCCGAGACGCGAGCTGGGCCCTGCAGCACAGCAGCCCCCGGGCGACCCGATGCCGCGGTTGCACGCAGGCCTCCCCGCGGGGGCGGGTCACGGGACACCCCCACGGCCCAAGCTCGAGGCGGTTGGCGCGGAGCGCAGCGTGGTCCATTACAATTGAGTCGGAGCTGAAAAATCGATGGCTAATTGAACGCGTGCTGCAAGCAGGGGCCGCGGCCCACAAGTGGCATTTCGTTGCCCGCCCCAGCATCTCCGGGCTCAGGATCGGAACCAGCGCCCTCCCTGCGGGGGCCCGGGGGTGCAGCTGCCTCTCCGGAGAGCCCCTGGGCTGGTGCCACCCAGGCAGGCTGCGCCCGAGCGTGCGTGGCGCTCGGAGGGGCGCGGGGAGCAACCCGGCCCTGCTCTGATCTGCCTCTGCGGGGGCCAGGCCTGGGACGAGCTGGCAGCAGAGCAGCGGAGGAGGCCTGCACCAGGCACGTGTGCGCACGGGGCAGGACAGACCCGGGGTGTAGCAAGGGTGCAACGGCCCATGCCAGGGGCAGGGCCCCTTCTGGGTAGCGGCTCCCATCAGCTTGGTGAAAGCTTGTCAGCTGCTCTGGGGTGCAATGGTCGGCATCCTGTCAGGCATCACACGCACTTTTTTGGTCTCGCTGCCAGCCCTCAGCTGCCACGCAGCCCATGCCACTCCCAGCTCCCGTGTGCAAGCACATGCGGGCAATCCCCTGGCACTGAGACCCCGTTCCAGCTCCCCGTGGCATCTCCACCGAGGTCTCCCAGGGCAGGCAGCAGGTTGCCCACACCCCACCCGCTCTGCGCTGTGCACCCCACTCCCTCCTGCAGCAGCTACCATGTGCTCCCCACTCACGGCCTCTGCCCGCACAGCTCCAGCACCCCCAGCCCACGTGCAGCGCCGGGCACGCTGGGCTCTGTGCAAGGGGCCCAGGCTGGGCACAGCAGAAGCCGGGAACGTGCCTCATGCCCCTCGGTCTCTTGGCAGCTGGTCCTGGCATGCGCGGGGCCAGGTCTGGCACAGATGGGCGCAGAGCTTTGCTCAGCGCGGGGCCGACGCGGGCGGTCTCCGGGGGCCGCGCGGGGGCAGCGGAAAGCCGATGGCTCAGCAGAGATGCTCTCCCAGCCGGAACAGAGCCGCGCCGCGGCGGTAAGGGAGCAATGGCAGCGCGCCCGCCGGAGGGAGGGCAGAGCCGCAGGAGGCACCGCGGGGCCCGGCTGGCGCTGGGTCCTGTGACACGGGGCGCGCGCAACCTGCCGGGCAGAGCTGAGGCGAGATTGGGCCACGGGCCCGGGTGCATGGCACACAGCATAGCCGTGTCCAGGCCGGGGCTATGTTGTACGTGTGTTGCTGACCTGCTGCACCTGTGCAAAGAACCGTGAGCATGGCATGCCTGTCCCACACGTGCATTTTCCTGGCCTGCTGCACGCATGCGAGCAGGTATGTGCATGCCAAGCTTGTCCTGCACGTGTGTTCCTGACCTGCTACATCTGTGCAAACAGGCACATGCACACCATGCCTGTCCACATGTGCGTTCCTGAGCTACTGCACCAGTGCAAACAAGTATGTGCACACCTGGCCTGTCCTGCACATGCATTTTCCTGACCTGCTGCACCTGTGCAAGCAGGCATGTGCCCACCACGCCTGTCCCGCACACGCTTCCCTAGTGCCCATGCCGTCCCAGTCCTCCTCACACCCACGTGCCGCCATGGGCTGTGTCCTGCCACTGTGCCCGGGGCGGGCGGTGCTGGAGCGGGAGCCGCGCGGGCCTGGCGTGCTGCAGGCTGCCCCTTCGATCCAGCCTCTCTCGCAGGCTAACGACTGTCAACATGAAGCAGAGGCCGCGCAGGGGAAGAAAATGACTCCCTGAAAAGGAATTGACTGATCCCCGCCATTGCTCAGGGAGCCACTGACCTGTGAATATTTCATTACCCACAATGCCGCGCTCCCCATGCACAGCCGCATGCCTGGGCTGCGGGAAGCTGGCTTGTGCCGTGGAGCCGGGGCAGGGCCGGGCAGCAGGGCCAGGCCCCAGCCCCAGCCCCAGCCCTGAGCCTTACACGCCCTGTGCGCAAGGCCTCTGACACCTTGTGCACGCAGCCGTGCAAACACAGAGCCTTACACACCCTGTGCACACAGCCTCCGGCACCCCATGCACAGAGCCCTGCACACAGAGCCCTGCACCTCTGAGCCCTACACACCCTGCGCACGCAGCCCCGTGCAGTCTTACACACCCTGCGTACACAGCTTCCAATACCCTGTGCACACAGCCCTGCTCACACTGAGCCCTGCACACACAGCCCTACACACCATGTCCATGCAGCCTTGCACCCCCCAAGCCTCCAACACCCAGTGCACACAGCCCTGCACACACTGAGCCTGACACACCCTGTGCACGTGGCCCTGTGCATAGAGCCCTACACATGGAGCCCTGCAGACATGAAGCCCGACACCCTGCGCACACAGCCCTGCTCACAAAGAGCCTTGAACACAGCCCTGCGCACACCCCATGCCCTCCTCCGACTGGCCCGGCTGCCTGGGCCCAGCGAAGCCGGAGGGCACGGAGGGGGGAGACAGGTGGGGCACGAGCCCCCCCGCCTGGGTGCCCCATGCCCAGCTCTGCTGATTGTGCAGAGCCACCTCAGCCCGACACGCCTGGGGATGCGGCTCTGTCCGACGCTCTGGGCCCTGCGAGCTGAATGCTTGCTGCACACGCGCTGCCCCCCGTGCGCTCACCGGCTCCCAGCCCATGGTGCCCCCAGCGTGCCCGTGCCGCGGGGCAGGAGGGGCCAGGGGCCAGCACGGGGCTGCCAGCTCCACCAGCCGGAAGCCTGGGAGCTGAGGCGGCATGAAATATTCATGCCATAAATGGTGCAATTTCATCTGCATTCAGCCAACTTCATCTATATTTCAGAGTATTATGGAATGATAAAGCTGGGGAGGGGAGGTGAGCTGGGGGCTGTGCGGGGGCTCTCGCTGCTCACAGCCACCTCCTCCTGCCCCCCGGGCGCGCGGCGGGGATGTCCCGAGGATCCCATGTGGACGGCCCCCAGGGCGCGCGAGCACGTGGGTGGCTGGTGCCGGACGGGGTCTGTGCCATGGATGGGTGTGCGTGGCCGAGACCCTACATGCCCCCAGCTCAGCCCTCGGTGGCCAGCCGTGGGAGACGGCCTGTTCAGGAGTGCTCAGGACACAGGGCAGCGAGGCCAGATCCTTCCTGAATGCCAGCCCGACCCGCACCTGTGCCAGCTGCGTGGCCCAGCGAGTCCTCGCGTGCCTGTCCAGGCCGGGCTGGGCGCACCGCTCAACTCACGCCGCACCTGCTCCGAGAAGCCCCCAGCCATCTCGCCAGGGTGTCCTGATGCCCCGGGAGGACAGGCCCTACGCCCCGGACCGTGGGCAGCCGCAACCGAGCGCTGCACTGGCCCTGGCAGTCCGCCTGGCCCGTCTCCTGCCGCCCGCAGCTCCCAGGCAGCAACGGCCTCTCTGAGCCCACCTGGAAAGGAGGCGCTGGGGCGTGAGCCCCGACTCCCGTGCCAGGCCGTGGGGACAGCCTGTGGGTCTGCAGAACGGACCGGCAGATGCACCGGATGGAAACCAGCCATTTATGCCCCTCCGCCCTGGGGCGGCCAGCATCCCAGCCTGGAGGAGTCACGGCACGCAGAGCTGGGGAAGGAGCCCCTGGGTCTGGGTCTGGGTCTGGGTCTGGGCGGGCAGCAGGCCTTGGCCCCAGGGGTTCCTGCTCACGCACAGTCCTGGAGCTCAGCGGGCACCGCTCCAGGCGTCTGCCCAGACACAAAGTGCTTCCTCCTGGGCAGGTCCTGGTGACATGGCCCAGGCAGGATGGTGCATCCAGCGATGGACAAAGGCAGGCACCGGCATCTCCCTGCAGCCTGAGCAGCTTCCACCTCTGGGGCAGGCTTTGGGGAGAGGCTGGTGCTTTGCCCCCGGGCTGGCAGAGGCACCCTCAGGGATGCAACAGGGCTGGTGCCTGGAGGCATGTACCCAAGCCATGGGCCCAGGACGGGCAGGCTTCAGCTGCACACAAGGGCCAGGGCCCAGCCTGGCAGGACTCAGGGGGCCCCACGCTGCCCAGGAGGTGCCAGCGCCAGCACCCTCCTCTTCCAGGCACCGCATTAGCGCCATTAATAATTAACCGGCACAGGGAAATAAGAGTGCAGACAAGCTGTGGGCTCTGGTAACCCCCCTATACAGAGGGAGAGCGAGAGGAGGATGGGCAGATGCACTGTGGCATGGCCACCGCAGCCCGCCAGGCGGGTCTGGCACACATGTGCACAGTGTGTCTCCCTCCTCTCCCCACGATCCCAGCAGATCCAAGAGAAGTGATCTTCTCACTTCACTGATCCAGCTTCTCTCACGGCCCTGGGCCATTGTAGCTGCAATGCCCCTGCTCCGCGTGTGCACGCGTGTGTGCAGATACAGGTGCACAGCATGACTGACCTCAGCCAGCACGTGGGCACTCACCAGATGCATGCACACACATGCAAGCACACAAATGCCCGTGCACACCCGCAGTGCATGTACACTAGTGCACCAGGGATGCTAGCCATGCCCTCCTGGGGGCCTGGTCCTCCTTGGGGAGCTCAAGGGGATGCAGGAAGGTCAGACCAAGAGTCTGGCCTGGCTTCCTGGGTGGTTACAAGTCAGACTTGGCTCGACGGACCCACAGGCCAGAGCTCTGGATCCAGCCGGCCCGTCTGCTTTGCTGTCGCCCTCAAAGGAGGGAGCAACATCCCCCAGATGCATCGTGCAGGTGAGAGTCCAGGGGTTTGGGTGCAGAGGAGACCCAGTCACCTTAGCAAGCACCCGGCACCTGTCTCCCCAGCCGTGCGCCAGATGGATCTGGGGAAGCCTCCTGGCACCTACGAAGTGTGCTTGGACTCACCAGATCCTGCTGGCAGGGGCAGGGGTCTCATTAGGGTGTTTCAGGTGAAGAGCCTGGGCCACGGACCCTGCTCTGCACAGGGTGTCTCCGAGGGGTGCAGAGAGCCCGGTCTGTGAACAGGGAGCTCCTGGCACCGCCCGTCTGCAGTTGCACTGCACCCACTCTGCCTTGCACACTTGTGTGTGTACATGGGGCTCTTGCACGTGTGCGCACCCACAAGCCGGCCGGTGCACACGTGCCACCACGCCGTGGCGTGCCCACGCACTGGCGGGCTCCCTCGCGCGCAAGAGCCGCCCTCCTAGGCAGTCAGGAGCATAATTTTTCCTCTAATTACATATTCAGCACTTCTGAGAAAATGAGATTTTGGTAATTCAATCGGACGGAGAAGCAGGGCTATAATAAAATGAAATTTGTAACAATCGCACAGTTAAATTAGTTAAATGGAGAGGAAGGAGCTGTGGAAAATTGACCCCCCGCTCTCCTAAAGACTCATCAGGCGCTCAAACCGCGTTGTGCTAACAAAACCCTTGGGGGTGCAGAGGCAGAGAGAGCCGGCGGTGCACCCCAGGCCCCGATGGGGACGCACCCACCTGGCAGGGCCAGAGTCTCCCTTCCAGGCCCTCCAGCCTCCAGCCCGGGGCAGCGGCCACGTGCCAGCCCCTGCGAAGGGAAAGGAAGGGGGAGGGCTGGAGGGCACTGGGGGCAAGTGCTGCAGGGGTCATCCTTGCAAACCTGGCGGGCGCGGTGTGCGCCACGCGTGTGCCCCAGCGGAGCCCTGGCTCCACAGGCGGGCCGTGCCAGGGTGGGCGCCTGTCCAGGCACCAGACCCGGGGCCTCTGCTTGCCAGCCACGAAGGGCGGGCAGGGGCCTGGCCCGTCGGACCCATCACCGCGGCAGCGCTGATTGGAAGGGAGCGGTGATCAATAAGGAGCGAGAAGGTGTCAGCGTCAGGGATTCTTCCCGCCAGGATTTATGAGGCGAAGGCATGGGGGCCGGGGGGGAGCGGGCTCCGAAAGTGCTGAAGTGGCCGCTGGCCACTTCACGCTATTAGCGTGATCGGATTAGGCAGATGCAGCGCTGTCACTGCCGGGGCCCGGGGCCCGCCTGGGGCGCGCGGAGCAGGGGGCCCTGCCTGAGGCACAGCCAGAGCTCCCCAGGAGGCGGCTGGGTCTGGGGCCCCCCCGGCGACGGCGCCCGTCCCTGCGGCTGGGGCTTGGCTCAGCCCACCGCGCCCAGACACGTGCCCCGTGGCAGGCCGCAGACGGCG
>NW_017728928.1:154341-170987 GCF_001723895.1 Crocodylus porosus
GCGGAGGCGGCCTGGGGCCCTGTGCTGGGTGCTAATTCATTAGTCAAAATATTTCTTTTTTTTTTTTTAAAGGAGAGAAAGGAAGAACAAAAAAGCCAAGTTTCTCATTTGCAAGTTAATTAGCCTAATTATGTCTAATTAAGAGCTCCCCGCACCATGCGGATCACCAATGAGGCGCCACCGTCACCCGCTCCCTGCCTGCGCTCCCGGGGCCGGCGATGGACTGCACTGCAGCGGCACCCGCAGAGAGCGGCCCTGCCTGGCGCAGCCCCCCAGGAGCCGCTGCCTTGGCCTCGGTTGCCCCCGCGTCCCACAGAAACCGGCTCCTCCACGATCCTGCCCCAGAGCAGGGGCTTCGTGGGGACCCGGAGCCACGGGCTGAGCTGCGAGGGGGTCTGGAGAGCGTGTGCCGAAGCCAGCGGCGTGGCCCGCACCTCCCGGGGGGCCAGCGTGAAGCAGGGGGCACAGGGCAGGGCTCCCTGACTTGCCCCTGCCTGGACTAGGTGCAACGGGGGGCCTAGAGCAAGAGCCACCACCTCCACCCCCTCTGATGCCCATGGGCACGCGTGCTCTGGTGCAACGGCTCGGGTCTGGTGGCGCGGGCAGGAAAGCGGCGGGGATGCCCTGCTCCAGCTCAGGAAGGAGCGAAAGGGCTGTCGGTAAACGGAGAATTTATCGGTGCCTGAAAGTAGCTGAGCAGATGGTGATAGATTTAGGAGGACACAAGCTGCTCCAAGCTCTTCAGCCCCTCCAGTAAATTATGCTCGGCCGGCGGAGATTTATGGGGCGCGGGGCCAGCCTCCCCCTGCCGTGCGCCGCCAGGGCTGCCCCACGGGAGGGGACAGCAAAGAGTTCAGCCCTGGGCAGTTGCTGCCAGGAGTGCTGAGGCCTGGCCGAGGACCCGGGACTTGCCTTGGAGGGGCAGGATCCTGCTCCCTGGGGCGCCCGATGCGGCGACGGGCACGCGGTCCCCTCGGAGCTGCGTGCCCACATCCCAGCATCGTGCCCCGGCCGCCCCGTGTCCGCCTAGCGCGGTGCCAGCCCTGCCTGGGTCCCGAGGGCCGGCGCTCGCGCAGAGCGCCCCGCCGCCCGCCCCGCCGCGCAATAAAGGAAACAGCTGCCGGCGGGCGCGGAGCAGCAGCGGCAATCATGTCAGTTGATGTGTCATTTTCTACTCGGGTAACGCGCGCCGTGACGGATCGCTGCACGGAGACGCGCTGGAAATCATGACAGAGTGTGCTTTGCCAGCCCCGCGCTCCAGCGAAGGGGACCAGGCCCGCCGCGCCGCTGCTTTCCTTTATGGCGCGGTGCACCCTGCATGGCACGGCTGCCAGGCCCCATGTGCCGCTCGCGGACCCCTCTCCCTCCCATGCCCCCAGAGAGGCCGGAGGGAGGTTTGCAGGGCAGGAAGGGGCCGAGGCTTGCGCTGCCTGGGCGGACGACGGCACGCTCAGATGCTGGCTGCCCCTTGGATCTGCGCTGGGCCTGGGCTCGGGGCTGATGTGGCCACGCAGAAGCCCCGGGCTTGGCCCCCAACTCCCACCCGTTGCTGTCGGCAGGCAGGCGCTGCACTGCCGGGCCCTGAGGGGAGCTCCACAGCTCTCCTGGACTCAGGACCGCTCTGCCGGGGTCGGGAAGCACCCGGGGCGCTCCCTGGTTGCCCCACGGATGCTGGCAGTGCCCACGGCCGTGGTGGAGGGCCAGCCTGTCCCGCACACCCGGGCCCAGGTATCCACCAGCCGGTCCCAGCAAAAGCCCTGCAGCCCCGGGGAGGCGGGTCACAGCTGCTCCTGTGAACTCCTTGCTCAGACTGGGGCTCCTTCCAGCACTTGCCTCACCGCTTTAATAGGCTGCTGGTGCCAGCGATCGCATTTCAGCAGCGCGGCCTGGAGCGAATCCTGCTGAGTCTGTGCAAACCCAATTTGTAATATCTGCGCAGCGCAGACAGCACAGGGAGGCCGTGGGGGCTGCCTCAGCCCAGGCCAGCGCCCGCCCGGGGGCTCTGGGCGCCACGGAAGAGGCCGAGGGTGCCTGGCTCGGTCTGGCGAGGGGCTGGGGACGTCCCCCCAGGCCTCCGGCACAAGCCTGCCCATCAGAGCCAGGCCTTGGCTGCATCTGTGCCGCACGGTAACCAGAGCTGGGCTTGGACTGGTACCAGCTCCATCCCAGTCCGCGCCAGCCCTGCCCGCGGAGGCAAGACACAGCTACCCATCACCCACCCTCGCCGCTCAGCTGACCTGAGCTCACCCCGGCCCGGGGGGGCAAGGAGGTGCTGGTCCCATCAGGCAGCCACATCGGCCCCTGCGGGCCAAGCTCAGGGTGTCCTGCCCGTGCAGGGGCTAGAGGCTCAGGCAGTGCCCAGTCCCATAGCGCAGCAGGCTGGTCGTCCTGCCTCGGGGAGCACCCCTCCCATGGATGCAGCCAGGCCTGCACACGTGCACAGGGGGCCCTGTCCATGCACACATCCCACCTCCTCACATGTGTGCCCTTTCCATGCATACATCCCCATGCTCACACATGTGCCCTGTCCATGAACACCCCCACACTCATACATGTGGCATGTCCATGCACACATGCCCCCTGCTCACATGCCATGTCCATGAACACCTCCCCCACGCTCACAATTCTGCCCTATGCCTGTACACATCCTCCATGTTCACCCATGTGCCCTGTCCATGCACACCTCCCTGCTGCACACCTGCAGTGGCACACACAGCACTGTGCTCTGGCCTGCCCAGGGGTGTTTGCACACCCGTGAGTCCCCAGGCCTGTCTGTGCACACCCCTCCAGCACCCTGGGCCACATGGTGATGAAGCTGCATCAAGCAGGACATGAAAGGCTCCACTGCAGCTCTGAAGCCCGAGGAAGAGCCAGTCTGGATTGGAGCCCAGGCCCCGACGTCCCTCGTGCTTCTCCCCTCCAGAGCACGCCATCGTCTGCCCCAGGCGCTCCCAGCCCCTCCACCAGCCCTCGGCCCAGCCAGAGCCCCCTCGTTCCCCTTTCTGAGCAGCGAGCTGGGGCTGCCCCTGGCCTCACGCCAGCCCCCACCCAGGTGCATCTCATCTGCTTTCCAGACGGCAGCTGTGCCCGGAGCCGGACCCCGCAGGGGTGCCAGCGCTGGCACCCAGGGCCCTGCCCTGAGCTCACAGCGGTCCAGGCCCTGCTGCTCCACGAGGGCTGCATCCCCTGGCTGCCCACGCCGTTCGCAGACCCTCCGGCCCCGGGAGCAGAGAGGAGACAGACCAGGGACCCTGCCCCGAGGACAGGAGCACGCGCTTCTCTGCGCTTGGAAAGCCGCAGCCCCCGGCCTGTCTCCCCGCAGCGAGCAGATGCTGCAAACCTGCCTTGCTGCCTTCCAGCACGTTGATAAACACTTGGTTGCCGTAATGCGCTCCTGGCTTTGCTGCGGAGCCGCAGGCGCTGGGTGCGGGGCGGCAGGTGGTCGTGGGAATTACCCCTTCTGCTTTGTTCGCACACATCCCACCGCGCCTGGCAGTGACACCTGAACCAGCAACGTGGCTGTGGCATCTCACTGAGTCCCGGCACTCGCCCATCCCTCTGGTACTGAAATCAGGATAGACCCATTAACCGAGCACCATCAGCCAGCACTGGCCTAACGTGTTGCTTCTGGGGGGGAAAATGAGCTGCACAGACGCTCGGACGAATACCGGAACATGCACGAGCAGGATCGTCCCTGGCCTCCACCCTTCCCCGCACTGCGCTGGGCCTGTGATGGGGACCGTAGTGTCCCCCGGTGCCAAGTGGGACCCAGGGAGGAAGGTGGAAGGCACCTGAGGGTGCCAGGGCTCGGCGCAGGATGACAAGGGAGCTAGGTAAGGGCTTTACCCTGGTTTCAAGCAGTGCCCAACGGGCTGCTCCAGGGGCTTTCTGAGCCAGGCCGGGAGTGACCGAGGGCCCCAGCACAGAGGCTTTTCCACGCCCCACACCTTCCCCAGATGCCCACAGCTTTCATGCAGTGCCACGGAGGCCCCGTGCCCGGTGCCCCTTTGCAGTTACGTTTCAACTACTTTTTCGCGGCGCCTGCCCGCTCCGTGCAACGGAGGTCTCTCCCTCCGGCACTCGAGGTCTCGACAAATGGGGTGACGAGCCCTCCCAAGAGCTCATGGCATTCCCGCCAGCACCCGGTTCCCAGCCCCAGCCCCGCTGCCAAAATTTTTGAACACCCCGTCCCCACCCCCTGGCTCCAGGCACCACGTTCCTGAAGCAGGGAACTGCGGCTGAGCGTGACGGGAGCCAGGCTGGCGGTGTCTCCGCGCAGTGCGTCTGATGGATTCGCACCACGACGAGCGCTGTGCAACGCGGCTCCTGGCGCCGGGGACGCAGGACGGCAGCGCAGCTGCTCTTGGGGAGCGGATCTGAGGGAGCGGCGAGAAGCCTGCAGCCGCCGTTGATGAGCTATTCACAAGCAGCGCAGCTCGACCCGCAGCTGGGATGTTCCCGGCGCAGCCACGCGGTGCAGGCAACTTCCTTGCGTGGCCACCCCAGGGCCTCACCCGCCGCTGCCACGAGGCTGCTTGCGTGGGGGCGCAGGGCGTCCTTCCAGCAGCTGCACTCCTGGCAGGGGTCCGCCAGCTGGGGAGGCCGTGGCCTGGTCCCACCCCGGGCTGAACATGAGACACTCGCACTGTGGCTCACGCGGTGGGACGGGGCGTTGCTGTAGCTGCTGTGTGCAGGCTGTCGGGGGGATACCCCCCACAGCGTGGTCACCTGATCTTTATGGGGGTGCGACAAGGCTTGAAATCCCACCCGCCGGCCTCTCCGAGCAGGCAGGGGTGCAAGCACATTGCACATGCACACACGCGCACGCACACACTTACACACATGCTCATGTCTCTATGCACACGTTCTGGCACAGCTTTCCACACACACACACACACACACACGTCCCTACACACACATGCTCATGTCTCTATGCACACATAGCGGCACACAGCTTTACACACACACACGTCTCTACACATATGTACACACATGTCCATGTCTGAACACGTACTGGCACACAGCTTTACAGACACACACAAGCATCTATACCTATGTGCACGCACATGCTCACATCTCTATGCACACATGAAGGCACACAGCTTCACACACACACACACACCTCTAGACATACAAACACACGTGTTCACATCTTTACACACATATAGAGGCACACAGCTTCACACATGTGCACACACGCGTCTCTATACATACATATACACATCTCTATGCATACATCCAGGCACAAAGCTTTACACCCCCCCCACATATGTACACATATGCTCACATCACTGTGCACACATCCAGGCATGCAGCTTTACACAAACACACACCTCTATACATGCACACTCACAGGATGCAGAGACATGCCAAAACTTCACAGACGTGTTTCTTGCACAAATGCCGACTGCCTGCCTTTCTGTGACCCCTCGGTACACAGGTCTCCACAAAAGAAAACAAGTGTGATCCCCTGTGCGGGAGCACACCCGTCCGTGCGTGGCAGGCACAGCTCCCGGGGGCCAGGCACTGTGCGCCTGCTTGCAGACGGCATCATGAGAGTGTGCGTTGCACACGGGTTTACTGATGCACTTTGCAGGTAAAATCCGGAGCAAATCCCAAACAGGAACCCATGGGGCCCAGCAAGGAGCCTGGTCTCCAGACCGCAATGGCAGGGCAGTTCCTGGCACGGGCAGCCCTAGGAAGGGTTCGGAGGGAGCCTGTGGCTCAGGCCTCACGGCCCTTACCTGGCCCCCTTCTCACACGACCCCTGCGCTGTGCACAGCTCCACGGAGCCCCCGAGTGCAGCGTCTCAGCACGGCCAAGCCCGGGGACTGGGGTGGGTTTGGGGCCATTCTCCGGGTCTCTTTGTGGAGCCAACCCCAACCCTCCCCTCTTCCCAACCCGAGCAGCAGGAGGTTCCCAGGGGAGCGAAGAGGGGCTCTGAGCCCTGGGTCCAAGCACAAGAGGACGGGCAAGGAAAGAAGGGGCCTGGGAGCCATGCCCATGCGGCAAGACCCCCCACCCCACTCCACCGCACGCGGCCATCGCTGCCAGCCTGCAGCTTGCACACTGAGATCCCGAGAGTCTCTCCAGATGGGCAGAGCCCTAACTGAGGATCCCACTGTGAAACGAAGCCCCCCCAGGCCTCTCAATTCCCTGCATGGCGGCTCCATTCGGGGCACCCTTCAGCGCATCCTTACGGTGATGGGGGAGGTAGGGGCAGCTCCTGGGTGATACCAGCGGGCGCCAGGCTTTGCTGCAGGGCCCTCAGGATGGGGCGGCGAGCCCAGGCCCTGCTCAGCCCCGCTGTGCCCTGCCTCCGGCCTGCATCCGGCCTGCAGCTCAGCGCGGGCTGGGCACGGGCACGGGTGCAGCCTGCAGTAGCACCACAGCCGCGAGAGCCCCCTCCGCAAGCACCAGGCCCTGGGCTGGACCAAATGCAGGCGGGTCCCCAGCCCCTTGCACTCCTCCCAGTCCGGCTCTTAGAAAATGGGCATGGAAACAAAACCAATGCTGCCCCTTCCCTCCCCGAGAGGAAGCAGGACCCCGGCCAGGAGAGGGGTCAAGACCCCCTGGATGCACGCCCGGAGCTGCGAGCCCGGATGGGAGATGGGGTCTCCACTGCAGTGCACAGGCTCGGGGAGGAAATGCTTCCCCAGGGCCTCCCAGCACCGGTACAGGGACCAGCCCCGAGGCAGGGAGACCCGCTGGGAAGTTGGGGACCTTGGCTAGCAGGGCAGGGGGTGAGCCGGAGCCCCTGGGCACAGCTGCAGCGCCGGCTGCCTGCCGCTCCACCCCACGCAGGGCACACGCACATTCGTGCTCGGTGTGTGCACATGCACGCGGACATGCGTAGCTGCACATGTATGACGGACCTGTCTCTCGCACGCATGGCTTTCCCCTGCTTCATCACCCGTGCCAGCCGGATTTTAAAAGTTGCGAGCAAACGATCCCCCTCGTTCCTGCCCAGCGGGAGCAGCTTAACGACGCTGCCTGCCGCACCGTGCCGGCAGCCAGCAGCGCAGCCCCTCTCCTGCCCCGGCGCCCGGCCGCGCCAACCTGCGCCGGGACACGAGAGACGTGCCAGCCTGCCACGCGGGCTGGGCAGGGAGAGGTCAAGCCCTGACTTTTGGCGTGGAGGGCACCGGCCAGAGAGCACGTGCCAAGTTCAAAGCAAAAGAGGGGCGCTTACCTGTTGGAGGTAGAGGAAGGCCGGCGGGCAGGGCAGGGAGGGAGGAAGCATGCCTGAATTGGAGACGAGGAGACAGCCCGAGTTCGCCATGGAGCACAGCATGTGGCGGCAGGTCGCCTTGGAGCTGCTTGCCGGCCGTTTCGTCCTCTTCCCGACACTCTGCCGATGCTCGTCCTTCCTTCCTTCCCTCCTCCTCTCCGCCGCGGTCCCTCCTCTCGGGTCCCCTTGCGGTGCCGCTCAGGAGGGAGGCATCTGCGGCGCGCCGGCCGTGCTCCCTGCGCGGACGATGGAGGAACAATGCTCGCCTCTACTTTGGTGCCATTAGACGCTGGCACCAAATGAATGGTCTGCAAAGGGTGTGTGTGAGCGGAGAGGGGGAGGAGGCAGAGGCGGAGGATGAAGGGTGGGAGGGGGCGTCCCCTGTGCATTCAGGCATCAACCGGAGCTCGGGATAAAATGAAGAGAATCCATAATGACACGAGAACAGCTGATCCCGCACTTAACCCCTGCGCGGCCGCAGCGTGCTGGCAGCCGGCTCTGCCCAGCCGCCGCGCGGAGACGGGCATGCGGCTGCGCTGGGCTGATGCCTGGCTGGGAAGGAGCGGGCTTTGCAGGCGGGCAAGGAAGGAGAGCTCTTGCCGGGAGTTTCGGCGATGCAACACAGGCACGCGCACCAGGGAAAGGCTGCTGCTGCGTGGAGCAGGGGCCTTCGCGCCCGCCACGCGGCCCTGGGCCCTGGGCTGGGGCCACGCCGACGGGGACAGGGGCTCCCCCAATGGGCACAGCATCGCACCCCACCAAGGCACGCGTGCAGCCACCCACCGTCACGCTGGCTGCATGGCTGCATGCCCGCATGCAGGAACGCAGCCTGGCGGGCCGGCCTGCACAGACTCGCTCTGCCCCAGAGGCACGCTCACCTGCTCGCAGGCGCACCAGGCGGACTGCCACACGTTGCACACGGGCCGTGCCCCCGCAGACACGCATGCACAGCCAGGGACGCCAGCCACCTGCTCTTTGGCACGGTCTGCGGTGACCGCATCACGCCCACGGGCTGCACGGCTTTTTCCAAGCAAGCAGAGAGAAATCTCAGCTCCCCAGGCAGCGCCTGTGCCCAGCAGCCTGGAGGCAACACTGCTGCCCCGTGGCTGCCCGGCGACCTTCGCCAGCAGGGCAGGGCCCTGAGGAGCTCAGTGCTGCAATGCAATGCGGCGGGGGCCCCCGCACTGCTCCCCAGGGCCAGTGCCCCTCTGCCGAGGGTGTCCTGGCATGCTGCGGAGCTGAAACCACCTGACGCTGCCTCCCACCCGCCCTCGTCGTGGTACGACACGCGGCCAGCCCGTGATCCAATGCAACCACCAGCTGCAGCAAAAGCAGACGGGGCCTTTGGCTTTCACCTCGGCAGGGCTCCCATTCCCCCTGGCCTGGGCTCAGGCGCGCAGAGTTTGGATCCTGGACTGCCGCTGTCGGAGCAGATAGTCCCAAACCAATCACACGTGTACGGCTGTCCTGGCTAGCGCGGTGACACCCGTGTGCTTGTGTGTGTGTGCGTGTGTGCATGCAGGAGAGACATGTGCTTCGGGCCCTACGCAGCTCATCCCCTCCTCGCCTGGCCCTTGCCTCTTCTGCAGCCACTGCCGTTATCTGAAGCCCAGACAAGGCTGGGCCCAGAGCTCGCGCAGCCCCTCACATTGGGGGGTCCCCTGCAACGGGCCCAGGAGGGGGTCTCTGCCTGGACAGCCCTGGCACGGAGATCCTGTCACCGGCGTTGCTAGTGAAGGGTTGTGGTGCCGGCAGAGCTCAGCGTCAGGACTGCGGGCAGCTGCTGAGGTGCCCAAACGGGGCAGGAAACCCAACCCCAGGCTCCATTCGGGTGCCATCAGGGCCAAGGGCAGGGCTGTGCCAGCTGCCGCGGGCTCCGTGTGTCCCCAGGAGCCCCCAGCCTGCGAGCAGCCCCATGCTGAGCATCCCCAGATGCAGCCGTGCTGCAGTGTCCCGGTGCGTCCGCGCTGGTTCTGGTTTGCTGCAGATACGCGGCAGCAACGCGTGGATCCGCCGCTGGCCCCAGGCAGCAGAACCTGCCTCCCGGGACCGACGGGGGCTAAGCAGCGCCAATGAAAGCACGTCCCGAGCACGTCTGTGGGCGCTGGGCACAGGGAAGTGGATGCATTTCGTGCAGGGGGGCTTGCAGACGGGAGATGAGCACCCAGAGCAATGGCACGGGCAGACTGCCCTTGCAGTGGCAAAAGCACCCCCTGCCCTCACTCAGCCAGGCAGCCCCCAGCCCCCGGCGCACAGACCCGCTGCGCTCTGCCTCCCTCTCCTCCAGGCTGGACAACCACTGCTCTCCTGAGCTCAGGCTGGACCACGCCAGGAGCCCAACACTAACCTGCCCTGCAGAGAGCCAAGGGTCCCAGCACTGCCCCTCCAGCCCCCGGGCCAAACGCCCCCAGCTCAGCTCCTGCAGGCTCCCCGGGGTGCCCTGCGCATGTCTGGCCCAGCCCCTGCCACAGGGCAGCGGGAAGCCCTGGCCTCCAGCGCACGCACCCTGCCTCCGGCCTGGGCTACCGGGAGCCTGGCAGGAAGGGACGTGCAAGGGGGGGCGCTCAGACAGCTCCAGGCTCAGCCTGCAGCAGGGACGAGAACGAAGGCTGCCGGGGAGGGGGTCTGGAGAGCTGCCCGCCTGGACCCCGCGCGGGGCGTGCAGAAGGGAAGCCCTCAGGATGCCCCAGCCCCATCCCTCTGGCCAGCCCTGGGCACCGGGGCTTTCCGGTGGGGCCATGGGGCTCTGAGGACCACGCCTGGTGCTTCCTGCCCATGCCGTGCGGTGGTGCAATGCATGGCCAGACCGCACGCACAAGGAGACGCAGACTGGCGCACGGGGCCCCGAGTGCCCGGGATGGCAGTGACTCCAGGATGCTCTTTCCTGGTGCAACAAGCCTCTCCTGCAGGGTCTCGTGGCGGCAGCGCAAGAGTCCAGGTAGGAAAGGCCAAGGAGCTTGGGGTCCCCCTAAGTGGCAGGGGCTGGCATGCATGTGTGGGCACGCCTCACTCGCAGCTCCCCACCCCTGCTCTGGCACAATGCCCCCGGAAGCGGGGAGCCAGGCAGGCCCTTGCCCCCCACCCCTGCAGGCACCTGGATCCAGCCCCTCGCAGGGGTCCCTGCTGCAGGATGCAGCCGGCCAGTCCCCTCTGGACGCTGAATCAGAAACCAAGTGACCGCCACAGCTGCCTTCCTGCCACCAGCTCTCACCCTATGCTGCCAGTGCACCCACCAGCCACAGCAAAAGGACACGGGGCCTTTGGCATTCACCGCAGCAGTGTTTGGCGTCCCCCAGCTCTGCGTTATGGCCGGATCTGCTGGGAGCGCGCTGAGCTCCCTCAGGAGCTCCTACAATTACACTCCGACCCCAAACTGCAGTCACTCAAATCAGCAAAGCCATGCCGTTCGGCCCGGCTGCAGCATTAGGGCAAGCCTGTCCTGGCTGCCCCCAAACAGCAATAGGCCACCTCTGTCCCATCCTCACCGAGGCACCAGGCCTCGCAACGGGCCCAGCGCCTGCTGTGCCCCCACATCAGCACAGCCACGTCGTCGCCAGAACCCTTGAGAGGGGGTGAAACATCCGGGGGTTGTTCATGTGCAAGCCTGCCACCACCAACATACGCTGTCACCTGCTCGCACACCCACAGTGCACAGACGGGGCGATTTCTACGTGTAAGAACGAATGGACGCTGCCCTGACATTCAGGACACGGCCGCGATGCTCTGTCGCTGACCCTGGCATTGCTGTTCGCAGAAGCAACATTTTGGAAACCGTTTGAACAGGGACAAGCAGTGCCCCGGGTGAAGTCCAGCTCCCGCAGGGACTTTCTTATCCCGTTACCTGCCTTAGCCCTCGTTCCTGCGGGCTCCCGGCTTGTCAGCACCAGCTCCCTCCCTTCCCACCTTGGGTATCGAAGCCACTTGCTCCATCTCACACACTGCCCCGTGCTCGTCCCTTCACAGCCCTTCATGAAGTGAGCCCGAGCGTGCAAATGCTTGTGCTCTCCATATACCTTACTGAGTCAGCCCAGAAGGTGCAGATCCCCCTGCAGAGTCCCCTCTGGCTCAGGGCTGCTCCCGCTTCTCCGCCAGCCCTGCCCGGGGCCCGGGACGCAGGGCGCGCGTGGGGCCGACCGGGGCTGCGCTGGCTGTGGCTGCCAGGCCGCAGGCTTCCAGCAGGGGTGCGAGCAGGCCCGCGAGCTTGGTGGAGACGCAGCATCCTCCAGCCCACACCCTGCAGGCCAGAGCCTCCAAAGCCCGTGGGTCGGCTCCCCAGAGCCCCCGGGGCTCTGCCCACCCCAGGAGCTTGTGCTGCAGCCCAGCACAGCCCCGGGACCAGCACCGTCTCCCTGGGAGGGAAGTTTATTTATCTGTTTAATTAAGACGCGTTCACCAGGCGCACGGAGCCCGTCCCATCTGTCTCACTTACAGCCGCGTCCCAGTAAAATTAAAGCTAATAAATATCTGAGGAAGGGAAGCAAAGGGCATGGGCATGGGGAGGCAGGAGCTGCGCAGGGCTGCGGTGCTCTGCACGGCTGGGCCGGCGCAGCGCGGCCCCCTCGCTTCCACATATCAGCTCTCCTGTTCCCCGGGTTTACTGGCTCCAGAAGCACCCTGGAGGCCCCTGTGCTCTGCCTGCTGCAGCAGGGAGCTCGGCGCTGCGCAGGGAGGAAGGAGTTGCTCTGGCTGCCAGCCCCCACCCTGGCAGCGCAGCCCCGTGGGGCCTTGCTGGAGCAAGAGACGTAATGTCTCTACCCGGCACCGGCACTATGGGAGGCATCGCCCGGCTCCTTGCTGCAGCAGGCATTTGCAAGTCAGGCCTGAGGCAAGAGCTTCAGCAGGAGGACACCAAGGTCTTTCCCGCTCTCTGCTACTTGTGCCTGGCATGGCCTCGGTCAAGTCACTCAGCCTCTGCTTCCCTCCGGGGCCAGCCCTGCTCGCTGCCCAGGGTGCACACCCAAGGGTGCCAGGCGCACCAAGCGGCGTGGCTTGCATGAAGTCACAGGCTCCAGATGCTGCCTGCAAAGGGGTGCATGCCCTGGCATGGCTGCAGTCAGCCTCGGTCTGCTCCGCCTGCCCCTGCAGCATGCTCTGGATCATGTTGCCAGTCCCCAGAGGGGGATCCTGGTGGCAGCACTGGTCAAGCCATGTGCAGACCCGGGGCGATGGGTCCGGACGATGGGGCACAGGCCCTGGGAGACTGTCCCCGTGGGCATCACGCAGAGTGACAGGGAAGACACGGCACGCCAGGAGCAGACCCCGCAGCCACCAGGATGCAGCGCAGGTGTCTCTTCCTCCCCTCCGCCCACTCCAGAGTGCCCTGAAGCCAAGGCTTTCATTAATTAAAAGCTCATTAGGAGCTGGATGTAGATGTAAAGAACTGACACGAGGGCTGACGACAGCTCCAAGCTGCTTTGGGACAAGGCAGCACCGACGGTGCTCTGCCAGGGAGAGGAAGCCCGAGTGTTGCTTCCCACATCTGCAGACACGGGGACCTGGCCACGGTGGGCACCCCAGGGCGGAGGCTGACAGAAGGGCCCCAGGCAGAGCTAGGCCGGGTCCGTGGGAGATGCCCGTGTGCAGGGCCTGTCTGCACGGCCGGTCCAGCCGTGCTCAGCGAGACACGGAGGGTGCCCGTGCTGCGCCCAGCTCCTCACCCCGCATCCGTACCTGATGGCGCTGAGTGCAGGGTGCTCCTTGAGAGCATCTCCACTGCAATGCACCCAGCGAGACAGGGCACGCAGCTGGCGGCACGGGGGGCCGCACGCCGGGAGCTGTAGCTCCGCTGCCTGCTTTGCCTGTGGACAGGCAGGCTGGACGCGGAAAGGACGTCAGATGCCTTTCACCGCGGGACAGGGGCAGCGTCTGCCTCTGCGTTGGGGGAGTTGGGGAGGGAGGGCCACGCTGGGCAGGGGGCAGATGCTGGCGGCTGTGGAGGGGCAGGAGGGGAGGAGGTGAAGGCCCCCTGCGCCGAGCGGCTGCACCGAGCCCCTGGGAGCTGCCTTCGTGGCTCTGCCTGGCTCCCGGGCCTCCCATAGAGAGCCAAGGGGAAAGCCCCTCTGCTTCCGCCGTGGCACCGCTTCCTTTCCTCCCTCCCTCGCGAGCGCTCTCCAGCAACCCCAGAGAGCACGCGGGGGTTGCAGAGAGTGGCGGGCCTCTTTCCTGGCACTGCCCTGCGCTCCCGGGCGCTGACCGGACACCAGACCCCTGCAGCCCCCCCACTCGGCCCCGCGGTCACGGGCAGCGTGCAAGCAGCAGTGACGTCACCGCATTGGACGGCGACCAGGATCTGGGGCAGCGGCAGCAGCGAGGGGAGCAGGAATGCAGAGGAAGCGCATGAAAGTTTAATGGGAACCAGGGAAAATATCATCTCATCTCCACACTGCCCGAATGCTGCACGGCTGGAGACGGACCCCTCCCCACCGGCACAGGGCTTGCGGGCACAGGCCCATGCCGGGGCACGGGCAGGAACACCCCGCAGGAGTCCTCACCCCGGGCAGCCGGCACTGCCAGGCAAGACCCCGACCCTGGGGCGAGGGCCCAGCCCCACAGCCCACCAGGGAGCTGGGGCACCTCGCGCTGCGCAGCCCGCAGGCCTGGAGGCAGCAGGGGCTGGGCACCCAGGGGTGCTGGGCCCTGGCACTCTGCCCCAGCACCATGGCGACAGGGGGTGCCATTGAGGTACCCGCCTGCGGGCAGACACAGGGCAGGGCTCAGCACCTCCACCTTCCCCACCCCCAATGCCCCTGCCCTTGCCAGCCCCCAGCTCCCGTGGGCAGGACTCCTTCCCTGCTCCTCTCCCCCCCCTTCCTGCACCCTGGAGAGGAGGGGAGAGTGCCCGGCCCTCGGCGCCCGCTGTGCTAGCGTGCTGGGGTCAGGCCATGCAGGCCCAGGGTTGCACTGAATACAGGAGTCCAGAGTCAGCCCCTTGGCGGGTGCAGCGTGCGAGAGGGGTGGCACGTCCCCGAGGGGTCAACTGCTGTCCCACAGGGGTGCAGACCGCGCGTGCACGTGCAGGACAGCGAACGACGGAGCCAGTCACGTGGCTGAGGTGGTGGGAAGCCGACGGGATGAGTGGGCAGGTGCCACACAGCTGCACGGGCACAGGGGCAGGACGAGCTCCGGGACTGGCAGCGCCACCTCGGTACCCAGCTCTTTACATGCACAGACAGGACGTTTGTGCCCACCCAGCTCCATGGGCTCCCAATTTTGCAATCATTAGACACCTCCTGCCTCCACCGCACTTATCAAGGCACCAACAATTGCCGTTACACTGAAGACACTTTGCCCTGGCATCTCCGCCGGGCACGGTGGCAGTTCCCGAGCCACCCGCCGGGGCGACCACGACGCCCGCTGCATAAGGAAGCCGGCCCCTGGGCTTTCCGCACCGCGTGACGGGGACACCCCTGCCCAGCCGACTCCGGAGCCGCAGCCAGGCCACACCGTGGCCCCACGGCTTGCACTCTGCAGCCGCTCCGCTTTGCGGCCTGAACAGTACGTGGCTCAGGAGCGGGAGTCCTCCCACCAGCACGGCCACCCACCCCCGCGGCTGTAAACTTCTGGAGCAAACCCCTCCCGCCCCACCCGCGCCGGCCCGGCTGCCCCAGCCAGAGCAGGACCGGGGGCCTCTCCCTGCGTCTCCCGGGGTGGATGACGAGGCGGCTGCGTGCCCAGCGCCTGCGGAGAGCCCCGAGGGCACCGGAGCGCTTGCCCTGACCCCCTGCCTGCCCGGACAGAGACCCCGGGATGCACGGCTCCCTCTGCCCTGCCCCACGGACCCGGTGCCACGGTCCCATCCTGCTGCTTTGGGTGCGCTGTGCTCTCCCCCGGCGCGGGGCCTGAGCCCCTGGGACGACTGGGCTGGAGATGCTCTCTGATGGGCAGCCCCCTCCCCTTGCAGCTCCCTTCCCCTTGTCTGCTGGGGCCAGGCGAGGTGCCTGCCCCTAATGCCCCCCATGCAGAGCCCACAGGCTGGGATGCCCCCAGGACAGGAATGCAGCCAGCCCCCAGCACGGCCACGGCTGCCACGGGAGAGTGGGCATCGGGGGCACGGAGACCCACGCACAGGCCCTGGGCTGAGGGGCAGGCTGCACAAGGGTCAGGCCAGCGCGAACCCTGTCCCTGCAACCTCCCCTGCCCTCGGCAGTGCCCTGCACGGGCAAAGCCCCCGCCCAGGCCGTGCCAGGCTGGTTCGGGGATGCTCTGCCCAGCCCTGCTTTCGCTCCGGCCTGCCTGGCTGGTGCCGCTCCTGTGCCACGCTGGCGGCGATGCCCCCCTCTCTAGCTCTGCATGGTGAGGCTCGTGCTCGGCTCCTGGCTCCTGCGGGCCCCTTCCAGCCTCTCTGGAAGCAGCTGGGGCACAAGCCCCTCGGGAGGGGGTGCCAGGCCGCAGGGGGAAGACAGCGGGCAGCTGCCTGCCTCCGCCTGGATGCCGCTGGTCTCCGAGACCCCTTCCCCAGCGCAAGCACGGCCGGGCTCGCCCGGGGCACGAGGCCGCTGGGAGCAAGCCAGGCAGCAGGGCCCAGCTCGATGCAGCTTCTCGCTGCCGCTTGCCCTGCGACCCCAACTCCCCTTGCTCCGGGGAGCGGGGCTGGGCCTGCTGCAGCGAGACCCCACGGGGAGGCTACCTGCCTGCTCCCAGGTGCCCTGCGCAGCAGCCCGAGGCAGAGGCCGTGGGTCAGGGCGTCCCGGGGGCCCTCAGCTCACGCCTGCCCCCAGGCCCGAGCTGCCCTCGCCCGGGAGGGGAGACACAGGTCCTCTCCCGGCTCCCCAGGCCTGCCTCCAGCGGGCAGACACCTGATCCTCCCCGGCTGCCCGGAGGAGGGGAGGATTTCCCTGGGAGGCAGCAAAGCTCCCGCGGCCGAAAGCAGGAGCCGTGGGATGCGCCCCAGCCCAGCGCGAGGGGAGAAGCCCCGCGGGGCGGTACCTACCCAGAAATACATCATCATGTTGGCGGCAGGGGCAGGCAGGGGCTCCCTCGGTGCCGCGGGGAGAGGCAGGCAGTGGGACGTGGGGCTCCCCGGCGGTCTCGTGGCCCCCAGGGCCCCTCGGCTGGCCCGGGCCGGTCCCTCACTGGCACTGCTGGGTCGCTCGCCGCGGGCCGCCACGCGCTCTGGGGCTGGCCATCGGGGTCCGGCGCTGCGCGGTCCGCCTCCGGACACGAGGGCCGGAGAGAGGAGCCTGCTTCGGGCAGGGGAAAGGGAGCCGTCGCAGGGGAGCTCGCTCAGCGGTGTGAAGCGGGGAGGGACCGAAAGACAAATCCCCTCTGTTGTCTCGAAGAGGAAGGAGGCCAGGAGAGGCTGGAGCCGCTCCTCCCGCAGAGGCAGAGCGGCCGGCGCGGCGCAGCGGGAGCGCAGGTCCGGAGGGAGGCCAGCGGCCGGCCGGGGCCACGCGCGGCGTGGCGGGGGCAGGCAGGC
>NW_017728928.1:171284-174118 GCF_001723895.1 Crocodylus porosus
GCAGCGCCTGCGGCCAGGCTACCACGTGCCCGCTTTCCCCGGGCACGCGGGACCTCCTGCCCGCCCGCTCAGCGCCTCCGCCCTGCTCCGGAGACGCGCAGGGAGCGCGAGGCCCCGTGTGCCGAGCCAGGCGCGGGTGCGAGCGCGTAAATCAGAGGCCGGGCAGGCGAAGGAGGGAGCGGCACGACGGGTCTCTGGGGCCCCGGGGCAAGGCGCCGTGCCTCCACCGCAGCAATAAAACGAAACAACACGCTCAATAATTCAGCACCGGGAGCTGGCGATAAAGCAGAAGAGCCACCGGGGCCTGCAGAAGCAGGGACGCTTCGGCCGCTGCCCCAGCCCAGCACGGAGCAGGGGCTGCTTTGGGGGGCAAGAAGGACGCAGGGTAGGAGGATGTCGGCTGGGGGTCCTGGCCAGGGGAGCAGAGGGAGCTCCTTGCCCAGTCTCGCCGCATCTGCATGGTGCCCCTTCCTCTCGGGGCGTGCCCGCCCCGGGGCCTGGCATCTGCCTGCGGCTAGAGGGGGAGATCCAGGGAAGAGGGCCCAGAGAAGCAAGACCCAGCTTGGAGCCACCGTCCGAGGCACCCAGCGATATGCTCACAGGCGGCACCAAATGGTGCACCAGCCTCCTGGGCGTCCCCGTGGGGCTCACACAGCAGTGCCCAGTATCAGCCTGGCTGGGCACGTCCTCCTGCATCGCCTGCAAACCTGCAAGACGGAGGAGAAAGAGGCCGCAGGAGGCAGCAGGGGAGGGCCAGGCAGGGCGGGTCACTGGGGGTTGCACGGCGCAGTCCAGCACTCCCACCCCACAGGTGCACGAAGCAGCCCCCAGGCCCCTGGGCTGCAGAAGCCCCGGGCGCTGCAGGAGATGCTGCTGCATCGAAGGACCGCATCCCAGAGCAAGCTGCCCAAAGCGAGGGCTGCCCTCTGGCACGCTGTGCCCGCAGCCCCAGGGCTCCCGTCCTGCCGTGCCCCATGCAAACCCTCCCGTACAGGAGCAGGCCCCTGTCTGGCGGCGCGGCCTTTGCTCCTTTTGGCTCAATTTGGGCCTCAAGAAAGAGCCTTTGCCCAGGCCAGATGCTGCTGCTCCAGAGCATGGCTGTGCTGTGGAAGTGGCACGGGAGGCAGGGACAGGCTGGTCACCCTTGCAGCAGCCCCTATCCCAGCAGGCACAGGCCGTGGCAGTAGCAAGACACAAGACTTTCCACAGACACCTGGTGCCCCACTGCTGTCTGCACGAGGCCACCCATCTCAGCCCCAGCACGGTGCCAAGCACTCTGCTTTGCCCAAGAGCTTTCGTCAGCTGTGATGGAAAACAGGCAAGAGACACAGTTTGCAATGGGGCTGCAGAGAGCTTTGCACAAACGGCCACGGGAGCATGAAGTCCTTGGCACTGGGCAGCCACAGGACAGGGCTGAGCTCAGCCGGTGCAGGCGGAGGAGCTGGGCCCTCGCGCATGGCTCTACCCCGGATGGCCCTGGCACCGGAAGAGGATGGGCACACGCAGGTTGCCCATAACCAGCAGGACCGGAGGAGCTGGCGGGCAGTCTGGCCATGCCCCGGGCAGGGGGCTGCTCGTGTGTGAACACCTAGCTCACGGGCACAATGATGTGCACACCAGTGAGTGTGCAAGTGCATGCGTGTGCACCACCTCCTCAAAACCTCATGGCTTAAGGCTCATGTGGCCTGTCCTTGCTGTTGCTGCGGGGAGGGGGTGCCTGAGCTGGGGGCAGTTTGCTTCCTGCAGGACAAGGAGAGATGCAGCTTTGGTGCCTCGTGTCCCTGTGCCACGTGCCTGCCCTCTCCCAGCCCAGCCCGTGCCACCAATCCCCGCGGTGGTGCCAGTGCCAGCGCCCACTCGCGTGCCCTCCCACTCATGACTTGGAAGGAGCCGTCAGTCCGAGCAGCTCCCGCCTGCTCCGTGCTCTGGGCTGTGACCTTGCTCCAGCGCAGTCAATGAGCCGTGACAAACAGCTCAGCAAGCCGTGACACAAGATGTCCGAGGCCAGCGCGCCTGGCCAGCCCTGTGGTAGGTAACCCCTGGGGAGACGTGCCCTCTGCAACCCATCGCAGCCCGCTGGGCCCTCAGTGCTTGTCAGCAGGCCAAAGCAGTGCCCACCGAGGGCTCACGCTCACCCCGCTGGCAGGGACGGTGCAGCTCACGCAAGGAGCATGCGGGTGAGCTGCACCACCCCTGCCAGCGCTTTGCTCCAGCCCACAGCCGTGCCTCGGGGCCACGGTGGTGCCCGTGAACTCTGTCTTGTCTCAGGCACTCCCGGCTGTGAGCAGAGATGACCGCCCACGCCACCCTCTCTACTAGGTCCTCATCCGTGTACGAGGGCCCCGGCTGGGCCTCTCCGGGTGCCATCCCGCGTCTCTGCTCCTCTCCCTGCCACGGCACTCACAGCCCCGCTCGACCCTGGGCCACCCCTGCCGAGAGCCTGGCACGTGCAGGTTGAGGCCAGGTCTCGTGGCCACGTGGCTCTCCCGCCGGCGCGCCTGGCCAAGGCTCGTCCTCCGGTGATGACACCGATCCCAGGAACGCCGCCCCGGCCCTGCCCCATCCTGCCCATGCAAGTCCATCGGCTCCTCGTCCCAACCTCGCATTCTTCTGCTGCCTCTTCCTTCCCAACCAAGGCTGCGGGTGTGCTTGGAGGGCGCCCTACCGGGCCTCCTGCCATCCCCAGGCCGGCCTGTGCCTCTTCTCCCAGCAACATCCACCCCGGCATCCTGCCTTCTGCTCTTCTCCCCTTTCATAGATTTCATAGACATCAGGGCTGGAAGGGACCTCGGGAGATCATCAAGTCCAGCCCCCCGCCCAAAGGGCAGGAAGTC
>NW_017728928.1:175176-230417 GCF_001723895.1 Crocodylus porosus
TCAAGGATGGCCTCCTTAATAAACTTTTCTAAGATCTTCCCCAGGATAGAAGTCAGGCTAATGGGCCTGTAGTTAGCTGGATCCACTCTCCCGTGGGCGCAGCAACACTCATGGAGCAGCCGTGGGAGGGCTCGTTCCCCACCTCGCTCCTGCCCACCTTCACCCTCTGGCTTGCTGCTCTGCTCGCTGGGCACTGCCCTCGCTTCTGGCTGCAGGCTCCCGGGGACAGAGCCATCCTGTCCCAGCCTCACGGACCCCGCAGCGGCTGGCTGCACCAGACTTTGCTCCGTGCCATGCACCACTGGGGACTGCTGCCATGCAAGCAAATTCTTGCAACCCCCCGGCGGGTCACAGCGCAGGAGGAACTGCAGACAGCCCAGGCTGCCATCGGCCGGAGAAGTCCCCGTGCACTTGCCTTGCAGACAGGCTGACCCCGCGTGCAGTGCCGTGTGGGTGTGCTGTGCATGCCAGTCGCTGCCGTGTCTCCCCCGGATGCAGAGAGGCCTTGGTCCCCAGCAACGTCAAGCCATTCTCCTCCGCGCTGGGCTCTCTGGAGAGCTTTGTGCCCCCGGGAGCCCACCCGAGCCTTTGTTGCACCTGCCCCTGCAGACAGGGGCAGCCCGACCCATCATGGTTTTGGACAGAGGCACATGTCGCCTGGAGCCCAGGTACTGTCCAGGGGCCTCGTTCCCACAGACGGCAGACCGGGCCCTCGCCAAGACGCGGGGAGCGACCCTGAGCGGCGCGGGCAGGGGGAGATGCGCGGTGTGACCAGACGTCGGCATGCCTCCGGCAGCGCAGACCCCCTCCCGAGGCCAGGCCTGCCCCTGGATACCCACCCCGTTCGAGCCCTGCACCTGGATGCACCTGCCAGGACAGCCGGGGGGAGCCGCAGGATGCTACTTGCACCAGGCCGGCCTGCTGCCCTTCTCCAGCCGGCAGAGCCCCAGGCCCCACCAGCCCCCTGGATGCTGAGCCCCTGGCCCAGTGGTCCTGCGCCCGCCTCGGCTCCGGCCCCCGCGGAAGGCGCCAGCTCCGCTTTTGGACTAGAAAAACACGAGTGCTGCAAAGACCCCAGCAAAGCCACGGCGGGGCAGCACGGTGGTGACGCTGGGTTCCTACTGAAATCTCGCGGCACCCCAGTCGAGCGTCACCGACCTGGCCAGAGGCGGCATGGGGGGCTGTGCCAGCAGGACAGGGCTAGGAGCCAAACCCAGCTGCAGCCGTGCTCGCGGCCCTGGAGGAAGCACCAGCGCCAGCTCCAGCCCGGCTGCAGCCTCGCCGCTGGGCAACCCCAGGCGGGCGCTGCGAGGCGATCCCCCCTCCGCGGAGCCCGAGCAGGGAAGTGTCGGTACCTGTTGTTCAGCCACGGTCCCCTGCGGCGCTCACGCTGGTCTCGCTGAGGAAAGAGAGAGGAGGAAGAATCAAAATCAATGCTCATTACCGCTAACTTGCTTACAGTCAATGCCATTCGCTCATTGACTGGCAGCGGCTCTGAATAGGAGGAATTATCTCCCTCCGAGTTCTGGGAAGCTTGCCCTGCTTACGAGCTCGCGGCCACCCGGGACACGAGCTCCCCTGGCAGCGGCCTGGCACCAGCCTCCTTCCTGGAGGGCGTCGAGCGCTGGCGCGTGGGGCGCAGGGGCACCCTGGCAGCCGGGGCGGCGCGTGCTAAGAGGAGCCTGGAGCGGGGCCGGCCTGACCGACAGCTGCTCTCCCAGCCCCAGACCTCTCCATGCACGTCGCCGAGCCCCCTGAAAGCAGTGCTTGCACTCAGCTTACAGATGAGACGTGTAAGCGCTTTCTAGCTGCCCCTCCTGCTTTCTGAGCCCTTGCTGAAAAGTTTCCCAGCTCTTCCCTGCAGCCGCGAGGGCCGAGAGCTTCTCCTTGTACAACCACGAGCTGGGAGTCTCCAGCAATCCCCTGACTCCGGGAGCTGGAGCAGGGAGGAAAGGGCCGAGCTGCCAACTTGCAGGGCAACGGCTGGGGTGGGAAACAGCCCAGGACAGCAGTGGACTTGGGGCCACGCTGCCCACTCGGCCAGCACCGGAGCGGAGCCCAGAAGAGCCCGTGCCACACGCTAGCACCCCGCCGGCTTCGCAGGGCGTGCGCCAGGCCGCTCCGTGCCCCGCGGGCCGGAGGCGCAGGGTAGCTGCACGCCTGGCCCGGCGCGGACCCCAGCCCCTCGGCCCCGCGGGCCACGACGGAGGCTTCTCCGTGGGAGGAAGGGAAGTGATTCCCAGGCGCTTGTGTTAGCAAACACGGCTCTCAGCAGCGCAGCGGGATAATCAATTATGGTAATTCCTGCCTCAGTGAATCAGATTCATGGAGAAACACAGCTCATTAGGCTGGTGCTGACTTCCATTAGCGCTCTGATGATAAAAACCCTCCGGAAAGCTCGAGCCCAGCTAGGCACGTTTGCCAGGCGCCAGCGGCCAGAGGCACAAGGTATCCCCCAGCCGTGTCCCGAGGACGTGGCCTGCTGAGGCATCCAGGCCACAGCGGGCTGGACGCAGGCAGTGCATTGGCGCTCGGGCTCAGGCCACCGGCAGCCCCGGCGAGAAACGCGGCGGGGGCACAGCTTTCCTTGCAGGAGCTGACGGCTCCTATTGCAGCCACAGCCAAACTTCCAGCCCCGGCTGTGCCGCGAGTCCTTGTTTCCCATCCAGCCCGTGGCGGGGAGAGGATCAGCCTCCCTCCCGGTGCCCTCCAGCCCTGCTCCCTGCCCTGGCCACTGGGTCGGGCATCCAGGACCACCCCCCGGCCCTGGGCACGCGACAGGAGGGCGAGGGTGGATCCCAGGGGGTGGAAAGCAGCAGGTCTGTACGGGAATGAGCAGCCAGGCAGGGATCAGTCCAGCTTCTGCGCACACTGGCGGCGATCGGGATTCCCTCGCCTCCGGGCCCGGCATCCTCGCTCGCTAGAAGGGGGTGGGCAGCCACGGGGGTAGGAGCGGGGGAGCTCAGTCACGGTATGTGTGGGCACACGCTCCGGGGAGCTGGCGCCCGGCTGAGCCCCCTGGGGCAGCACCCGCCCCCCCGCCAGCTCCACCGGGAGCCTCCAACCCGCTCCCCCAGCTCCAAAATTAATTTGGCTTTTAATTAAATTCATTAGCAAAGATTATCTGGCTGAGGAAAAATAATACCCCAGCCCTCCCCCACAGCCCTCTCTATTTATATCCCTATATACATAAGCAGCAGTGAATATTTCTTTATGGGCCATTAAAGGTGTAATGTTTAATTTATCACCGCGCTCTCTGGCGGGCAGGATGACCAGGCGCGGTGTCAACACTTTTAATTAAATGAGAAGGGGGTTTGAACAGAGGGAAGATAAAAAACGCCACGTTCCCAGCAGCTCTTCCAGGTGCCGGCTGGAGGGCAGGCGGAGGCTGGCGCTGCCCCCAGCTGCGCTGGCACCGGGGCTGGCGGGGGCTGCCTGTCCTGAGAGGGCTCGGCACCTGCGGGCAGGCCATGCTGCATCCACACACAGAGCTGCAAGTCAGAGCCCTCTCCAGCTGCTGAGGGCAGGAGTGAGGGTTAGGGTTAGGGCCCCCCCACTGCCAGCTGCAGGCAGCCCATCGGTGCCAGCAGACGCGCAGGCCAGGGCCTGTGGGCTGGACCAGAGATGCCTTGCAAAGGGATGCCTGTCAGCCCCCGTGGCACACAGGGCTGAGGCCAGCGTGACAGTCATGGTACATCTCCCTGGGAAGAGCTGCAGGGCTGGGGGCAACGCCGGACGACCCTCCTGCTGCCATGCGGCGCCCGCCAGCACGGCATTGCTCCACCATCCAGCGCCGCGGTGCCGGCAGGGCAGCGCCAGGGCACGCAGGGGTGCAGTGCCCGTCTCTCCAGGGCTGTGGCGGCCCCGAGCCAGCACAGAGCAAGCTGCTGAAGAGGCCACCTCCGGGGCCAAGGTCCCGGCTTGGGGGCTCGCTGCTATCCTTCCCGGCCTGTCCCTGCAGAGGTGGGAGCCACGTGCACGGTGGCGGGGGTCCACAGGACCCGAGGCAGCCACATCAGCTCAGGCCTAGGGCGCTGGGGCCGGACGGGACAGGAGGCCGGGGGCTCGAGCGAGAGCTTCCCAGCCGTGGGGCATTTCATCCTACGGGAGAGACTCAGTCTCTGCGTAAAGAGATGAGTCAGCAGCTGGCTGCGGAGGGGCCGCACGTTCAGCCACAGGCGCCTGGCTCCGGCGGACCGGCTCCGAGCTCCTTCCCCGCCCGCGCTTCTCACCCCGCGGCCCGGCCCTCCGCCGTGCGCGCCCGGGTTGCCCGCAGCCCCGCTGGTCCAGCCAAGGAGACAGGGCTTGGCCCTGGGCCCGACTGCCGGGACCATCCAGTCTCCGTCCTTGTGCTGCCCAGCACCGGGGTGACTCGCAGGCAGCGTCCCCGCTCCCCTCTCCGCGGGCAGGGGCTCTGCCGGGCGCTCCAGGAACAGGCGGGCAGGAGCGTCGCAGAGACCCCCGTGAACTCCGTCCGCCCATCCCCAGGCCGGCGTGCCAGCTCTGCCGCCGTGTGCCGGCAGGACCCCCGCGAGCCCACGGCCAGGCTGCCTCCCCGCACCCGGGCTGCCCGCTCCCAGCCCAGAGCCAGGTCGCAGGCAGGGAATATTAGAAATTAGAAGAGAAAAACCAAAAACTCCCCACGAAGCAGGTTTGCCTGCACCGGCCGGTGGCTTGGCGAGCCAGGGAACAGCGTGGTGATGGCACGGTGCCGCTCGCTAAAAGCATGAGTGTCACTAAATCAATAATTCATTTACTTTAATGAGATAAGTACTTTGAAAACTAATTGCAAACCTGCTCCATTTACTCCAGCCCGTTATAGCCCTTAATGTAAATGGCAGGAGCGCGGCTGGAGGAAGGGGAGAGGCTTTCGCTGAAGGTACTATGTCATTTCTCGCCCTTCTTCTAAGAAAGAGGAATCTGAGGCACAACCAAGAGCAGAGGAAACCCAAGTCTCCGGCTCCGTCCATCCAGGGAGGTGCTAGTGCCGGCCGCGCCCCACCCCGGTCACACCCGGGGGCTGGGAGCAAGGGGCATCGCGTGCTGCTAGAGACGGCGCCACAAGGGACTGTGTGACCAGGCCAGGCGGGGGCACGAGCCCCGGGCTGCTGGGCACGGCGCTGGCAGGCAGCGCTCCTCCCGGGGCGGCCGCGCGAGCGGGTGCTGTGGCTCTGTGCGAACGAGCGAGGAGCAGGGAGCAGACTCGGTGCCAGGACGACTGACGGTGGGAGCGACTCGTGCCCGCTGGGGGCGATGGGCAGGGTTGTCCCCGCCACCCTGGGGACTCAGAGCCGCTAGTGACAGTGCCCCAAGGCCCCGCACCACAGCTCAGCCCGCCGGCCGGGGCTCCTAGGGGGAAGAGGTGCAGAAGCCCAGGGCTCTGCCAGGGCCCTGGGGGTAGAGCTCACTCAGACCAGATCTTACGGCTCAAATCTGCACTCGAGGAGCATGCCCGGGGGAAGGCTGCCTGGCGGCCCAGCCCTCCTAGGACATTAGCTGGCATCTCCCTTCCCCAGCTGGCAGAGCTGGGGCAAGCAGTGGTGCATTGCCCACCCCTGCCACCTCCAGACGAGCCTGAGACGTGGGCCAGGCCCTGCAATGGAGCAAGACGGGCTCCTCGAGCGACAGCGTGGACCAGTCGAAGAGCGATAGCCTGCCGAATACGAATACGATGCAGAATCGGCACAGTAGGGATGATCGCCTCCCAGCAGTCAGCGCAGAGCTGGCGAAAGCACAGCTACAGGCTGCGTATCTATAAGTCAGTAGGACCGGACGAACTCTGTCCGCGAGCACAGAACGAGCTAGCCGAAGTCATCGCGGGACTGCTGGCGAACTCTGGGAGAATTTGTGGTGCTCAGGAGGGTCCCAGAAGACTGGAGAGGGCCAGTGTTGTGCCCATCTTCAAGAAGGGAGGAGAGAGGACCCATGGACCTACAGCCTGACTTCAATCCCAGGAAATTCCTTGAAAAATGTCTCAGGGAGTCCATACACGATAAACTAGCAGAAGGCAAAATCCTGAACGACGGCCAGCATGGTTTTGTCATGGGTGGGTCGCCTCTGATTCACCTCATCTCCTTCTACGGCCAGGTTCCTCGCCGCCTGGATAAGGGAGACGAGGCCGACGTCATGTAGTTGGACTTTAGGAAGGCCTTTGACCGGGTCCCCCATGAGGCTCTCTAGGATAAAACTAGGGGACTACAGGCTCAACAATTCAAGGGTCAGGTGGGTGGGAAACTGGCTGCGGGGCTGGACCCCCCCGCGCGAGTGCTAACGGACGGATCGGTGTCGACCTGGTGGGTGGTGGCCAGCGGGGCCCCACTACTACAGGGTTCGCTACTTGGACCGCTGCGTTTCAGCGATCTGGACGGGGGGCGACGAGGCCACAGGCAACGTTGCTGATGACATAAAGCTGTGGGGAGGTGCAGGCATGCCTCGGGGTAGGCTGACGATTCAGGCAGACCTGGGCAGGTGGGCGAGACGGGCGGACCAGGACCAGATGCTGTTCAACACCCAGAAGTGTCAGGCGCTCCGTCTGGGGAGGAAAAATCCACAGCGAACTTCCAGGCTACCTGAGCTAGCACCACGTCCAAAAGGGACCCGGGGGCCATCACTGACCATAAAACGAATCTGAGCCACCGGTGCAATGCTACAGTTAGCAGAGCAAACGATACACCGGCAGGCAGCAAGCAAAACTGAGGAAGTTATTCTCCCGCTCTACTCGGCCTTGGTCAGGCCGCGGCTGGAGCACCGCGTCCAGCTCTAGGCGCTGCACTTGAGGAGCGATGCGGAGAAGCTCGAGAGTCCAGAGAAGAGCCACTTGTATGATTAAAGGCCTGAAGAGCCAGCCGTATGAGGACAGGCTGACAGATATGGGACTGTTCAGCCTAGAAAAGAGAAGACTTCTGGGGGATTTGGTGGCAGCTTCCAAATATATAAGGGGAGAGCATCGGGGGCCAGGTGAACAACTATTCAAAGTGCCCCAGGGGAAAACCAGGAGCAATGGTCCTAAGCTCCTAGAAGAAGGTTTCAGACTGGATATAAGGAAAAACTTCACGGTTCGTGTGCCCAGACTGGAATAGACACCCAGCGGGGCGGTGGTGCGGGCACCAACCCTGCAGAGCTGCAAAAGGAGACTGGATGCACACCTTGCTGGGGCTACTTGACCCCCGCAGTCTTTCCTGCCCAGATGATCTCACAAGGTCCCTTCCAGCCCTAACCCCCTGTGAATCCGTGCCTGGGAGCTGGATGCCAAAGCCCCGTGCTTCCTGCTCGCGGGAGCAGAGAGCAAGGCAGGAAGGAACCGGGGCTCCGCAAGAAGCAGCCCAGGGCCAAGGCCTCTGCTCAGCGACGGAGCTTGCAAACCCTTCCCAGTCACCCGCAAGAAGCCCCTCGCCTCCTGCTCCGGCTTCTGGGCAAAGCTTGTCCGGCTCTCCCCCGGCCGGCCCGTGCCCAGCACAGGATGCCCACCGTAGTGAGATGCAGGCAGGGGCGTGAAGTGCTGCCACGTTCCCAGACCTATCACAGGCACACGCTCTCCTCTGGCCCTGGACAACCCCAGGACAAGGCTGCCTAATGCCCCCGGATGCCCTCTCCTGGGCCGGCTCTCGGGGGGTTATTCAGGTGTAGAGACCAAAGCCTCCTTGGCTAGGAAGCCTCTTGAGACAGGAGCTTGAGATCAGCCCCTGGCTCTGAGCGGGCTGGGAGTGGGGCTATGGCATGGAGCTGGGGTGAAACGGGGCCAGGGGCTTGTTGGCACAGAGCCCAAATCCACCCCCCGTGGAGGATGCTGCAGGGACCTTCTGTGGTGGAGCGGGGCTGGGCTGGGGACCAGAGAGGTGTCCTGGGGGCTGCGAGTGCAGCAGATCCCACCTCGCCCGCTTTGCCGCACGGAAAATCAATGGTGAGCATCTCAATTAATCATGCAGGGGGCAAATTGATTAGGATCCTAAATAAGGTCAGCGTGGCTGTCTGCTCATTGGGTCAGACCCCTTCATCATCGCTTGATCCACAGCAGGCTGTGGCAGAGCCCGTCGCGTGCCCAGGCCTGGCCCAATGGGAGCATCGATCCAGCTCCTTGCAGGCACGACTCTGGGCTGCTCTGGAGACAGGACATGCCCCTGCAGCTCCAGCGGAGATGTGAACACCGGCCGGTGCTGGTAGCGGTCAAGCGGTGCTGACCCCTGGACTCCTGGCAGGCAACCCCTCTGCTCCCTGTGCAGGGGAGCTGGAGCCAGGTGGGGGGTGACTCCCAGGGACTTTCCCCCTTCTCGGGGCACCTGAGCCCCCATTAGCTCCGCATAGGGTGCCTACTTGTTGAGCAGGGGACAGAGGACCACAAGCACCGGCGCCCCAGGCACCCGCTGGCTCCTTGCCCATGCCCTGGCCACCACAGCCGTGCCCACGTGGTGCAAGGGTTTCCTGCACAGTGGTAATTATTTCTCCTCTAATTACAGCGATGGACCAGAGCCCTCTCCAGGCCTTGCCACACTGCCCTGGCACCGCCGGGGCTCCCCCATGGCCCCGATGCATTCCCTGCCTGCTGCAAAGGTGCAGCTCCCCCCAGACTCACCCACATGTCCCCTGGGCATTTGCAGCCTCTAGGTGTGAGGCAGGATCCGCAGGAGCTCAGGGTGGGACACGAGCCCCATGTGCACTGGAAATGCAAAAGAGTGGGTGGCCGGGGCTTGATGGGTCCCCGAGGTGGCAGGGGAGGGGCGTGGGACGGGGCAGAGATGGCTGCAGACAGGACACAATGTCAGGGCACCTGCTGGGCAATGCTCAGGAGCTTTGGGGGCCATGGCGAGGGGGAATGGGAGCTGGCAGAGGGGGCTGCGCTGGGACCTGATGCTGAGCTGGCCCCCGAGACACGCTGCTCCGGGCGCACGGCAGCCCGATAACATGGTTTGTTTTGCTGGCAGACTTTCCAATTGCAAGCAAAATCGAGTCCATCGGGTATTTCACTCAGCTGGGATGCTGCGGCCGCAGCGCTCGCTTGGACCCCATCCCCAGCCACTGCGCTGGGGCCCAGCGCATCCATCGCAGCCACTCAGCCCTTCCACAGGGAGCAGAGCGGAGCGGAGCCGGGGGGCGCGTCCTCACGCACGTCCCAGCAAGGCTCCCTCCGCACAGGCCACCGCCCAGACCCGACTGGGACGTATACATGGCTCTGGGGAGGCCACAGCATGGACACCCTCCGCGACCGGGGTGGCAGGAGGTGCATTGCTACCCCGGAGCTGAGAGTGCATGGGGGGCGTCAGCGCAGCACCCAAGCGCCCTGGCTGGCTGTCACTAAGCCCACATGCCCCCGGGCCACGAGCGCCCGGATGGATGAGGGCAGGAGCGACGTGGGCCAGACTCCTGCCACGTGGCCGAGGGCTGCGCCCGCCGCTCAGAGCCCGGGCGTTACTCTACCCGCCCCAGGTGCCACGCAACTGGACCTGCCTCCACCACGTGGCGGCTCCGCTTGTGGCGGTTGCAGTTATAAATATTACAATCTGGTTTAATATTTAATACCGTCAGGTTAAATAAGCATTCCCAGTGCCATAAATAATCATTAACGGAGGGGGCTAATTGTGCTGCTGGGATCCTGCCTCATGACTTATTTAAAGGGCAGACGTTCTTCCCATCCGCAGCTCCACGCTACGCCATAAATTACCCTGTAGCTCCCCCTCTCCGGGAAGAAGCCGACGGGACGCGGCAGAGCGACACGACCGCAGCGCCAGGCCCTGCCCGGGCCACGCTCCCGGAGCAGGAGGACGGCAGAGGGTCCGAGCAAGCGGGGCCGGCCTGGCAGGCGGCAGAGAGGGGCATGCACGGTTGCACCGCGGGCCCTGGGCAGACGGCGCCACATCCAGCGACCTGGACCAGCTCCTCCACGGCCTGGCGCTGCCCAAGCTGCCTGGCAGATGCACTCTGGGATGCTTCCCTCTCTGAAAAACCAGCCGGGACAAGGTAAGGGTCGAAGGCTCAGTCTCCCCGCACGGGCCCTGTGGCTCACTCTCTGCCTTGGATCAGGGCAGGACAGGGGATGGGATCCCGCGACAGCTTCCTTCTGCAGGCACCAGGCAGCGTGCCCCGGCAGGGGAGATACCGTCAGGATGGTTTCGACCCAGGTGATTTTACTGCCCTGGCAGGAGAAATCCCTTTCTTCTCCTCCTTGAATGACCCCGTGTAGTTGAGGGTGTTAGTGCCCACGTGGCACCGTGTGCTTCCTGCCAGCACCCTGCTTGCTTTCCGGGGGAGCACCCAGAGCCAGGCAGGGCTGCACGTGGACAAGCCACGGTCTCCGCTTCCACCCACTGCATGCTCCCAGGCTCCGCCGCTCGCCCAGAGGAAGACGCCGGCCACGGGGATACAATGCAGCACCCGCCCCGCACCTGCCCCGCGACTCCACAGCCAACACGAGGGTTTGCCCCCCACTTCGGGGTGGTCCCTGCGCGGGGACACTCACACTGGCAGTGCTGCGAGACGTGGCAGCGGGGGAGGTCTCAGCTCCTGTCAACTGGATCCGAGATGGGAGTTCAAAGAAGAGAGGAAGAGGAACTGCTCGAGAGCCCAGGAGCTGCCAGGACAGCAGAGACACTAGATAAGTGCCCCGGAGTAAATGGGTGCCAGCGCCAATCCCCTTCCCCAGAGCTACCCACCCCTTTGCCAGACCCCCTTCCTTGGTGCAAGCGCACTGCGGTGCCAACACAGACACAGGCCCCTGCCAGCTCAAGGCATTGCCGGCCTGCGTGGCCTGGACCAGTCACGCCAGGGGAGCGGGGGCGAGGCGGCGAGGAGCTCCCCAAACAAGCAGCAGCGCTCGCAGCCTCCCAGAACCGGGTTAGCATCGATCCCTCTGCCCAGGATTAGGTTTCTATCGAGTGACGGGCCCGGGCAGGGGCGCAGGGTTTGCACTGCGTGTCAGCACCAGTCCTCCCACTCATCTTCCAGCACAAATCAGCGGACGTGGCCCAAGGCAGAGTGGAAGGATCCGTGCCCAGCGAGCCACGTCCCCAGGCTGAGCTGGCCCGCGCGAGGCTGTGGATGCAGCAAGCGAGCCGGGGATCCGCTGTAGGAGCCCGGTGGCGATCACAGCATCGGGCGTGGGGGGCATTGACCTCCCCATGCCAGTCCCTGGCTGGTCATCTCTTCTCCTGGCACGGGGAGACGTCTGCTCCGCAGGTATCGCCTCGGCACGCAGCCGGCCCGGGGCAGGGGCAGCGCAGCGGCACGCCACAGAAAATGGCGCCTCTTATCTTTATGTGTCAGGATTTATATAAAAAGGGGATAGTTCAGCGCTAACTGTAATGAGCTGGAAGAACGGCCCTCCAGTGGCCTCCTCCGCCCGCACGGCATCAATAACATCGATTGCTAACAATAACGAACAGCCCGGGCAGGGCTGGGGACGGCGCTGCGAGGGACTGCAAACCTGCGCGCGCCGGCCAGCGGCTGGGCAAGCTGCCGGGCTTCCCCGGGAGGAGGCAGCCTGGGAGCGTGGCAGGACACGTGGCAGACTCGGGGCCAAGCAGCTCGTGGCCTTGCCCCTCCAAGGGGGCAGAAGGAAGCAGCGCCAGACCCACAGCTCGCAGCTGACCCGGGACAAAGCTTGGAGCAGGGGTGGAAAGGCCTGAGCTCCCAGGCAGGGGCTTTTCCTCCGAGCCCTGCCTCTTCTAGCTACGGCCGTTTCCAGGAAAGCAGAAGGCCCCGCGCGTGCTCCCATGAGCTGCCCCTCCGCTGCAGGGATGAAGGGGACACGCAGCACTGCCGATGCCCGGTGGGCACAGCTCACGGCGGTGCAGGAGCCCGCACCCAGGATCGCTGCATGTTACAGCGCCTGGCCCCGCAACCCGCAGGTCTCGGCCACCTGTAAGAGTCCCACGAGGGCTGCGAGGGTGATGGCTCTTTCTAGGACAGGGTCTGCCCTTAGGTCTGGGCACCAAGCTCCATAGCAGGGAGGGTATCTTGGCAGATGCCCCCTGAGCACATTGCCCATGCATGCCCAGGATGGCCTGGCACAGCGGACCTCCATCCCTGGGGGACAGAGGGTCAAAGTGACCCCTGGGCTGGCTGCACATGGGCACCGAGCTCTGGGAACGCCGCACACCCAGCGGCCGGGCCGGAGGTTGGGGTCGGGGATGCTCCTTGCTCCCCGGCAGGGTGCAGAGGCGGAGGGAGGTGCAGTGCGCCTGCTGCCCAGCTTGACCCCGGTAAGCGCCCTTGCCCTCCGGCCTCCCAGAAAGAGAACGAACGTGGAAGAGCGGGGGAAAGCAGCCGTAAAACGCCAGGGCGCAGGGCGAGAGAGTTATTTAGCTTGCTCAAAACGAGTCTAACTTAATAGAGAAAGAAATAAAGTGTTTTAAAATTAACAGTAGAAATGTCAGCCCCAATAGCAGGGATATTAAACTACCTGGAGGCCGGAGCCAGCTCTCTCGCCGCCCCGAGCTGGAGCTGGAGCTGGGAGGCAGGGGGCTCTGCTCCCCGCTCCCCAGTGGGACCTGGGCTGGGAGAGGTGGGGAGAGCCCCCCCAGGGGGCACGTCCAGGAGGGTGCGGGGGGAGAGGGCACCTGGGATCCAGGGGGTGTGCTGGCAGCTCCAGGCTCGTGCCCCCCGCAGCCCGCGGCCCACTCTGCGGTGGGGCTTCGATGGCGCCCGGGGAACTTCATGCTGCCCCCTCGGCCCCAAGCACCTTGCACCTGCGCAGCCCGCTCCCCAGTTCTGGCTTCCAGACTGCGCAGGCACGCGGGGTGCTGCCAAGCTGCTCCCCTGCGGGGCGAGACAGCCCCGATCCCGCCTGCATCCGCCAGCCGGGCCCTCCCTGCGATGCCAGCCGGGGCGGTGCCAGTCAACGGCACAGCGCCAAGCGCCTGGACCGATTCCTCCTGCCTCCCCAACAGACCCTGCGCTGATCCACGACCTGCCTGCGGCCGGCCCCCCTCCCCGCAACATCTGCACTGCACATCTGGCATTAAGGGGCTATCCAGCTCCCCGACACCTCCTGCCTGCCAGGACCAGGGCCCACAAAGCCAGCCGTGCAGCCAGCCACGCCGGCGGCCTGGCAGAGAGACCTGTCTAGTCAGCCAGGAGCGAGGGACCACGTGCTGCTTGGGCGCATGCAAGGAAACAGGCCCGGTGCTGCTAGGGAGCGCAGCTGGATGCAGCCGCCAGCGGCGCGCGAGGCAAGGGCACTGCTGGTACCTGGAGCTTAGCGCACGGCGCAGCTCACGCTGCTCCCTGCCGGCGCGGGCATCGCTGAGGCTGGCGGCATGCATGCGGGAGAGCCGGGCCCCGGAGGTAGACGCAACAGAGAGCGCAGTTATTGGTAAATAATCCTGCATTAACGAGTGCCCGTAATAGATGGCCCCACGCTGCTCCGGGCAGCGGATGGCAAGCTCCGTTCCTCCACGTCTCGATCCCCTCCTTGGGGAAGGAGAGGAGCCTGGCCTGGGTGAGCGAGAGAGACTTTTGTCGCGTTTAATATCAATTCATTTTGCAGACTGCTGACGCAGCAGCACCGCGCGGCTCGGGATTTATGGTTCTTCCCAGAGACATGCGCAAAAAGGGGGAAAATGCCCTGCCATCAGCACAAACCGCAGCCCGCTGCGGGGAGGAGCACGGCCCCGGGGCCAGCCCAGTGTGGGCACTGCCCCGGGTGGGCGGCGCGTGGCCCTTGGCCCGGCTCCAAGCCAGCGGCTGTATGCCCGTGGGAGCAGCGGGGCAAGTCCCCCTGCAAGTGGCAGATGCCCACCTGTCCGGCAGGCTGCCCAGGCCCACCCAGCCCCCCAGACCTCGCACGGTGTTTGCGTCCAGTGCCTGCACTGCTGCTCCGGCCTCTCGCCCCGTCTCCCTGGAGTCCTCACCCCACCCCTCCCCTCGGCGCAGGGTCTCGGAGCAAGCCCTGTGCTCCCCGGCCTGCCAGGGGCTAGCTTCGAGTGACCCACCTGCCTCTCCCGAGCAGAGGCTCCTTGCACACGCTGGCATGGCTCCATCCCTGTCAGGGGGCACAGCCCCCTCCCCAGCACGGACCACGGAGCACAATCCCAGCCAGGCGTAAAACACCAGGCTGGGTGTGTGGACGTAGCTGGAGCTGGATGCAAGATCTTGGCAAGCACATCCCCCCCCGTTTGCAGACCGCACCCCAGCCCTGGAGCCGTCCGCAGCCCCTCTGGCATGCGGGTGACGCCTGCCAGCCCCAGGGTGCCAGGGCTGTGATGGATCAGCAGCTCCTGGGGGAGTCTCTGCTGTGTGCAGGCCCCGCGGCACCGGGCAGCGGGCAGAGCCAAGACAGATGACACCCTTGTCCCCTGCCTCCAGCAGGATGACTCCATCAGCCAGCAATGCTGGCAGCTTCTCTCCCCTGGACGCACACGGCAGGAGCCCAGGGCACGGCACCTGTCCCTGCCTCCCTGCCTGGGCCGGCGGAGCTGGCTGGGACAAGCTGTGGCCTCAGACCTTGCAAAGCGCTGGGGAGAACGCAGGACAAGTCAGCACAGGGAAAGCCTCCCCTTCACGTGGCCCAGGGGCTCCGCCGGATGGCTCCGGCTCCGGCTCCGGCTCCGGCGAGGATGGGAAAGCTGGAGCTGCAGCAGTCACGGCAGCTCTGCCCTCACCCCCTGGGCCCTGCTTTTCTCCGAGCCACAAAAGAGCCTGGGAGAGGGGCCAGCGTCTGCCTGCACATGCATTGCTCCTCAAAGCTTCTCCTTGCAAGCTGGAGATGCGGCGCAGAGGGCCCCAGCAGCCAGCATGGAGCAGACCCTGCGCCGAAGCCCGGCTCTGCGGGCGGGGGCCACATCTCCGTTCCCTGCTGCAGCTGCTCCGACAGCTCATCCTCCCACGCAGCAGGCGAGCGCCGAGGCTGCGGAGGCAACGTGCGGCCCCGCCGGCCCCGCGGGGGATCGCTGCCGCACCGCGTGCACCAGCAGTGCTCTGCAGCACCAGGGCCCAGCTCCCGGCCCCGGCCCGACACGCTCGGCCCCGGTGTCCCGGGGCTCCCACCCGGCCAAGCTCCATGCCGGCATGTGGGGGCAGCGGGGGCTCACATGCAAGCCAGAAGACAAGCTCGCATTGCTCCTGGGTGCCACTAGCCCAGAGTCCAGCCTTGCCGGGGGGGCACACGGCGTGCCGAGCTGGAGGGAGGCACTTGCACGCTGGGGGAAGCCTCGGCCCAGGGCAGCGAGCAAGTCAGGGCATCCTGGGTGCCCTGCTCTGCTCCGGGGAAGCTGGCCGTACCCGGCTCTCCAGCGCCCAGGGCAAGGCGGCGCCACTCACGCAGCGCCGCACAGCCCCGGGGGGGTTTATGCAAAATGACACACAATACAAATGGCGGCTGTAAACAGAGAGCTTAATAAAGGTCTGTGTGCGAATTTACGGCCTCCCCAAGGATAATTAAAATTATTTATCTACTTACCTAGCTGGCCGTGGGAGCAGTCTATTAATTATTATCTATTATATGTGGCCTGCTTTGCATGCTGCCGGCACATGGCCTGCAAGCGCAGCCCAGTGGGCTGCAGCAGAGACGTGCGGGCCAGCCTGCAAGGGCCTGGGCAGGGCTCCTCCAGCAGCCGGGGACCCTGGGCCTTCGTGCGGGAGAGACCAGGCCATTTCCCCAGCTGGGAGGCTTTGCGCCTGGCGTGGCTGCACAAGCACAAGCGCTGCTCAGCTGATGGTGGGACCCAGGAGCCGGGCACAGACCCGCACTGCCCAGCCTGAGCCCCCCGGCCGAGCGCCCTCCATCAGGGCAGCCCTTGGAGGGGATGTGCTGCCATGCCACCGCTGCAGAGCAAGCCTGGAGGGACCCAGACCCTCTTCCCTTGCAACGCCCGGGAAGACTAGGCCTGAGCCCAGGGGTCAGTCTGGGAGACACCTGGATGGTACAAAGAGCAGTGCATCGCCCAGGGCACCGCGCAAGATGGAGCGGCAGGGGGCTATTTTGCAGCACACACAGGCCAGCGGGCAAGGGGCAGCCTCTCGGGCTCCCAGGAGGAAGTGCAGCGAGGGGCACAAGGCCTGGAGCAACCTCCCAGCATAGGAAGATGCGACTACACTTCCTTTGAAAGCGGCTTGGAGCCAGCCCAGACCCCAGGTCACTAACTGCCCCCATCTCCGCAGACAGGACCGATGTCACCGGGCAGGCAGGCGGTCCCTGCACTGCGGACAGGGGCCTCCCATGCAGGCAGCACTGGCCCATGCACTTCGCAGCCCAGCGGCACATGGCATCGCTCTCCTCCAGCTGGAAGCAGCCTCTCTGGAGCGCAAACGAGCACCCCTTGCATACCCGGGATCACAGCTCAGCTCACCATCCCCGCCGGCCCTGGGGCCTGGGCACTGCTGATGCCCGGTGCCAGGATGACACCGACCCCTTTTGGGGGCAGCTTCAGCGGGGCTGACACTAGACAGCCGTGTCCCTGCACGTCTCCTACCTGGGAGTGCCCAGCTCGTGCCTCTCCCATGGGGATGCCCGCAGGGCCTGCTCTCAGCTCACCAGACTGTGATGGGGCCAGGACACCAGCTTTCCCAGGAGATATTCGGGCCACCGCCGCAGAGACGAACGTGCGGGGCAGCGCGGGGCTGGGGTCGTTTGCACGGCAGAGATGAATGCCAGCAGGGAGGGGGAGGGGCTCCATGCGCCCGCTCCGGGGCTCCCCTGCAGCCTGTCGCAGTGCTACCTGTTCCTCGCTATTTATTAGCATTACAGAGCAATCATCGGCTCCGCGCTTCAGGATCCCCTGGCTCCTCTCTGCACATAAAGAGACCGCCGGGGGCTCCGGCGCACAGATACTTAACATTGTTTTATTAGCTTAATAAACCCGGCTGCTGCTGGAGAACCTCCTCCCTGGCCTCCAGCCCTCCCCACTGGGGAACCGGCTGCGGCACCGGACCCCGGGGCAGGGCCTGCCCGGGTGGGCTTGCTCTGTGCTGGGCGCGGGGGCCACTCTCGCACCAGCCTGGGGAGCAAGAGACGGGGTCCAGGGGAGGTGCCCGCCACCGCTGGCCTGCGGTCAGTCTGCTGCCCCTGCTCAATTCCTGCTGGAAGCGACAGCGACAGCGACGTCCGCAGCGCCCCGGGGCAGGGAGACCCGCATGCCTGCCTGCATCTCGTGCTCCAAAGACGAGCATCTGGGCTCGTCCCCCCAGCCTGCTAGATGCCACCGTGAGCCCCAGGCATGACCATCCTGTCCCCTCCACACACCTCTGAGCCTGCTGCACTTGCACTCGGGTCCGTTCAAGTCCAGGGCCTGGGCTCATGCTTCGCTTGTGTCCAACCAGGCCTCCCGCGGGGACTCCAGCGAGGGGAGATCCCTTCCTTAGCCCCTCCTGGGAAAGGGGGAGCTTGAGCACAGGGCTCCTCACGTCTCCTAGGAGCCACAGAGAGGACAGTGCCCTCCGTGCAGGCTGCACTCTGGTGCCCGTGGCCTGAAGGACCTTCCACCGCTGCGCCGGGAGCCCCAGGACACGGCGGGTGCAAAGTCCCCGGAGGAGAGCCACGCTGTGATGGCCCGTCATGCTCTGGCACCCAGATCTAATAACAGCTAAGAAACAGGGGTCCAGACAGTCTCCCAAATTGGGGGGTGGCACACGCAGCTAAGCAGGGCCTTAAATGCCTGTATGCCAATGCTTGTAGTATGGGGAACTAACAGGAGGAACTCGCCCTCAGAAGAGCCAGTTCAGACCCAGACATAACAGGGCTTACAGAGACGTGGTGGGATTCATCCCACGACTGGGCAGTCAGCGTTAGGGGCTATCGGCTTTACAGGCGGGACAGGGAAGGAAGGGAAGGCGGGGGGGCGCTCTGTGTCAAGGAGCGATACACATCCTCTGTCGGCAGAACGGGGTCAGAGGGGCAGTGCTCTGGGTCAAGATACAAGGGGGCCGTGGGGAGAGGGATCGAATGGTGGAGTCTACTACAGACCCCCCAGCCAAGGGGAGGAGCTGGACCAGGAATTTTTGGGCCAGCTTGCAGAGGCACTTAAGGCGAGGGATGTAGTTGTCATGGGTGATTTTAATTACCTGGACATCTGCTGGGAGGAGCAGTCAGCCAGGTCGGACCGTTCCCGGAGGCTCCTGGCCGAGATACAGGACCTCCACTTAATTCAGGAGGTGCACGGTCCCACCAGAGGAAACGCCCGGTTGGACCTGGTCCTGGCCACAGGCGATGACCTGGTCAGGGGCCTCCAGGTCCTCGACCCCCCGGGCGACAGCGATCATCGCTTGCTGGAATTCACCATCCGGCGCAGGGTGTCGAGGGCCTGCAGCAAGGCGGTAGCCCTGGACTTTAGAAGGGCCAACTTCAACAAGTTGAGGAGACTAGTGGGTGAGGTGCTGGGGCCCAAAAGCCCCCCCGGCTCACCAAGGGTGTCCAGAAATGCCTGATTGCCAAAAAAGCAGCATACACCCCGTGGAAGGGGGGTGCTATCTCCAAAGAGGAGTATACCTCCTCTGCTCGGGCCTGTAGGGGGGCTGTCAGGAAAGCCAAGGGGGACGTAGAGCTAGGACTAGCATCCAAGATCAAGGATAATAAAAAGTCCTTTTTCAAATATATAGGGAGGATGAAGAAGGCACCGGGAAATGTGGGGCCCCTGCAGGATCCTCTGGACAATCTGGTGGTTGCGCCAGAGGAGAAAGCGGAACTCTTTAACCAATTCTTCATGTCCGTTTTCTTGTGCAGGGACCAGGACTTCCCCACTGGGATGCAAGACGGACTCGAGGGGAACGCCTCCAGACCTCGGGTTGGGGAGCACCGGGTTAGAGAGCTTCTGGAGGGGCTGGACGTGTTCAAGTCAGCAGGTCCAGATGCTCTCCACCCCAGGGAGTTGAGGGAGCTAGCTGGGGTTATTGCAGGGCCCTTGGCATGGCTTTATGGTGGTGCTCGGGCCAGGTGCCAGATGACTGGAAGGTAGCTAACATGGTCCCCATCTTCAAAAAAAGGAGGAGGGAGGACCTGGGCAACTATAGGCCCGTCAGTCTTACATCAATCCTAGGGAAACTCTTTGAGAAGATCATCATGGAGCACGTCTGCGATGGGCCGGCCTCAGGGATGATGCTCAAGGGCAACCAGCGTGGTTTCATTAGGGGCAGGTCATGTCAGACCAACTTGATTGCCTTTTATGATCAGGTCACAAAGGCAATGGATGCAGGTGTGGCCGTGGATGTAGTCTTTCAGGACTTCAGCAAGGCCTCTGACACCGTCTCCCACCCCATCCTCATTAAAAAACTAGGCGACGGTGGCATTGATGCCTGCACAGTCAGATGGATTGCAGATTGGCTCAAGGGTCGTACTCAGAGGGTGGTGGTGGACGGGTCGTATTCGACCTGGGGGGAAGTGGGCAGCAGAGTCCCCCAGGGCTTGGTCCTTGGGCCCGCACGGGGCGTTTTTCCTCCATGTCCTTCATATGTGTCTCCGGGCGGAGCACCCCGGGCAGTGGCCGCCGGCGAGCTCCCTCAGTTCGCGGGCGCTGTCCGGGGTCTCTGCTCGGTGCCCCCCAGGGAGCACTTGTTTTGACCCTATGACCCGCACAGGCACACCCTGTTTTCTCTTTTGTTGTCCCCTGTAATTTATTGGCATTTTTAACGTGCTGGTCGCCCTACCCAGTGGCGGCCCCATAGCAGTTTTAGGCTTTTAGCTTTTTATGCTTTTAAGCTTTTAGCCTTTTAAAGAACTGCCGACACAACACCGAGAGCCGGATGCCAACAGAAACCCCCGATCCAGACTGCTTTAGTTGATGTCATCATGGTGCTGGTTGCCAACGCCAGACGCCGTCGTGCGACGACGAGGACGACCAGCCGGGACCTGCCCAGTCAGGGCGCAACATTGGACCGTTTCCAGGCCCCCACGCAGGACCTGGAGGACATTGACAACACGGCCACCGACCACCGGCGACCCTCAGATCCCAGCAGCTTCGCCGCAATACAGCGGACATCAAATAGTCCTTGCGCCTGCACGGTTCAATCTCTTTATCAGCAATTTGGACGACGGGGTAAAAAGCAACCTGTTTAAATTTGCTGATGATACCAAAATTTGGGGTGAGGTGAGCATGCTAGTAGGGAGGGAAAGACTGCAGCAAGACCTGGATAGGTTGCAGGCGTGGGCTGACATAAACAGGATGTGCTTCAACACTGACAAGTGCAGGGTGCTGCACGGGGGCTGTAGTAACCAGCAGCACACTTGTAAGATGGGAAACTCCCTTCCTGAGAGCATGGAGGCAGAAAGGGATCTTGGCATTATTACTGATGAACATGGGCCAACAATGCGAGGTCACGGTTGGCAGGGCTAACCGCACCTTGTCGTGCATCCCCAGATGCATCTCGAGCGGGGCCAGGGAGGTGACCCTCCCCCTCTATGCGGCACTGGTCAGGCCGCAGCTGGAGGACTGCATCCAGCTCTGGGCGCCGCACTTCAGGAGGGATGTGGGCAGCATGGAGAGGGTCCAGAGGAGGCCACTCGCAGGATCAGGGGACAACAGGGCAGGCCCTACGAGGAGAGGCGACGGGACCTGAACCTGTTCAGCCTTCACAAGCGAAGGCTGAGGGGGGACCTGGTGGCCGTCTATAAACTCACTAGGGGGGACCGGAAGGGTTTGGGAGAGACCTCGTTTCCCCAGCGCCCCCCGGCATGACAAGGAATAACGGCCACAAGCTGTTGGAGAGGAGGTGTAGATCAGACATCCGCAAGAACTGCTTCACGGTCGGGGTGGCTAGGAGCTGGAGCCAACTTCCAAGGGAAGCGGCGCTGGCTCCTACCCTGGGGGGGTTTAAGAAGAGGCTTGATGCCTACCTGGCTGGAGTCATCGGAGCCCAGTTTTTCTCCTGCCCGGGCGGGGGGTCGGACTGAAGATCTACAAGGTCCCTCCGACCCGACTTCTATGAATCTCTGATTCTATGACAGCTGCTCGATTGAATCCCAGCTCGTTACCCAGGATCTCAGCTCCCCTCCCTGCCACAGCAGCAAGAGCCTGGAGCCAATTAAAGCCAGTCCAACCTTTCTGCCAGTGCCTGCTGCTGCCCGCGAGGGTCTCCGAGGGCCCCGGGCTGCCAAGAGCACCGTGTTAATGGAAGCTCCTAAGGGCCACGCCGGGGCAAGGTGGTGACGAAGCCGCTGGCAGGGGGAGCTGACCCCGGGGACAGACCACGGTCAGTTGGCTTGGTGCCGGGGGTGGGCTTTGACGTACCGCTCTTGCCCTGGGTGAGCTGTGGCTTGCCCAAGGAGGCACCAAGCCGAACGGTGAGGCGCTCTGCTTTGGCATCAGGAGGCAGCCGGGGAGCACGGGGGACCCACAGCAGCGCCCCGCGGCCCCCGCTGCTTGCTGGACTGGACGTGCCTCTGCCAGGGCAGCAGTTTGTTTTGTCTGCAAGGTGCAACCGGGCCACTTCCAACTAAGCCGTGCCACAGCTGGGGGCAGCTGAACGCACAGACCACGCGGCCCCCGCGCCCCACAATGTGCTTGAACGGAGGGGGCTGGGGAAGCTGCTCACGCTGCTCAGGTTGAGACGTGAAACCCCCAGCCCCGCTCAGGAGAGCAGTCTGCCCGGGGTCCAGCCCAAGCCAGCCTGCGGCTCAGCGCAGCCCCTGCAGACTCAGACGCACACGTCTCTGATGTCAAATACCAAATAAAATGCCCACAACAAAGCCGCTATCGACTCCCGAGCAGGAGTCAATGCAACGCTTAACACCGCAGTGGGGCTTCGCCGGCTCAGTGAACCGGCCACCAGGGTCAATACGCCGATACCCGCCTGCCCGCAACACCCAGCAGGGACCGGGCGGGGGGAGGCTGCCGGCAGCCCCACGGAGCTGAGTAGCAGCAAAGGGGGAGGGGGAGCGAGGGGAAGGCCAGGGCCGCGGGGGCCTGGAGGGCACGTCTGCAGTCTGGAGGCCCTGAAGCCAGAGCGCCAGCCACAGCAGCACCCGCGGGGAAGGCAGCTGCACCACAGACCCGCCAGGCACGCACGTGGTCTGGGCTGCTCCCAGGGGGTGGCAGCCAGGGGCTGGCGCAGCGCTGGTGGCAGTGCCTCGCACCCATGCTGGGCGCAGCGATCGCACCTTCACCCCCGGGAGCAAGCAGCTGCAAGCCTGGCTGCGGGGGGCTGAGATGTCCCCTCCATGTGCGCCCTGCACATGGGGGCACGTGGCCTGTGCTTGCTTCATTTGCACAGCTCCTCTACAGTGGAGTGCGGGCGGCTCTGGTCCTCAGCTCTCTCCGACGCCGGGCTCGTCTGCCCGCCTGCCCCTCGCCGGCACGTGCTGCTCTCCCGGGAGCTGGGTGCAGAGGCAGCAGCTGGGCTCCCACCACGTGCTGTGAGCATGCCAGGGGCCTGTGCCTGGTGGTGAGGCCAGGGGAGCTTGTGCATGGGCCAGCACTGGCCGGTCACCCCAGTGCAGCCGGTGGGTGACCTGAGAGCAGCTATCTTGGCTGCCAGCTCTGCTGCAGAGCCCAGGCGGGGGGAACGCAGAGCAGCATTCACTCCCCCCGGTGCCTGCGGAAAAGCTTCCCCAGCCCTGTCCCCGGTGGGTGAAAGGATGGGAAGGGATGCGCCCACATCCCGGCTTCCTGGGGCACCACAGCCCACAGCACGGGGAGCACGGCGCCGGCAGCAAGCAGACACTATTGCCCTGCAGCAAAGTGCAGACCCGCCACGTGGTAGGGCCCCGTGCCGTGAGCACCAAGCGAGGCCAGGGCAAGCCGGGCACGGCACAGGAAAGGAAGGGCCTGGAAGTGGCCAGGGCAAGCCGATCCTCCTCTGCTGACGTGCTGCACAGCTTCGCCTCTCGTGGGCCAGCCATTGGCCCGGCAGCCCCGATGCTAGCGCACATGGTGAATGAGTCGAGGCGTGCCCTTTTAGCCCTCTGCCGCAAGCTCTGGGCTGCAGTCCGCGTAGGCCTGAGATGCATGGCTTCGCTCGCAGCCTGGCCACGAGTAGCTCCGCTGACCGCAAAGGTGGTGCGAGAGAGCAATGTGGGGTGCTTGGGCGGCCCAGGGAAGCCGGGGGCGGGGGAGGCAGGGACGAGGTGGACGGTGTCTGCCCCAGCGAGCCATCGGTCCCAGCCCAATGCTCTCTGCAACCCGTCTCGTGAGAGGCAGTCAAGGGACCCTGCGCGCCCTTCCCAGCGCCGGCGCTGCGCAGAGCTGCCCTGGACGGGCTCCGACAGGGCTCCTGGCTCTGCTCACACAGCCCTGCTGCCACGGGGCGCCACCACCCCCGCGTGCCCGCAACAGCGTCACCCCCAGGCGCGGCCCCGGGCACGCAGGGGGGAGCGGGCACCCCTGCAAGGCCCAGCTCTCCCCTGCCAGCCTCCCACCGCCGAGCCAATGAGCCACGGCGAAGGAGCCACGACGCGGGTCTGGCCTGGCTGCCTCCCTCCCCTGCCGCCTGCCTCCAGCCCCAGCCTGCGGGATATTTATTGTTCGCTCCCTCCTAAATCACTGCTGACGGCTGGGCCGGGCCGGCCGCTCGCTCTCCATTACAGGAGCCGGCTCCCGGCGCAGTTCCGTTTAGCTTGCAGAAAAAGCAGCCTCGGAGGAGAAACCCACCCAGGAGCTGTCCAGCCCTGAACTCCGGGATGATGGACGATTATGGACCATCTGCACTTTCCGAGGGGGATAGATTTATGAGCAGCACAGACAGCTAGAAGAGTGTCCATTACTATAACTCACTGGCCTCTTCAGAGAGGCTCTAATCAGGGCTCCGCTCCCGCTCCGGCTGCCGCACAGGCCAGGTTAAGCGCTCGTCGGAAGGAAAATCAATTATGGTGCAATACGGGCTTGGCAGCGGGGCGGATGGGGGGCCTGACCCACAGCGCGCCGGCGGGGGGCACCGCCCGGGGTGACTCGCCCCCGCAACCCGCCGGCCCACGGCACAACTGGCGCTGGCAGCCCCGAGCCCAGGCCCGGAGAGGCCTGCCCGAGGCAGAGCAATACAGACGGCTCAGCAGCCCGGAGCGCCCTGGGCCCTGACTCTGCACCGAGCCTCCCCTTCCTGCCGGCTGGAGATGGAGAGGAGCACGCCGGTCCAGCCCCGCGCCGCCGCGGGCTCTGAGCCCCTGCCCCTCCCTCCCACGCTGCATTAGTATCTTTATTAAGATTTGATAGCGCGCGGGTCCCTGAGGGGCCCCATCCACCTCCTCCCGGCAGGAGCGTGGTGCAGCCAGGAGCAGCTTCGACGCAGCATTGCCCAGCCCTTCTCCCGTGCTACAACGACGGCTGCGGACAGGGTGAAGCCATCCCGTCAGAGCGAATCGCCCGCAGAGACCGTCCCTCAATGGGCGGAGGCAGGTCCTGGGCCCTCGGTGTCTCCGCCACGCAGGGGAGCTCTGTAGCAAAGCAGCCGATGCGCAGGCCCGCGGCGCTGGGCTCGTGCACGGGCGAGGGGCAGAGGCAGGCGCAGGCCACTCCATGGATGCGCCCCCCAGACAGCAGCGCCTGCAGCCTGCGCGCCAGCCCCCAGCTCATCACCTGCCTCCACCACACCGTGCCACTGACTGCGATTGCTCATTCCCATCAGCTGCACGCGGCACAGCCGGCCCAGGAGCTGTCCTTACGCCTGGCTTGTATTGCCACCTGCACCTGAGTGCGGCCGAGCTGAGCCTTTTGCAGCTGCCGGCTCCGTGCCCGAGCGCGGGGAGACCGAGCGGATAAAAGGGGCTGCACCTGTCTGTCACGGGGAGGTGGCAGAGGAAGGGGCAGGGACCCCGGGGCTGTGCCGTGGTGGCAGGAGATGGGGCTCATCCCTCACCAGTGCCGTGGCCCTTGCACTGGGAACGCTGTTGCCCGGGGGGCTGCTGCCCACTCTGCGGCTCTTGCCCCCACCATCCCTGCTCCCTCTAGACGCAGCACAGCTCCGCACACCTCGCGGGCCAATACGCCCCGTCACAGCAGCTGGGGCCGTTACATGATGGAGGGGAAGAAAAGAAGCGTCATGATTTAGGGAAGGGCGGTGTGAAGCACTTGGGGGCAGCTGAGGCCGGCTGGGGTCCTGGCACGTGTGCTCCTCCTTGCTTTTGGCCGAGTGGGGGAGCGATGGGAAGGCGAATACTCCCGAGAGGCAGAGCTGGACCGGGCTGCCAGGAGCTGAGCAAGCTTCACACACATTGCAGCCCTGCTGGCAGCACCCCAGGCCTGGCCTGCAGCCCCCTGCCACAGCCCCCCCATCCCACCCTTTGCCCCGCGCACACACCCTGCACAGTTGTGCTCTTGCACCCATGTCATGACCTGCTGAGGCTGCCATGCTGCACGAGGGACTTCTTGGTGTGCTGCAGCAATGGGCAGATGGCGACAGGCCCTGCCATGCCAGGCAGCGCACGGACACCGGGCACCTGCCCCAGTGCTGCACCGGGGAAAGGGGAGCCGACACCCCGGCCTGAGGCCCGAGGGCAGCTCCCCGCTGCTCCAGCTCCAGCTCTCGACTTCCAGAAGAGAAGCTGCTGCGAGCGCCGAGCTCGGCCAAGCTGCTTCGCACGGGGCCGTCTGCTCTCCAGGCAGCCGGCGACAGGCCCGGCACTGACTGATCGCGGCTGACAGGATACACGAGGGCGGGGGAAGGATCCCTCTCCCCATTGCACAGACGTGGGCTGGGGCACTGAGGTTAAATGCTGGGCCTGGGGCACAGCAGGGAGCCGAGCGCTGATCCGGGCCCCAGGACAGTCCGTGCCTGCTGCGACAGCTGCTGAGGCCGCGGCACTGCCAGGCGGCTGCTCCGTGCCCGGGAGCAGGCGCCGGGGCGGCGCAGCGAGGTCGGCGTTCGCAGCTGTTCCCTTCAGCCCTGGCGCTGTCAGGAAGGCTCCGCAGCCGGCTTTGGCCCGCTCAAGCACCCGCCTGCAGCCCCCTGCACGGGCGCCCTTCCCCCCGCCGTGACCCTCCCCGCACCACCCCCCGTTCGAGAGCCGCACGCACGCGCCATGGGATGGTTTGGAGCCCTTATGCGGAGGCAAAGCAGGACACACCAGGCCCTGCGGTACCCTTCACCAAAGCAACTTCTCCCGTCCCAGGGCTTGTCGGGCGCCACCTGCGCGAGAAGAGCCCGACAGACCCACGGACCTGCTTGTTCTCACACGAGGGCAGCAAGGGGGAAAGCCGAGTGGGGCGGGGGAGCATGGAGGACTCTTCTCCCTTTCCCAGCACGGCTGAGGTGGAAAGTGTCTTGTCGCTGGCGAGCAGGACACGGCACAAGGCCTGGAGCAAAGCTCTGGGGTGGTTCGTGCAGGAGTGTTAGCGGCAGCCCAAAGGGACGAGCTTTGCGGGGAGCGAAGCCCACAGACAGCTGCAGAACGGCCCAGGGCTGCAGCCGAAACTGCATCTTGACTTGCCATGAATGGGCCCCCAGCTGGGACGAGAGCTTTCCGCTCTAAATGTCTGCAGTCGCACCCTCGTCAAAGCCTCTGACGCACCAGGTGACAAGGCAAAGCACCGGGAGAGGCAGCATAGCAAACCTGGCAGGAGGGGCAAGGTCCAGGGCAGACCGAACGCGCACGCTTGCAGTGAGCTTGGGTGGATGATGAGCTGAGAGAACACCAGTGACGAACACCCGGGTGGCGTTTGCGTGTGCACCTGAACACGGCCGGGGAGGAGGGGCACCCATGAACCATGCTCCAGTACGCGGCGGCCCACCCCTGGGCTCAGCCTCCTCTTTGCTCCCTGACCGTGGGGTTTGGGGCCTGTATCTGAGGGGTTTCCTGCAGAGAAAGGCAGGAGCAGAAACGCTTCCGACCTCCAGCCTGCTCCCCCTCCCCGGCACGCCGACCCGGCTGGCAGGGCTGGCACCGGAGGGACAGCTCGACCCCAGGCTGGCAGCTCTCCCCAGCCAGTTCTGCAGCATGGCAACGTCACCGCTTTGGAAACAGCACGACACCGAACAGCTTTCGCTGCCCTGAAGGCAGCGCCAGGACCTGGGAGGAAGGACTTACGGTCACCTGAGACGAGCCACGAGCTACGCCGTCTCAGACTTACGGGCCAGAGTGGCTAAGACAGGGGCACGGTGCATAGTCCCAAGCACCACGTCCCTCCCCGTGGCCCCAGCACCATCCCCCTCCCGGTCCCAGGCTCCGCCGTGCAAGCAGCTGGGAAAGCCCCACGGCAAGGCACGATGCTGCAGACGGGGTCCCAGGCACCTGCCTCCCCCCAGGATTTGGGGTGACGAGCTGCACGCGTGTTGTCTCAACTGCTCCTCCCCAAGAGCCAGGACACGGCTGCCAAACTCCCACTTCATCCGACATCCTCCAGCCCTTTCCCTTCCTCTCCACGGGTGTGGGGAGACGCACCTAGAGCCAAGGTGTCCGACTCCCTGCCACAGTGCTGAGATGCTTTGACACATGCTACGTGGCTGCTGAGCCCCAATTAGCTACCGCTCGAGTGAGCTGCTACCAGGATCACATCACGGCCCGTCCAGCCCTGAGTTCATTCACAGGGAGCTGCAGATAATGCAAAGGGAGCGAACAAGCATGGAAAACTGCTCCCCGCCTTCTTCGAGCCCGTGCATGCCCCCAGCTGCCACCCTGGCGTGACGGCGGACGATGGGTCATGCTGGCCTTGCTCACGTGCCCAGCACCTGGATGGGAAGTGGGAGGCAGAGAAACAACGAATGACCAGGGCAAGTCGAAGCCAGACCCCCACTATGGCAGAGGCTATTTCTGTCCCAATGCAGTGCACGGTTCTGGCTTCCCGAAATTATCTCCCTGCCCCTCCACGTGTCAGCAGCTCAGTTGGATGCCTTTTGAGAGAGCCATCGGCAAGCGCAGCAGGCGAGAGAGTGTCTCGCCGGGCTGCAAGACGAGGCAGGAGATGCTGTGAGCAGAGCTACAGGAGCCCCTGGGCCCTGCCTGCCACGTCCGGAGCCGAGTAGCTGCAAGCAAGTGGGCCGTGCCACAGCGGGGATGCACAATGGGCTCAACCAGGTCCCGAGCTGCACCTTTCCCCGGGGGTGGGAAGAGCCTCGGTCACCCCCTCAACGGCCGCGGCGCTTGTCGAGTCTGTCAGGCAGGATTAGATGTAATGGAAACCAAGTGCTTTCCTAACCTCGCTGCGCACCGCGTGTTTAGGGCCCTTGCTTTATCAGTTTTTTCCCGTGTAATATTCATCACGTTGGTTTATTTATGGGCCCGCTCTTCGGGAAGGTATTTTTCAGGCCTGGTGAATAAAACATAAGCCTTTGCTGCCTGTCAGAGGGAATGCAGCTCCTCTGATGTCGGCCTGACGAACGGCCTCTGGTTTTCTCCAACGACTGTGCTTTGAGAGGAATTTATTTGTGTTTGGGTTGTGCTGGCTGGGGAGAGGAGCTGGCTTCTCCTTGCAGAATAAATGAAACTTTCGCTTTATGGGAAACGGCAAGATGCGGGAGGTAGGAGCCAGGCTGGCATCGCCCTGCGCGCTGCAGCATCCCGGGCAGAGCCGGGCAGTGAGGCGGTGTCCTGCACGCACCCTGAGTGACTGGGGGTCACCAGCCTTGGGTTCATCACAGCCCACTGCCCAAATCTCCTGCCTGCACCCAGGAAGGCATGGGGGGAGGTCGGGGTAGCACACTGGGGCAGGCAGGGCAGAGGAAAGGGGAGGCTGGGGACCAGAAAAGCCCCGGCCCGGTCCAGTCCTGCTCCGAGACACTCCTGCGGCCCGTCTGGAGCACAGCTCCGTTGCATCGGCTCTTCTCTGCTCCCACCGAGGCCACGGTACCGTCCCCTGCCTGGGAGCGAGAGCGCTTTCAGGGCCTTCATGCACGCTGCATGCAAGCTAAGCCTTGGACAGGGCGCAGCAAATGGGTGAGTCGGGCTCAGCGCTGCTCCCTCCAGCCTGCAGCGGGTTTCGAAGCTCCCGCGCCGCCCAGCCTTGCCCCAAGGGCCCCGCGGCATCCTGTCCCTGCAGCCCTGGGCTCTGGCATCCCACGTCGGGGCTGGCAGAAGTCACGTGGAAAAGACCCCTCACAGCGGGCAGCTGGCATGCGCCCTTCGTCTGGCACTACCGCGAGTTCAAAGCCGAACGCACCCAAGTGCTGATAGGTGCCCAGGCCGGGCCGCAGCCTGCTACTCACCCGGGCACTTCCATCCCAGCCCATCAGACCCAGCAGTGCTTGCCGCTCTCTTCGCAGATGCGTGAATAATGACAAGGAGAACAAGGCCCATGAATCACAATCCCAGCATAATGGATGGCGCCCGTTGTGAGTAATAAACTCCCCTCTGTCTGGGCGTCCAGAGCGCTCAGTCACAGCCTGGCTCCTCTCGCTGCTTTGTGCTGCAGCCTCGTGCGGGCAGCACCAGCGCTCTCGCCCTCGCCCTCGCCCTCTGCTTCGGTGGTAAATGGGGACGCAACGGGAGCCGAGCGCAGCAGGAGCCAGCGCGTCCGTCCCTCCCGTGCCCCAGCGGCGTTCTCCAGGTGCCGTGCCCGGGGGAGCTCCCCTGCAGACGGGCTGCACGTCTCTCCGGGAGGGCTGTCTGCGTGCTCTCCCTGTGATGGGGGCTGCTGCCCACCAGACCGCCCTACAGTCCCCCAAGCACAGAGGCAATGCCCCCAAGTCCTTCCGACTGTCCATCCGCTCCCATTAATGGGCTCACGCACTACTTGCGACACACTCCCACGGCCACGTCTGCCTCCATACGCCCAGATTGTGCAACCGGCACCTGGCCTCACACCAGAGCTGGAGAGCAGCGAGGTCGCCCCCGGTTCAGGGAGTTGAGGCTTTGACCTGGTATCAAATCACATGGAAGGAGCCAGGACGTTTCTCTCCACCATGTGCCGATTTATAGGGTTACTGGTGTCAGTAGTTCAGAAGACGTGAGACAGCATCAGGGAGCCCCTAAAAACTTCACCGTGAGATCTTTCAAACCTCATCCCACATTTTAATTGAGGCAGGAGACTCAGGGCCAGGTTGCTGGGGGATTACACGTTGTACTGGGTGAACTATGACGCCTACAGGAGAGAAGGGAAGCGAGCTGAACAAGGGTACGGCCGAATGCGTGACCGGGGCAGCAGAGCCGGGGGTGGGGAGACCTGGAGCTTCCCCGTGGCGTCACTCGGCTGCAAGGACAACCCCAGCTCGACTTCCCAAGGATGTGAAAAGGGCTGGGGGCCATTTTCAGAGGCAGAGGCTGCAGACTGGCCCCCCAGCCCCGTCCATCAAGGGAAATGGCTGTGCCGCCCACCGATAAACCTCCCCACCTGCTCCTCTTGTCGTGAGCACACCTACGCGAGGTATCCCCCTCTTCCTCCTTGCCATGGGGGTCTGCAGTTTTACACAGCCACTGGCTTTGCTCGGTCAATGGATCTCCTGGCCCGATCAGCCCAGCTCGCCCAGCTGGATGCCCTGCAGCCTTTCTGGCTATCATGGGACCCTCGACATCCACCAGCACTTGGGACCGTCCCCATTGCAAAGGGACTGGACTGGCAGCTCCCCACGGCACCTGGTGCCACAAGCACTGAGGTCCGAAGCAGCTTGCGAGTGCTGATGAAGGTGGCCCGGGAAGCAGGCACGTACCCCAAACCACGATCCCCCTCCTCCAAAGCGCCCTGCTGCAGGGACGAGCACAACAGGAGTCATCGGCAGACGGACGGTGCTGAGCTTGCAGGGGCACTGCTGCTGCAGTCCTCTCCCCTGTCGCTGCTCTGTTTTACCTCGGGACCGACATCTAAGACCCTTGCTGCCTGGCACCAGCCCTTGCTCCTGCTCCCTGGCTGACTACTCCCCATCCCTTCCCGCTTGGGAAGCTCCTGCTGCGCTGCTGACGCCTGGTTGTAGCTGCCTCCCTGCGCGCTGCCCCCGGGGGACCAGCCCTGCGACTCCAACCAGCCTCTTCCCAGGGAGTGAGCGCTGGGGACCGCGGGGCCGTCCCGAAGAGGGGCCCTCGCAGCCTCCCTGCTCTCCTCCCCAGCCGCGTTCCTCTCTCCATCCCTGGAAAGGGCTTCCTGGCCGTCATCTGGTTTTGCCGCTTTCTCCCTCGCCCACACAGATGCAGATTCCTCAGCTGCTTTATTTGTTCATTGCAACAAAAATGTTATAAAAACCTCCTTTTTTGGTTGTAAATTGTGAATCCCACTTCCATGTGCAAGCGGTGCCGTCCCCCCTCGCAGTCACCTGGGCCCAGCCTGGGGGGACTCGCGCAGCCCTCGCGTCTGCCTCTCCAAGGGGGGCTGCTCCTGCCGCCCCGCTGCCCGGGGCTTGGGCAGGTGCCAGGCCAGGGAGCCTGCAACAGATCATGTCACGGCAGCCCCCAAAGCAGCCAGGAACGGGGCGAGTGTTGGGGCACAGACCCTCACGGCAGGCAGAACTCGTCCCCAAGTCCTCACCAGGCCACGCCAGTGTCCAACACTTTCCCCCTTCCTGGAGCTTCGGTGATTTGGGGGTGCCCAGGAGGATGAAGCCACATAGGTGCACTCACTCTCAGTGCCAGGACATGGGGACGGGGCCAATACAGCTGCAGAGCTGGAGAGCCAGCTGCGCCCACGGCTGCAATCCCCACGGGGAAGGCCACAGGACAGAAGCCAGGCAGGAAAAGCCGCTTTCACAGCACACCCACAGCTGTCAGGCCTGAGTCGAAGTGCAGGGAGGCTGGCGGAGACACCAGGCTGGCAAACCTGCTGATCTCTGCCACCCGCATGTGGCCACGTCTGAGCTCCCGACCGCAGGCAGGAGTCCATCTGCCCATCCTCACCCTGCGACTCCTCGCAAGGTCTTCATCCCAGCCGGGGAACGGCTGCAGTTGCACCGGGGATGCGGCTGGTCCATCCCAGGTGCTGCAGACAGCGACGCCTGCTGCTACGCGGGCACCCGGCCCTTCCAGCGCCTGCAGAGCCACGTTGCCTGTGCTGAAGCATCCCATCGGCTGCAAGCAGGGCCTTCTGGGCAGGTCTCAGCTGCACCGGTCCCGCCGTGTCCCCGAATGAGCCCGGGGATGCTGCCATGTTAAATTCCCAGGCTGCAGCAGGGACTTGAGGTTTGGCGAAGGCATCAACTGGGAGCCAAGTGGGGTCTCCTGGAAGCTGCGCCCACCCGGGGCCAGGGGCGAGGTGCCGGGGCTGCGGAGCGTGTCTGGGCAACGATGTTTTGGAGAGCACCCTGCACCCACGTGCCCCGTGCCTGTCCCACAGGCCACCTTCCCCTGCAAAATGACAAGCACGCTCCAGCCCGAGCAGGAAACAGCATCTAATGGCAGCTCCGTGGGTTTCCCAGCCACGCGACGAAGCCCGGAGCGATGCCACCCTGAGCCCACAGCTGCGCTCCACGCTGCCCCACAGAGCAGGCACAGCACTTCCCGGCACGCGGTGCTCAGCGAGGGCGGCACCGTCCTCCCTCAGGGAACACGGCCCCTTCTTGGCATAAGCTACCCATGAGCTCATTGCTGCCAGAGCCGGCTGGCAGGATGCTGTGTCACCGGCGCACGCCCGGCTGTACTGCAGCTCCCGTGGCTGCTCCCACCGTGCATGATGTCTGCCTCTATTTTCAGTCGCTGCACAACTCGCCACAACTGGCAGCCGGCGTCCCGGAGAGGGCCGGGCCGGGCAGCGCCAGGAGGGCTGCCAGCCCGCGCTAAGTGCATTAGCTGTGCTCGGTGCGTCAGGGTTTGCACAACGCTGCCGCAGCCATTTCCAGAGCCTGGCTGCAAGTGTCAACAAGCGTGTCGTGGGAGGAGGCCTGTCCCCGGGGCCACGTGCCCTGTGGCCACACTCAAGCCACCTTGCCCAGTCGCCCGCCTTTCCCCCTGCCCTCTGATTTCTTGCAGCTGGAAGGCGGAGCATCCCGGGGGGTGCAGGACAAGACCTTGCTTAGGCTTAAATCCCACACCAGCCTCTCCATGGGAAACAGCCACACGAAACAAGAGGGAGTCGGGGCGCCCAATACAGCAAACAAAACCCCTTCCAGAAAGCGAGTCATTATGTGGCCGTGTTAGCACTTGGTTTAACGGTACGTTTCCCAGTAATTCACGCTTCATCCAGTGGAGCCCCAACAGAAGCCTCTATGGCGGTCACACGACCGGCAGATAAATGGATGCCACTTAGGGCTAAGACAATGCACGCTAGATGAATACCGCACAGCAGCACATGACGGATGTGCTAACAGGCCGCGTTTGCTGTACGGGAATCACTGGCACATTTGATAAGGCAGCCCCGAGAAACAGAAGCGAAGGGACAGGTAGATCCACCGGGCCCCGACACCGGAGATTAAGCAGGTACGCTCGGGAGTCTGTACCTACAACCTCTATCTGATGCGATGCCTGCAAAAGTCACAAAATGCGAGGAGAACGGTACAATTGGTGGCTCGAACAGGCCACGAAGCAGCCACTACAGAACCAGCAACTGGGACCATCTCAGCCTCCCCGGACAGTGCAGGGGGGCAGAGAAGGGCTACGAGGGCCCCGAGCACGCTCTGAGCTGGGGGGTGGAGGGACTCTGCTAGCTCCCGGAGCAGGGGGAGCAAAGGAGCACAGGCAGGCCTGGACCATCAGCAGCGCCAGGGTGTGAACCCGCGTGCCCTGCAGCGCTGCATCCCCAGACCCAGCTACAGCAGCAGTGCACGGGGAGCTGGTCGGGAGCCGCGGGGAGCCTCGCCAGCTCTGCTGCAGCCCGGCGAGCTGAGAGGCAGCAAGCCCGGCTTCACGACAGCATTAGCAGCCTACCTGCCCGCAGGAAAACCAGCTTTCTGGATGCTAATGCTGGTTGATTGAACTACATGAAGCTGGAGATTTCTCCCCTCCACCATTTTTCACTTAAAAAAATTGGAGAAACTGTTGGGCTCTCGTGGCAGACGCCTGTTCTGGAAGGAAGCGGCTGGTGTATATTATATTGTTCTGGTACCGCATCACAATCTATCAAAGTCGGAGTCCCCAGAGCAGGAGAAATCAAAACATCATGAATAAAGTGCAACTTTCCAACTCCAGCAGGCTGACAGTGTTAGTGAAAGCCTCCGAACATGCAGTGTTTTATTGATGCTTTCGTCTAATAAAGTCAATGCTGGCCTAGCTTCGCTGCCGACAGCGCATTTGCTCAATTAGAGGAGAACAAATAAGGCAACAGGCCAACATGGCCGCGGTAAACATGCCACAAAGCGAGCGAGGGCCGTGGCGTCCAACGCGGGGCAGCTGCAGCTCCCTGCCAGGACCCCCGCCTGCTCCCCACCCCTCTCTGTGCCCCTCCCCCTGGGCGCGGAGGGGGCTTCTCCAAGGCACTTCCCCCGGTCCTCTCGGGCCGGTGCCTGCTGCTTGTCCTACTGCATCGTCTGGGATGCCGAGAGGTACGTCTGTGTGGTGCGCCCACGCGCGGCATGCGAGCTCGCAGACACCACGTGCGTGCATCTGTGTACCGCCACGGCCAGCACGCGTGCTGCCAGCCCCCGTCTTGCGCGGCGCTCCCCGAGGCAAGCAGCAGGCACGGCCCATCGCCAGAGAGCCCGCGTCTCTGCCGCGCGCCGCCTGGCCTGGCTGCCAGGGCCGCGGTCGAGTAGCGAGAGGAGACGATGGGAGCAGCCCCAGAGCTGCTCAGATCCCGCTGGGCCAGGCACAGGCACCGCGGGGCTGCTTCTCTGGTGCGGCTCAGGCTTGGCCCCCGTCTAATCTCCGTTCCTAGCACCGAACAGCAGGAGCCTGGGATGCCGGCGGGGCGATTGCCACCCCCGCCGCGGCCACCCTGGAGCGGACGCCGGGGCCGCGGCAGCAGTGGAGGGGGAGGGAGGCTGCTGGGTCCCCGCCAGGCGCCCGCACCCAGTACCAGCGCTTCGGCACGCAGCGAGCTCACGAACTCACGAGCGCGCCGGCTCCCCTCGGGGCAGCTCCAGCCTGGCCTGGCAAGGGAAGAGAGCCGGACGAGGGGGCGTCTGCTCCCGGCTCCGTCCAGCCTAGATGAGTCAGGGCAGCGTAACCCCGGTGCCAGGAACTCGGGCATCGGCACCAAGGCTGCGGGCGGCCACGAGCCGGAGACTCGCGACTCCTCCCTGTGACCAGGAACAAGTGTCCGGCTGCAGCAGCACGAGGCAGTCCCCTCCCGCAGAGCACGGCCCTCCCTCACACCTACCCCGGGCTGCAGCGAGGCGAGGCTCCCCTCCTGCCCCTGCCAACGGGGACAGCCCCGCTCCTTCGCCGCAGCACTCTTCCCACCCGGGAGCACGGCAGCCCCACTCCGGCGCTCCCAGCCCTTGCACGGGTGACGGGCTGCCCGCTGTGGAGTCGCACTCCTCAAAATACTGTCCGAGAGGTAATATTCCACCGTGAACAAATTGACTCAATTAAATTAACGCTGGCCTGCGTGCCCCCTCCCCACCGCGTGTTTACTCAATTATCTCACCCCCGAGGAGCGGCGGGGGGAGGGGAGCGAGCGAACGCATTGTGGTAAGATCCAGGATGCTTGCAAAAGGAGAGCGGCCGACGGGGGCGGCGGGGACAGGCAAGCCAGGGACCATGCAAGCTGGCACGGACATGGGCATAAGGGTGGCAGGGCCTTCCCGGCTCCCCCCGGGGTGCCTAACCCCTCGACGTGGGCAAGCCCGGCCGACACAGGGCATCAATACCAAATCCAGGGGCAACCCCCGGGCTGCCTCCTGGGGAGCCTGGCCCAGCTGGCCAAAGGCAGCGCCTAGGTGGTTTAGGAGCTGCAAGCAGGAGGGACCCCCTCTGAAGCCTGGGGGCCGCGTTGCTGGCGGCTCCGTGGAAAGGCCCGGATCAGAGGCAGCCCGAGCTAGTCTTTCACAGTCTGGCTCTGCGCCCAGGGCTGCGTAGTGTCGTTAGCCCGGGGCTGCACTGATTCTCCTCCAAGACATGGCGGGGGCACGGCCAGGAAGGGAGGCTTGGCTCAGAGCAGCCGGGCACGAGGAAGGCGGCACGTCACCGGGGAGCACCCGCCTCCTGGCTCACAGCGCCCGGGACGCACCCTCGGCACGGAGGGACGCGGAGGTGGCCACAGGCTCCCGGGCCGGCCACCCCTCGGGGGCACGGGGGCCTGGGGCAGCAACTCACTGCCCACCCCTGCCCAGCGGGGACCGGGGATCCAGCCGGGCAACGATGCTGCTGATGAAACATGAGCGAGAGCGATGGACGTGCCTAGCTGCCTCCCCGGTGCCAGGGCTGGGGCCACGAACTGGGCTGCAGGCAAAAGCTACTGCCTTTGCTGTTCCCTCCCGGGGGCACTAGGCAGAGGCGGCCAACGGGGTCAAAGCCACAGCTGCTGGCATCCAAGCCGGCAAGGCCAAGGCCAAACTCCTGTCCTCCGCCCGCCTGCTGCTGGGCTCCCCAGCCGCGCACAGGTCTAGGCTGGCACCAGCCAGGAGCCGACAGTGCCACGTGGGCCAGGACTCAGACACGGACCCGGGCCAGCTGCCCAAGAGCGGGGTCCTTGCAAACCCCAGCGGTGCAGGGACCACCAGGGCCTTCCCGCCGCCATCGCCTCTCTCCGCTTTCCCTCCCGGCAGCTCGTCTGCCCTTGCCCCTCCCAGCGCGTCGCCCGTCCTCGCGCTGCCCCGCGCGCCCCTCTGCGGAGCTGGTCCCCGTAGCTGGGAGCGAGCAGGGCACCCGTACAGCAGAAGGATTTAATTGCATGTCAGAATTAAATCTCTCCTGATGAAGAACAATTCAGCCTGGCTCTGCCTAATCAAATTAACAAAGTCTTTTTTGATTTTCAATTATCTTCTTTGCTGGAACACTTTATCCCGAGCTCCTGCCATGCGCCGACAAGCCCCGACTAACAATGAAGGTGCTCGTCGCCTTCGCCCAGGCACGGTGACCATGGCCATCCCCAGCCCGCTGCCCCTGGACACGCAGGATTAGCAAACCCCCCGTCTCTCCTGGACGCGTCGCCAGGACACCTCTGCCCAAGCCAAGGCAGGAGCTCGGGCCTGCTGACTCCCCACTCCCAGGGGTGGGTATCGGAGCTGGGGGGCTCTTTTCTGTGCCGGGGATGCCCTGCATCGCCCCCTCCGCAGCAGCAAACCGGAGCAGAGGGTCTATTCCCAAAACCCCAGAGACAGAGGGCAGGGGGAGGGGGCCACGGTGCTGGTGGAAGAGGTCAAGCAGGAGCCCAGTGGGCCCTGGCAAGGCCCCAATGGCAGGTGTGACAAAAGGTGACTGGCGGCAGAGCCCAGAGCGGCGTGGAAACTTTAAAGAAGGAACCGCAGCAGCCCCCGCAGGTGCAGACAGACCAGCCCTGGGATGGGATGCGGGGGCACCGGCTGGCCGGCAGCGAGGGCGCCAGAGCACGGCTGCATGTGCGTGCAGGCGCATGCACAGAGCACGGCTGCCCACGCGTGCAGGCGCGTGCACAGAGCACGGCTGCCCACGCGTGCAGGCGCGTGCACAGAGCACGGCTGCACGTGCGTGCAGGCGTGTGCACAGAGCACGGCTGCACGTGCGTGCAGGCGCGTGCACAGAGCACGGCTGCCCACGTGTGCAGGCGCATGCACAGAGGAACGGGAGGGAGCACAGCGCAGGGCACAGCCGGGCACCGCTGCAGCAGCCGGGGAGGGGTGCAAAGCACGTTCCTGGTAGTGCGGAGAGCCCCCGTCAGTGACAGCCAGCCCTTGCCGAGAGTCCTCGAGGAGCCGAGGCACGGGGCAGCTCTGCAGCGTGATCTGCCTCCCGCGCAGCCGGCCTCGGGCCCGGCACTGCTCCACTGGCTCCTGCAGCAGACGTTTGGTCAGCCAGGCCCTGGGGGCCGGGAGCTCCCCGCAGCTGGGAGGAAACATTACGTGCTGATGGCAGGACAGCATGTCTCCAGTGATGCTCATTTAATTAAAAGAACATTGAGGTTGCTCAATTACCCGGCAAGCACGCATCGGGAGCAGGGGCACCCCCCGGCGAGGGGGCCTGCGGTCAGGCGCACCACTGCCTGCCTTTGCCACACAGGGCACCCCCTCCCCATCCGCCCCCGTGCTGGGAGCAGAGGCCCAGCCTGCTCCTAGCCAGCTCCCCGCCGCAGCGCCCGGGTGCGATCACTGCAGCGAAGCTTTATTGGGTTTCCACGGCTCTTTATTAAACCAGGTCCATTGGAAACGCTTTAAATTTCTATTGATCGCCAGGTTATTGCAGCTGCTTCCTCCAGCCCGGAGTCATCGGGGGCCCCCGTCTTCCTGCCAAGCCCCGAGCTGCGCAAGGGGCTACGGAGAAAGCGGCGCAGGGCCGGGGCCTGGAGGAGCTGCGCCGGGTGCTGGGGGCCCTGCGCTGCTACCCGTCTGCGAGGCTGGGCTGCGCGGCGCGGCAGTGCGCTCTAGCGGCTTGCCAGCAGCCACGCACGGCGGCCAGGCCTCCCTGCAGCCCGGCCCCAGGCCGCCCAGGGCAGCACCGTCCTCCCCCGGCCTTCCCTCGAATTGTGCGGCACAGAGCCCAGCATCTGGGAGGGGCCACGGAGAGGGCACACAAAGACCCCCCAGCGGGAGAGAACGGGGGGGCGCCAGCCCTGGGCCGCACGTGTGGGGGCAAAGCCGCACTGGGCTCTGACCGAGGCCACATGCCTCTCTGGGGGTGTCAAAGCTCTGGGCAGCTCCCTGGCACCAGTGCTGCCTCCTTGCTTGCCCCCAGGATGCCTGGGGATCAGGTACCAGAGATGCAGGAGGCCTCCCCCGCAGGACCAGGCCCCAGTGCTAGCACCTGGCTGCCTGCAGCATCTGATGAAGGGAGGCACGGGCTTGGGGGAAGCGGTGCCCTGGGCAAGCTTGCATTTCGGCACCCTCCCTTTGAGGTTAAGCACGTAGTGGTATTAAGGAAAGGTTCAGAGATAAAGCCCGGGGGGAGCTGCTGGGCTGGATCGGGAGGCGGACTTCCCCGCACGGGAACACGAGGAGCGAGTGCTGCTGGCTCCGGCAGCAACAGGACTCGGAGCCAGTGGCGGGCGCTGCTCCCACCCACCCGCGCCACCCTGGGCAGCAGGCAGCAGCCCCTCCTCATCACCACCGAGCCCCACAGCCGGCCAGCTTCCACCCTCCCGTGTCAGCGGTGCGGCTGCAGGGACAGGCAGGGGCGCAGTCTGGTGGGGAGGTGGAGGCAAGGTGCACGCACGGTGCACGTGTGTGCATGCACATGCATGTGTATATCTCTATGTGGCACTTCTGATCACGGTGCCCTGGGCACTGACACACCTGTAAGACCATCCTCGCGCAGCCCCACAACAGCTGGTGCTTTACACCTCTGATTTAGTTAGTCTATGAGGTGCAATTCCTGCCCTGTGCAGGTTCCAGGCTGAGACTTCACTGCCGCCTTCTGCAGCCACGTGCCGCCACTGCCGGCGGCTGAGCGGGCAGCTGCTGCCATCTCCTGGAAGACCGCGGCACCGGCGGGGAGCGCACGGGCACCCCTGCCCTCCAGGCCGCTGGCGAGGGGGAGGCCTGAATAGGTGCAAGCAACTGCTAGCGGCGCGGCTGCTTCTCCAGCCCGCTCCCCTCCGGGCTCCCGGGACCTCACGCTTTCCTGCCTGTGCTCCTGAAAAACGAGTCGCAAGCCAAGGCCGCACATGCAGCGGCATCGCCCACCCTCTGCGTACCTACGAGAAGCCGCAGGGAGGAGGCGAGGGGAGGCAGCCGGGCTTGGTGCGTAGCGCCCGCTCGCTGCCAACTCGCAGGGAGAGGAGCTGGCGCTGCTCGCCCCTCCCGGGGGGGCCAGGCCTGGCAGCAGGAGCCCCTCAGAGGGGATCTGGGCACCGGGGGAGAAAATAAGGCACCTGGCACCGAACTGTGCTTCCACGAGCCCGGCTGCGAGCGAGGGACCAGGGCTCGAGACAGCCGGTAAGAAGGGCGATGCCTGTGCCGTTGCCTACGGTGCTGGACGCAGACACAGCATCGCCTGCACCGTCACACGCGGCCCTTCTGCTCGCTGCCAGCGGCCTGGAGAGCGCAGGCGCCCGAAGCCTTGTGCCGCTAGCAGCCTCCTGCCCAGCTCGCAGAGATCCTTGCCCGTGCAGCTGGTTCCCAAGCGGCTGATACCCGCTCCTCACCCCACCTTGCAGCACAGAGACCCCTGCCACCAGGCCCTGGCTGGCCGGAGGAGCTCCCCGTGCCCCCGGGAGCCTCCCTTCACAGCGAGCTCAGCTGGGACTCACGGCAGGGCAGGTGCCAGGAGGAAGCAGCTACGAGGTGCTTGGAGCAGAGGGCACCTGCTGCTTTGCAGACAAAGCTGTGTCCCCCTGTTAATCCCCCTGCTGCTCTGAGCACTGGGTCAGGCAAGGGGCTAGAAGGGTCTGGGGGATTTCTCCAGCCTGCAGCGGATGCAGGGAGGACACCGGTCCCCATCGCCGTGGGCAAAGGCAGCGCTGCCCTGGCCCAGGCTTCCCCGGCGCGTGCTCCAAGCAAGGGCTGCTCCGGGCTTGGCAGATGCTGGGAGCAGACGCCTAATGGAGGCCATCTGCCGCATTTCACGGGGAAGATTACTCACATGCGCTGGGACTTTAATTTAATCAGCTGGCACCAGGCGGGCCACGGGCTGTCATGTGAGCAGGTGTGAGCAGGGCCCGCTCGGGGCAGGGGAGTGCGTTTTGGCACTGGGCACGACACCCGCGGGGCACTCGGAGCGACAGCCAGAGGCCAGTGCGATGCTGGCATCATGGGGATGCTCAAGACATCCCGAGCTCTCTGCCACGTCCGGGGGCTTCCACCCGCGGCCAGGGGCGTGCAACCAAAGCCACCATGGCACGCACAGACCCTTTGTGCAGAGCGTGAGAGACCAAGGGGGCTTTGGGGATGAGCCGGCTGATGCATGCTCGGTGCTGGGACCGCTGGTGTCTGCACCTGGGGATCCTGAGCCCTGGCAAAGGGATGCCCAGTGCCTGCCTGAATTTGGCCCGGCTCCCTGTTAACCAACATTTCCCCCGGCTGGGAAGGAGGTGCAGGGGGGTCGTGAGCCGATTCAGACCCCTGCCCTGGGGAGCCCAGGGCCCAGCTGCACAGGGAGGACTCGTGGCGGGGCTATGCATGGGACGACGCTGCTCCCTCGGCCTCCCATTTCCTCATGCATCAAACAGCAGAGCTGCGAGCTGCAGTGCGGGTCTGATGCGGACTCTCATGCCAGCCATGCCGCTGGCCCTGTTAACACCCAGCTGCCCCAGACCCACCACCCCAGACCGGTGAACCCTCCTGCGCCCTGCCCTGGCTCTCACTGCTGGAACTGCCTGGCTCGTGCTGCCCGGCTGTTCACACGCGAACGGATGCTCGCGAGATAAGTGCGTTTGGTGAGCCGGGTGCGGGACACACTTTCCAAGTTGCAGCCCAGCAGATGAGGCATCTCGCTACCAAACTCCTTCAGCAGCTCTTCAGAAGCTGGCAGCTCCTGCGCATTTCCATCTAGGTCCCCAGATCCACCCGGCCCAGTGCAGAGACGCACAGGCTATGCGCCGCGGCAAGCTGGCCCTGACCCTCACGTCTGCCACGCGTGGGCCGTTTCTTAGGAAACGTGACCCCACTGCCAGCCCTCTGGCGCGGTCCGAGCCCTGCCTTTCGCCTGGCTGGAGCCGCTGCAAGCAAGTGGGGTGGACTGAGGACCTTTCCTGGCTGCGGGCCCTTCTCTTGATCGTGTCCCTTCAGAGCAGGTTGGAGCATCGAAACCGTAAGAGAGCACGAACCTGCGAGGGGCCCGGGCCCGCGTCACCCTGGCACTGCAGTGGGACCAGCGCACGCTGCGCTGGTGGGAGAGGAGACGGTGCAGGAGAGGATGAGAAAACTGCTCGGACCTCCCCAGCTCATTCCCAGCCCGGTGCCGGCCAGCCTAGTCCTCCGGGACCTCCTGCAGTGCCACGATAAAGACCTCACCGTGTACTTTCACACGCGACCAAGCTGGTGAAACGGCGATTTTTGCCACCATTTCATGACGTGCATCTAGGCAACGCATAACGTGCACAAACGCCGCAGAGCTCCCGCTGTCCGGAGGTGTAAGCCGGGATGGGTAAGCCAGGCCGTCGCACGGGTGTGCGTGCACAGGGCGGGAGCCTGACCAAGCCGAGCTCCTCCCGACCACGCGAGCCCCCCCTGGAAGGAGAGGTGCCACGTGCGGGCAGGCAACGAGAGCCAGGGAGCCCGTAGCAGGGTCGGGGGCAAGCTCACCTCTTCAGACGGGGCTCCGGGGATGGAAAGGAGGGGCCGGGGGGAGCCGGAGCCGCCTGGCAGCCGCTCGCGTGAGTTTGCACCTTCTTTGCCGGTGCGGAAGGAAACAAACGACCTGCAAAGGGAACGGGACGCGGTGACTCATTGCTCCTGATGTGCGATGATGGCTTAATTATTTTCCTAACTGGGGAGAGAGGCTTGCTGACAGCAGGTGCAAATTAATTCTCCACTGTTTTAGGGAGCGATTGGCCCAGGACAGGCGGAAAACCGGAAAACCTCATTAAATCGGGAGCCGGGTGGAATCAATGGAGCAGGGAGTTTGTTTGCACGAGGCTGACGGATATTAACGATTCCCGGCGCCCGGGCTCCCCGCGGGAGAGCCGAGCCGTCTCCGCACCCGACCCCCAGACGGGCCCTGACAGCGAGCGCAGGCCGCGCCGGCTCGGGGAAGCCCGGGGCTCCCAGGGGACGCTGCAAACAGGCTGGCAGCCAGCTGTGCCAGTCCCACGACTGATGCCGGGTGTCTGCTCCAGACGGATGCCCCCGGAGGGAGACGCAAAGCAGCAGCCGAAGCCTGGGAGCTGTCAGCGGAGCCCAGGCCCGGGGCAACGGGAGCGTCAAAGGGTCTGCGCCCCCGAGCTCACAGAGGGGGGCCTCGGGGCCGTCTGCCCCAGGCCAGCTGCAGCAGCGAGACCCTTTCAGCTGCAGGTACCTCCATGGGCACCCGCACGGGCATGCACGCGCCCTGCTCTCCTGCACGGACCTGGCACCCCCCGGATGGCGGGAGCATCCCAGGCAGCCCTCAGCCTCAGCTCAGCCATCAGGAGGGAAGAGTTTGCGGAGCGGTTGCCACAGTAACGTAGTTAGCCGTTTCTGGCCGGATCCCAGCATTTTGTTCTCCCCCCGCCCCGCCGGGGTCTCGCCCGCCTCCTCGGGCGCCGGCTGGCTGCGCGACCTGTCCCCGGCGGCTCGCAGCGAGGGCCCGGTGTGCTGGGGGTTCAGGGAGCCCTGCCATCGGTGCCGTGGTAGGGAGGGAGCGCTGGAAAGCAGGCCGCCACGGTGGGGCCACCGCTGTCCGAGCTGCCTTTCCCCGGGGGTGCAGGACATGGCGAAGCAGGCGGGTTCGCTGCACGCACCAGGGCGATGCCGCTGGAAATGCCCGGCTGCAAGAGCTCAGCCTGTTGCGCTCGGCCCCAGGGCAGCGCCAGGGAGTGGCTTTGTGTCCCTGGCTGCTACCTGTTAACCGCGAAGACCACCAAGCGCCGGACACCAAGAAGACTCCTTTGACCCCTCCTTTTACTCAGCTGATGTTTTTTATAGCATCAGTCGCCCAATGCAGCGGCAGCTGGCTTTTACTTCATCCTCCGCCGAGGACGTTGCGTCTGGACCTTCTCTGGGCTCCTGCAAGGGGCCCAGAGGACTTCAAGCAACGCCGGCCGCCATCCAGCAGTGGTCCACAGTTCCTGGCGGTCCGAGGCCGCGATGCCTGCGGACATCCAATAGTCCCAGGACTTGGGGACATGGGGCTCTACCTTCAGCGGCTCTCGGGGCATCCACCGGGCCTGCGATCTGCAGCTTCCTGCCCGGGCTGGCAGAGGCCGCTCCGGGGTGCCTCAGAGGTCCCGGCTGTCCATCACGCAGCGGCAGGCTCTCATGCCAACGCGTCCCCAGCTTCCCGGTGCTACAGCTTAGCAGACCTTGAAGCCAACAAGAACATTCAGCCCTCAACCCCCCCCGAGTCGCAGGAGGAATCAGGCAAGGCCACGGCACAGGAGACTGCTGCTTTCAGCCATGCGGGCCAGGTCACGGGGCTGATTTTGGGGCCAGGTGGTGCAGATCCAAGCCTGCGGGGAGATGCGTGGTGGCAGGGGGCAGACGCCCCCTCCTGCCGGGTCTCCCTGTGCCGCTCCGTGCACGCGGTGCGGGTGCAGCCCAGCTTGCACCTCTGCTGCAGCGGTGCCGTCCCGCGGGCCGGCGTCCTGGCCATCTGCTTGCACCCGGCTCCCTCCTCTCCCCAGCTTTGGAGCTGCACCCGCGTCGCTGTGCCCCTGCCTGCCTGCTGCCCCGACGCCCGCTGCCCACCGTGCCTGGGGAGCGGGCCCGGATTGCTTTCCATCCATCTGTTTCTCCCATCGTTAAATCCCTTCCTCCTCCTCCTCGGCGTTTGGGATTACACAAAGGCTGATATAGTCCCAGTCCTGCACAAGTGCAATTAATTAACAAACATCCCCTCTAGCCTGCACGTGTAATAAGATGCCTCCGCGAGCCATTACCAGCCAGGGAGGTGAGCTAGCCCCCCTTACCCATTCGTGGCAGGGCCAGCTCACTTCCCTGGTTTGTAATGCCGGCGGGGCAAGGCCCTTCCTCTCCCAGCCCCACTGTCGGTCAGACACAGCACGTAGCACTGGGGTTACTGCACAGTGCGGGCAAGGGTCAAGCCTGGGCATCCCCTTAAAGGAACCAGCCCCGTACCCTGGGCCAAGAAACCCAGCACGTGACGGCAACCTGGGGGTGAGAACGGTCCCCAGCGGGCACAGACCTGATCCGGATGTAAAGCCCCCAGGCAGTCCCAGGGCCCAACACTCAGGCCTGGCAGGGACCGCCCGGGCAGCCGCCAGGAAAGCACTTCCTAGGGACCAGGTTTCCAAAGCCAACGCTACCCATGCAAGTACAATGCAGGACGATGCATGTCTCGTGGCACACGAGCCAGATGCGGGACAGCTGTTTTACCAGCCACGACTGGACCGCAGTCATCAGTCCGGCTGCAAACTGCCCTCCTGAAGGTTATCACCCGCCCCGATTCCTTCCGACGCGGGCAGACCCCACCGCCCCGGTGGGGCAGCTACCGGGAGATTGCCATCTGACGCTCTGGCAAACGTGCCCCGTGGACACGAGCAGCACGTGCCAAGCAATAGCTGCATGCGCGGAGGGGCTCCGCACCACGGTGCCAGCCAGTCCCAATGCAAAGGCAGGCAAACTTAGGGGAGCCCTTTGCCGCTACTACCCACCTCGCCGTCGTTAGCAGAGAGCTAGGCGACGGTGGGGGCACACCAGGCCTGGGTGGGGGCCCTGGCAGAGCTGCGCCGGGGCAGATTGCACAGCAGATGCCTGCCTTTCAGTGGTGCTTTCAGCCAGTCTGTTTCCTGGGCACCAGCCATCACTTCAGCAGCCCCATCCAACGCCCTCGTCTTCCGGGCACCTTCCCCCGGCTCCCGAGCCCCTCCGGCGAGAAGCGGGCCCTTCCCTTGCAGGCGCGGCGGTGCAGCCTCGCGGCGCGGGAGGAAAATCGCAGTAAACAAAGTGGCTGTTGCTGTGGAAACCATTAAAAATAGCTCCCCCGCGCTCCCCCCTCCGCGCCGGGTCTTATACAGCTGGGCCCCTTCATTCCATATTATTATTACTTTTTAATTATGAATCATTTCCTCCCTTCTATAGGAAGATGGATGAAAACACCGAACTTTCTAAACGAACCCCCTGTAGGATATATTTCAATATGCAAACGAGGGCAAGCGCTCACGCTGTCGTGTTTACGCCACCGGGGACGAAGAGATGTCTCGGCGTTAACCCTGCCCGTCCCGCACCGCCTCCTCGCGCCCCTTTTCCCACCCGCCCCCCCGGTCTGCGGCAGAAGGGGCCCGGAGGGAGCAGCGCCAGCCAGGAACGACGCGGGTCTTTGGGGCGCTTATGCCACTGCTCTGTCCCCACCCTCGCCCCTTGCTCACGGTGCCCCCTTCGTATCTGCTCTTCAAGGCAGGGACCAGGTTTCCGGCAGCGGGAGGCATTTGGGGCTCCAAATCGAGGAAGCAGCTTCAGACCCCACATGCGGCACGGCGCTGCACGGGGAGGGATGGGGGGAGAGGGGATGGCTGCCCTGCCCTCGCCCTCTTGCTCAGGGGCAGGAGGGAGGGTGCCGGCGAGGAGCAGCACGTAAGTGGCTTGGCTTACGTGGACTTCATGCGGGCAGAGGTGGCCAGATGGAGAGCGCCAGGAACCAACGCGCTGTCCCCAACGCTGCCGTGCCAGCCTACCGCGCCCCTGCCCATCTGCTCGGGCTGTGCCGAGCCGGCCGGCAAGGAAATCAATAAGCGCAGATGGCAAGGTCGCCCTGTGTCCGAGGTCTACTCGCGCAGGTGTCACCGAGCAGAAGAAGAGACCTACCCTGGAGCCACGGAGACGCACAACTCCAAGGCCGCGCCACGTACTAAACCCGCTGCAAGAGCCCTTTTCAGATGACAGTTCAACGCTGCGGCGTCCAGGGAGACAGGCTGCTGGGGCACCATCGGGACAAGAGCCCGTGGCATCGGTTCACCACCCTGGCTGCGCTCTCGACGCAGGTTTCCAGTGCATATACCCACCCCGTTCCCATACAGACCCCCATGCACCCGGAGGGAGCAGAGCACCCCGTGGCATTGCTGCCTGCAACGCGCAGCTCCCCTGCCAGGATCTGAACTCTGCTATGTGCGGGTGCTGCAGGGGACGGCTGGTTGCAAACGAAAGGCAGAAGGACCCACCCCCGTAGAGCCCCTCACCCGTCACCCTACACTGCCCTCTTCTCCCAGTCTTAGGCTGGTGGCTCCAGAGGTGAATTAATGGATTGCCTTATTTCTGTCCCAGCTTGCCAGGCTTCACCTCCCAGGCCCCAGGTCTCGGTGCGCTTCTGCGGTCACGCTCCCCTTGGCCACCCGGCCGCTTTCAGACGGCGACCAGGCCACCTCCAGCCCCTCCCGTGTACACCGCACAACGGACTGAGCTGAAGCCTCTCCTTCTAAGAGGGGTTTTCCAGGCTTTTCTGAGCCCTTTCCAAGCTTCCTGAAGCGTGGGCACAGAACCCAAGCAACGGTCTCGCCGGTGCCACGCACAGAGACACCGTCCCCGTCCGGCCTATTCTTATCGTACGTGGTCACCCACGCGGGGCATGCCGTGAGCTGCCAGCGCAGCAGCTTAATAGCTCGGGACGCCGGACGAAAGCAGCCTGGATCCAGGCACCGATGCGCCCAGGCTGCAGAGACGTCGCTGTCTTGGGGGACGGGAACTCCCCATCCTTTGGGCTTAAATGCAACAGAGGCCAATGACAGCGACGGTTGCTTCAATTTTTTTCTCAGCATCCAGGGGCACAACCCCTGGAGTGAACCCCGCTGGAAACGCTGCCCCCACACCCAAGTGCAGCGCAGCCGCCGTGGTGCCCAAACCCGTTCTCCCAGAGGCCGCGAGGTAGGTGCTGCAGCCGAGCGGAGGGTTTGAGGGAGCTCCCTGCTTGCAAGAGCTTGCTCTGTGAAGGGAACCCGCTCTGCACCCTGGCCTCTTCCTGCACAGGCCGAGGCCGTGCAGCGACCCGCTCGCGGAGGAACGCAGCCGGGGCCGACTGGGCTGGGACCGCGACGAGGCACGAGGCTGCGGGCAGCAGGGGTACTCACCGGTCGTGTGGCTCCAGGCAGCAAGCCCACTCCAGTCAGACCTGGGGGAAAGAGACAGGACAGGTTGGAGCTGGGACCCCAAGCCCCCTTCCCTTAGCAGCAAAGGGTTGCAGAGGACAGCTGCCCCCCAGGCCAGGGAAGCCGGGGGGAGTGGGAATCTCCCACCCTCGACCAGCAGGAGCCTGGTCCAGCCATAACAGCATCCCCCCATCACCGCCAGCGGCTGCGCGCGCTCTGCAGACAAACAGACTTCCCAAGCCCTCCATTAAGTGGGGATAATTACAGCTGCCTCCATCAGGGGATAGCCCTGCCTCGGCTTGGGAGGAAGGATCATGGCCCGATCCCACTAATGCTATAAATTAGCAGGGGGCATCCCGATGGCAACAGAGTAATTACCAGCCATTGCACCCCCTCTCCTCCTTGCAGGCTGCCGCGCTCCCTCCCTCTGCCCCCATCATCCTCCCTCTCGGTGCCTGCATCTTTCCAGGCATATGCTGCTGTTAATGGGGCTTCTGTCACTTCGGCTGCTGGCAGAGGCTTTCATCGTGGCAGCCCTCGTGCCACGGCAGAGCAGAGGCTGCCGGCTCGAAACCACTGACAGGGACAAGGTGATGCCAGGAGACAAGGACCGACAGCCGCCACCTCGGGTGGGCACCACGGTGCCCGGCCGCGTCTGCGAGGGGGGACGTGTGGGGCCCGTGTGCGGCCCCTCGGCTAAGCGGCCGTCACGGCATCGCATGCGCGAGGCTCAGACCAAGCACAGGTCAGCGCGGGGTGGGAGCCGTGTGCGAGGCCCGCGGTGAACGCGCTGACTCCCGTGCAGAGGAGGGCAGAGGGGCCTGGAGCAAACAATATCAAATAAACACCTTTTTCCTTTGAAGCAGCAGGCGAGGGGGAGAAACATGGGGGCACTGACTCCTGCCATTCCTATGGGGATCAGCCCCTCCAACATGGCAAATGCTGGCTGTCCCCTACTCTCGGTCTTAGCCCCATTTTACAGAGAGGGAAACTGAGGCAATACACAGAGAAATGACTTGTAAAGTCCCCAGACAGGGAGCTGGAAATGGGCCCCCCGTGGGCTGCCTCTCAGGCGCTGGCGAGCTCAGTGCTTTGCCATTGCGTCCAGCTCATAGACGAGGGACGAGGGACGTGGCCCCTGCGCAGGCCGCATTCACCACAACCTCTCGCCTGCCCAGACCCCGTTCGCTGCGGGCATCAGCAGACCAAGAGGGTCCCGATCACGTGGGGGCCCAGCACATCCGGTGTTGGTCCCCGTGTCCCCAGGGCAAATCCCACCCCTCCCGGGAGCAGGGCGTGGGCAGCACAACAGCAGCGTGGGGCTGGTCACGGCTCCCAGCACCGCCAGCCCTGCTCTGTGTCCACTACACCGGGGGGATCCCTCCCAGCAGGAAGGAGAGGGAGGGGGCGCTGGGCTGTGCAGCTCCGACTCAGCCAAGCCCCAGGCATCGAGGATGCGGTGCCAGCCCTGCGAGCCTGCCAGGGCGGATGGGACGCAGCGCCGACGCTGTGATTTATTACGTTGGCTTTGCCAAGCGAGGGAAGGTGCGGCGCTCTCGCTGCCCTGGCAGAGCTGGGGGACAGCAGGTCACACACAGCTCCGTGGCCACGTCCCGCCGGGCTGCTTTGCTACCCGCAGAGGGAAGAAACGCCCCGTCCCCAAGTCAACCCCTGTCATCTCGGAGCCTGGCCCAGCCCGCAGGCCACGCAGGGGTGCCCGGGACTGCGAGAGGGCACAGGGGCCTGAGCCCCCCCCAGCCCTTCAACGACGATTGCAATCCGGTCTCCGGGCAGCTCGCAGGCCCAGCTCCATGTCTGCTCTGCCATGCCCGGAGCTGGCTCCCTGCACCCTCCGACGGTCTCGCCCGGCTCCCGGGGCCGAGGCAGGGCAGCGCACCACCGCGGTGCCTGCAGCTCCTGCGGCCGGAGAGGATGCCAGGGCGGAGGTGCAGCCATCCCGCTGCTCCGCAGCCTGCCGGCCCCGCCCGGGATTCGGCAGCGCGCTGACAAGACGCTTTCGAGCCGCAGCGGTGGAGGGCGCAGGGCTTGGCGGGGGCGCCTGGGGGAGCAGGCGGCCTCATTAAAATAACGAGGCTGGAACGCACGAGAGCCGAGGGGGCCCTCGTTAAGCGCTGCCTGACTGCGCGCGAGATGCATCCGAGAGCCCGGAGAGCACCCACCCCAGCCTGCGACCACGCAAACCCACGCAGGCTGCCGACGCGGCCTGGCATGCATCTGAGCATCCTGCGTGCCCCAGGCCAGGCAGACGGCTCGTGCCCAGCCCCGCGGGCGCCGGGAGGCATTTGGAGATCCCAGGCCCAGGAGGATTCCCCGGGGTTGGGGGCTCTCCTTGAATGTAGGAATAGGGGTGGCAGCAAACAGCCCCACATCACCTGCATGCCGCAGCGATGGTGCCTCACACGTGCCTGAAGACACGGGCCCACGCGCCGTGCCCGCGCTGCTCTGGCTGGTGCGGAGGGGCACCCCCGGGTGCCGAGGCAGTGCTGCAGACATCCCTGCGGTGCCCACATCCCCCGGGGCACATCGCGGTCCCTGCAGCAGCTGCACACCAGGCTGGGCTCAAGCTGTTCCCGGGGAGGAAGGGCACCTGCTCCCATCGCCCCGCTTAGAAACCAGCAGCATCTTCCCCACGTCCTACCTGTCCGTCCCAAGACGTGCCCTGGCCAAGGATGCCGCCCTCACAGCAGGGCATGGCATGCCAGGCCTCCCGCCTGCCCGGGGCTTCTGGCCTACCCCAGGGAACTCAGTCCATGCCGCGCTGCCCCGTCAGCTCCCAGCTGGCTGCCCGCTTTCCCCAGCCATCCCTTTGCAGCACACCCCTGGCCCCTTACCAGACAGCTGCCTGCCTGCCTACCTCCTCGTGCGGCGCGGGCCCGGGCGTGCACTCCCCGCTGCGCTCCCAGGAACACAAAGGGCCTGTTAACTAAATAACGCGGGGCAGGAAGGATGGCGGAGGGGCAGGAGCACCCGCAGCCAGCACCCGCCTCAATCTCCTGTGCTCTGGGCGGCCGCTCCCCCCTCCTACGCCGTGCACCGAGTGTGAGCGAGTGCAGCCGCGCCAGCTCGCCCCTCTTCACTGCCAAAAAGCGAAAGAGCACAGGGCCTGGCCAGGGGCTTGGGGGAGCCCCCGTCTGACGGCACCTCAGGCTTTGGCAATGCCCAAGCACAAGGCTTTTGGGCGGCTCTGGGGCCCGTGCGAGTAAGGCCGTGCAAGGAGACGGCAGCAGAGCTCCAGGCGGCCGCGACCCTAGTGTCTATGGCTCAGTTTTGCTCAAGTGGTCTCTGGAGACTATCAGCCTAGATGGGTCCGAGACTGACCCCTGCACCAGCAAGGACGGTCCTCCCGCCACAGGCCCGGAGCTCACGCGCCGCTGAAGCGAACCTGGGAGCGGCCGGCGGCAGGTCGTGGCGCTTGGCAAGCACACGGGCCCGCCGCGAGGAGCCCGCAGCCCGCGCCAGCCGAGGGAGCAGGATGCAGCCGACGGCGGTGAAAGGAAGCAGGGGAGAGCATGGGCCAAACTGCACGCTGTGCGTAAGGGGTTGGATGGGGCTGGCGGAAGCCTAGACCTCGCCCGGGGGGCGCCGCACCAGCCCCCGGTGCCCCGAACGCCAGATCAGAGCTACCGCCGAGCCCTGCCCTCGCAGCGCCGCCATCCCCGCCCGCCTCCGTCCTGCCACGATCTGCACTTCGGCGCTCGCGCCTCCCCTGCAGAGCCGCGGGCTGGCAAGGTGGAGGCTCTGCCGGATGAAGCGTCCCTGGGCTGCGCGGCAGGAGCCCGGCGTGATACATCACGGGGATAAAGCCGAGGGAGAGCGAGACAGGCAATCGGCGGAGGCTGGCTGTAAATCTCGGTTCTGATGGGGCCAGAGATGAGCTGGTTCGTTTACGGGGAAGGGAAGGAGGGGAGCGGAGGGAAGAAGCCGATAACAAGAGCTGCGCGGGCCAGGCTGTCAGCGAGACAGAGTGGAAGCGCTCGAGCGCATCATTGATTTTTAATAAAAGCTGGTTACACTGGAAATCCAGCACTTAGCCTCGCGGCCTCCGCCCCGCTTGCCCAGGCTTCCCTTGCCCCTACCCTGCGGCCACGGCGTGTGCTCGCCGGGCTGCCTCCCAGCCTCGCGTTTCTGGACGAGACGAGATGGCTGTGGGCACGGGGGCCAGCCCCACTCTGCATCACTGCCCTGGGAGAGCCCGTTGCACAGACACACACTTACCTGGCAGGGGAAGCAGCGTGACCACGTAGGCGAGCTCCCCAGGGTAATTAATTGTCTCTGATATGTCCTCCATAGGAGGTCTATATTGAGCAGATTCTTTTTGGTATTGGGTGGTGGAACCGGAGCGTGCTCCTTCCACTCCATGCATTGACCTGGTATTGCAGTGCTTCCAGGACCGGTGCAAAAAAACAGAAAAAAAAAAAAAAAACCACTCTGCTCACAGACCCCAGGAGCAGGCCGTCTGCAGGCCCCTGCAAGGCGGGCACATGGTCCTGCCCCCAGTCTACGTGCACATGCTCCCTCTGCCCTCACGCACGCTGCTACCCCGTGGCACAAAGCCGGGGCCGAGCTGCAACGCCCCAGAAATCGGTGCTCCCTCCCTCCCGTGCCGCCTAGCACGGTCTTGCAGCTGCAGTAATTAAGACCTCCCTTTGGACCAAACAGGGGCACCTTCGCATGTCACCACGAAGGCATGGGAGCGAGGACGTGGATCCACCCCCCAGCTCAGCCACTGCCAAGAGATGGGAAACACCTTGCTGGTGATCCCTTGCTGCTAGAGCCACCCGCGTTTCCGACCAGGCCGCTGGGCTGTGCGAACCCCGGGGCTGGGCTCCGCCAGGGATCTGCAGCCGGTTTTGCTCCTTGCTAAATACACGGTTGCCCCGCGCTGGCACGTCCAGGGCTCTCATCCACCAGGCACCCCCTGCACCTGCACAGGGTGACACAAGAGCAGGGCTGGGATCAAAAGGCCCCTGCTCCCAGGTACCAGGGACACGGAGCCGGGTGGCGCGTGCAACGTGACAGCTGTGTGCATCGCTGGGAGTGTGTCAGCCCTTCTCATGGTGCCCTGCTCATCACGAAGATGCACTGGGGGCTGGCGGGGCCCTACCATTGCACGCGAGCAGGCAGGGCCTGGGGGCGCCGGGGCGCAGGGTCCCAAGTGCAGCATTAGAGGAGTAAGGGTCGGGATCCCTGCACGAGCGCCCGCGGCAGGGAGAAAAGGGCTGCCCTGCTCCGGCGGAGGAGAGCTGCGTGCGCCCGCGTGCCCGCTGCCTCCCCGCTGATGTGTCACAATGATGGAGTGCAGGATGCAGGCGCTGTAATGGTTTCATCAACTTAGCTACTTTTTATGAGAAATTTGTTCCAATCCCTTCACTCTCCCTGGCTGCTGTCACTTTAACAGATGCCAGGCCAGGAAGAATAATCACCCTGATAAGAAAACTTTGAACCAGAGCTAGTGACTTCCCGGTGCCATGGGGGAGGCTGCGGGGAAGCGGGCTCTGCGGAGCTGCTCCGGTCCTGCCACGGCACGACGGCTGCCGGACCTGGGCGCTCGGGAGTCCCAGCACTACCTGTGAGGGCAAGAACAGCGCCTTGCCCCCGTCCTCTGTCCCCCCGGTCCAGCTCTGGGCACGACTCTGCTCTGCCAAGGCAGCTCAGCCCTCCTCTGCAGGGAGGGAGTCTGGCCCTCGTGCCCTGCAACCCTGCCCTGCAGCCCTGGGCCCCCATTGCAACTCCCAGTACCCCACAACCCTGCCCTGCCTCCCCCTGCTCAAAGCCCTGGCAGGGCCCCTCAGCCTGGCCCTGCATCGTGCCCACTCCCGAACCCCCACACCGTCAGCACACCGCGGCAATGCCCCTCGGCACCACCGCCCCTGCGTCTTACCCCTACCGCTTTGCCCCTGCCTCCCACCCCTGCGACCAAGGGCCCCTCTGAAGCCGACTGGCGAGGTCCGACAAGGGCTCAGGCCAGAGCCATCGGCCTCATGTCACCGAGCCCGGGACCAGAGCGATGGGAAACCAGGTTGTCCATTCAGGACACCCTACAAGGCCACATTTGAGAATTTGTCTTTCCAGCATTAAAGGGGGGTAGGAAGGATGCGGCTGAACTCGTGACCCGTAGGACACCCTGCTCGTCCGGCCGCAGGGGAAATCCACCCTCGCAACAAAACCCATGCACACGAGGGCAGGCAGCGGAGAGGCACGAGGCAGGCGCTGGGCGCTGAACAGCCTGGCAGCGGGGCAGGGGAGGCTGCGGGGAGCCGTTCGGAGCTGCCCATTTGCACGGAGGAGGAACATCCTCCGCGGGAACGAGCTCCCTGAAGGCAGCGGGATGCCTCCCCAACAGTGCCACGAGAGCCGATGAGTTTGTGGAGCCCGACCCCTCGGAGGGGCAGCCTGGGGAAGACAGAAAAGGATGACGGGAAAGAAATGGCAGACCTTGACTGGCATAGACCTTTCCAAGGGCAGGCCCTCCGAGGAGGGCAGTGGGTGGGGGTACGGGCATGGAGATGGGCGTGCAGGCATGCAGATACACGGTGCAGACGGTGTAATGGGTTTTTAGTGTGCTTTGATCTGCCAAGTGAGCCACAAAGGCCACTTGTCAGTGTTGGAGGTAAAGATCTAGCTCCATCTATCTATAGACAGATCTCTCTATATATAGATATAGCTGTCTATCTTTCAATATATATATAGCAAGACAGACAGATATACTTTTATATTTCTGTAAGTATGTATCTTTGAATTTTTTTTTTTTTTTTTTGCAAAAACCCCCCAAAAGCCTGCTCCCATGAAACCCCATTGCAACTTGAGGGCCACCTGCTGAAGGGTCACCACTCAGCCCCCAAGCACCCCCACCGAGAGGCAGGGAGGTGCATGCACCACAGCCTGCAGCAGCGTTTGCTCCGGCCAGCCTGGGCGCAAAGCAGCGGGGGGTGCGTGCTGGGAGGTCCAGGACAGCCCCGGCTCCAGGATGTTCACAAGGTCAAGCAGCTCTTCAGGCCCCTCCAAGGCAGAGACAGCCCCCGCGCTGATTAGAGCCCCTTAGCTTTGCTGGCCGGCTCTCCCACAGACAGACAGGGGGACCAGCATAGCGCTGGGCTCCCTCCGCCCCCAGGAGCCCTAACCTGCCTGTGCCAGCCCCAGACGCAGCCCCCTCGGGAGCTGGGAGCCTCCCCGCAGCTGCTTGGGGGCAGGGGCACACGAGCCGCCAAATGCATCTGCACATCGCGGGGGTCAGCATAACGGGGGTCCCAGGGCAAACGCAGCCGTGGCTGGGGCAGCAAAACCCGCACTGAGGACTGAAGCCGCGAGCCGGAGCGCCCCGTGCCCCGACAGCAGGCTCCTGCTCGCGGTGCCTCAGCAAGGGCAGCCTATTCCCACTGCGCAGCCAGCCTGCTTGTTAATCTGGCACTCGTTAGGCTAATCACAGCCACCTCCTTCCCCACTTCAGGGAGATGCTAGCACCGCAGAACAGCAGGCCTGGGATCCAGACGGGAAACTCCCTGCCCGGGGGCATGCCCAGCTCGCAGGGCAGGGACCAGGGAAATGCCGAGGGACGGAGGTAACGAGAACGGGGAAGCCAACAGGACAGGCCGCACACACCTGCCGCTGCGGCTTCGCCTCCCTGCGGGCAGCTCGTGCCAGAAGGGGCCGGGGGAGACGTGCCAGTCGGAGCATGCCGACCCCCCTTGGAGAGCCAGGGCCGGCTGTCTGCCTTTCGGGCACGACCGCCCCGATGCTGGCTGCAGCACGCGGCTTCTCCTGGAGAGCGGCAGCAGGATGGGGGTGTTTCTGCAAGGCCCCCGAGCCCAAAATTTCCGAAGTGGGGGGAGGCCCTTTGGT
>NW_017728928.1:230517-271938 GCF_001723895.1 Crocodylus porosus
GCAGGGGCAGCCCCAGCAAACACCGCTGCTCTCAAGCACCTGGTCCCGGGTGCCCAGGCACCGAGGGGAGCCGGTACAGACAACCGCTCGGAGAGTAGAGCCAGTCCTCCCGGCATCACCCTGTACCCCGGCGTGCTCATGCTCCTGCCCCCGCGAGGGTCATGCCACCCCGCTGCCGGCGCCCTCCTCGCTTTGGATGGGATCGTAACGCAGGACGGTATCACAACGAGGGCTGGAAGGGGCCCCAGGAGTCGCATCTAGTTCAACCCCTGCTCCAAGCAAGACCAGCCCCGACTACATCATCCCAGCCAGGGCTTTGTCTCAGCCAGGTCATAAACACCTCCAGGGATGGAGAGTCCACCACCGCTCTGGGGAGCCTGTCCCAGTGCTTTACCACCCTCCGTGTTAGAAAGCTTTTCCTAATATCCAACCTCAACCTCCCTTTCTGCAGCTTGAGCCCATTGCTCCTTGTCCTGTCGTCTGCCCCCACTGAGAGCAGCCCAGCTCCATCCTCCTTGCAGCCCCCCTGCAGGGAGGTGAAGGCTGCTATTACATCCCCCTCGGTGGTCTCTTCTGCAGACTCAATCAGCCCAGGTCCCCCAGCCTCTCCTCACCAGTCCTGTCCCTCAGCCCCACAAACATTTTCACAGCTCTCCCCTGGACTCTCTCCAATGTGTCCACATCCTTTCTGCAGTGGGGGGCCTACAGCTGGACACAGGCCTCCAGATGTGGCCTCCCCAGGGCTGAATAAAGTGGAAGAATCACTGTCCTTGATCCGCTGGCACCGATCCTACCGATGCAGCCCAGGATGCCGGTCGCCTTCTTGGCACCGAGGGTGCACTGCTGGCCCCTGTCCAGCTCCTTGTCCCCTGTCCCCCCAGGTCCTTTCTGCAGAGCTGCTGCCCAGCCCGTCGCCCCAGCCTGCCCCGGTGCAGGGGATTGTTCCCACCTAAGCGCAGGACTTTGCACTTGTCCTTATTGAACTTGATTTAGAGACTGTTATTTGCAGGAAATTCAATTTTAAACCCCAGGCAGTAAACGAGGGAGCTGGGAGGCTGGATGCCAATTCCCAGAGCCCGGTGCAGGCAGCCACCAGGCAAAGCGCTTTTCTCTTTGGACAAAGGCAGAGGTGCCCTTGCGTGCAACACGCGCGGGGGCAGCTCGGAGCCGCCTGCCCCGGCCCCCGGCCCTGCCACCAGCGCAGCACCCGCACGGCGAGAGCGATGCCGATGCTCCGCTCCCGAGAGCCCTCGGGCTTGGTTTAGCCTGCCGGTGGGAGGGCGGCAAGAGACAGCGCGGAGCTCGCTTTAAAAATAGATCAAACCCTCTGCCACGGAGCCATTTTATTAGAGCAGCAGAAGCTGCCTGGCTGGTGGCACCTGTGCGCGCACGCGGGGAAGTTTTCCTCCCCGCATTAGCAAAGCGAGCGAGGGAAAGAGCTAACGAGGCCAGCGCGGCTGCCGTTTCCAGGAGACCTCCTCCTCCTCAGCGCTGCGCGTTCAGAGCCCCGGGCTCACCATGCCAGCCGGGGCCGGGGGTCGCCGGCAGGTAGGAGCGTGGGTGCCAGGGCCGGGGGCTGATTTCCCGGCACACTAGACCCTGTACACACCACGCACCGCACCGCCCTGGAGCCGGGGCCCCGCACGGCCACCTGCCCCAGCACGTGGGTCTGGGGGCCGAGGAGCCAAAGCAGGGGTGACGCACGCATTGTCAGGCAGTCCAAGGGATGCCGTGGGCTGCAGCAAACCCCACCGTGTCTCACCCTGTCTCAAGGCCCAAACTGCTATTGGCATAATGCCCCCAGCCCTCTTCCAGACCCCAGCCAGGCTTTGATGACGGGGCCCAGAGGGCGGGCGGGCGAGCAGCCTGGATAAGCACCTCGGGACAGGTATGGAAACCACTCGGCCCCAAATCATTTCATCCCTGCATTTACTTCAGCCCCTGCAGCCTCTCTTCCTCCTCTCCCAGCAGGCTGCCCAGCCTCAGTTTGCAAACCCAGGCTTCAGCTAGGCCAGAGTTGCCAGAGCAATCAGTGCCAGGGGTCACCTTTCTGCAGGCCAGGCTCCTCTCACTCAGCTCCCGCTGCCGTGAATACCGGAGCACGTATCGATTGGGGAGAGCTCTGCCGAAATTGGAGGCCCATCTCTCTCGAGATGGGGCGGGGGGCACGCGGCACTGTCTGACTGTTGAGTGGAAAAAGCAATTGATTGGTGTCCAGCGCCTCGGTGGGCTGCGTGGGGAAGGAGCGCGGAGAGGGAATTAGCAAGAGCGCCGGGAACGGGGCCTGAATCCCTGAGCAGGACGCGCTGCCAGGAAATTGCTGCTGCTCGCCTCCCCCTCACTCCCACCTCGCTGCCTCCGCGGGGGTGGCGGCATCAGCAGGGCTGTCGGGAGGAGGGGGCCGGCGTCCCTGCGCGGTGCACCTCGCCGGCAGGAGCTGCCGAAGGCCTGGGCGGCAGCGGTGCCCCTTCGTCCCCTGCCCATCTGCACGGGGTCCGAGGCTCTCGCGAGCGTCCACGTGGTTCTCCAGGGTCCTTGGACAAGCCTGCTCTGCTGATAAGGGCCTGGGGTCTCGTGGGGGCTTTGGATTTGCAGCGAGGAGCTCCTCGGGGCTGCTGGGGTCCAAGGAGCTGTCCAGACCCATTGTACAAAGATGAGCTCTCGGGCTCCAGTTCCCATGCCCAGCCGGGTGCAGGTGTGTCAGCCCCGGCGAAACCCACCCCAAATCACCAAAAACCAAGGGCCACCGAGTCGAGCCCTGACAGTACATCACAAGCCTGGAGCGAGCACCTCTCTGCTAGAAGCGCAGCGAGGGCCCTGGGTTCAAACTGCAAGAGCCCAGGGTAGGGGCTCACCCGCTCGGTGTCTGCCTTGCACTTGGGGATGCTGCCAAGAACAAATCTTGCTTTTCACCCTGGAGCCTGGGGCTGTTCAAGCAAGTCCTGCCTGGAGGCAGGGGCTCGGGGAAGCAGTTGAGCAGCCCCAAGGTGCACTGGCAGAGCTACGCCCCGGGGCAGGACTGGCATGGAAAGAAGATGCGGTCTCAAAGCTGGAGGGAACGCCAAAGTCTGATGGAGATGGAGACGGGTTAAACTGTCTGGGCTTGCCTGCCCCTGGACACAGTCCAGGGCTGGGATGCAGGAGCCGGGGCAGGCCTGCTTTCTGCTGGGGTATCATCTTCATGCAATGGGCTGATGCATTGAAAAGCAAGGCGGGGGGAGAAAGGCACAGAAACATGCCTTGGTTCAACATTACACAACTGGGGGGCTCAGGAGAGGAGGGAAGCACTGCGGGTCCCTCGCCTGTCATCACTTGATAGCGTGCGCACGCGTGCCGGGCCACAGCCAAGAGGCGCTGCTGGGGAATAAGCCGCGTGCTGGGAAATCCAGCCTGCGGCGCCTGGGGACAGCTCGCTCGCTCCGTCTCATGCATAAGAAGGTCTCCCTCACGGAAGTCGGAGCTGCATCGGAAAACTTCCACCCCCTGGCCCACGGTGCCAAGGAGACAAGATTATTTCCTCTCCTCTGAAGCAGCTTATGAAGCCGCTGGCAGGCTTCCAGAGAGGCTTTTCAGAGAAATGTTAATGATGCCCAGAGAAGAGCTAATCATGTGTCACGGAGGCAACTTCGTGCCAGTCTCAAAGCCCTGCAAGTTCAAAGTCCCAAGGCAGCGCGGCTCTCAGGAAAGCATCTGTCTCTGGCGCCCAGGGCCAGGAGCGCTGTGCCCCTCTTGCTCCTGGCAGCGGTGGCTGCAGCCGTCAGGGACAGCCATCAGAGACCACGGACACACTTTGTTCCTAAGTCCTTTGGGGCTGTGCAGACTGCAGCCAAGACAACGCAGCTCCTGCTGGGCGACTCCCCTGACCGCAGCAGCCTTGCAGCCATGCAGTGACAGCCCCCGCTTCTCTGGGATTTCATCTCCGGCACCGCAGGAAGCTGTTGCATGAACCCACGGGCTGGGGTCCAGGGCGAGACCAAACTACCTGGTCCATGTCCAGCTGTGGGTTTACTGGAGAGTGTAAGACCCCGCAACGGGCAATCATGCAATCATACACAGCCGTCCATGCCTCCATCCCTCGCCCTGGTGGTTAACAACTTCCTTTGGCCTGATGCGGGGCGGTTAATCACCTTTGTATTTCAGTCAAGCCATCACCCATACAACTAGCTCTGCCTTTGAAAAATCCCATTAAGTTCTTCGCCTCTAGAGTCTGCTGCGGGAGCAAGTTCTGCAGGCTAATTATGCGCTGGAGCAGGACGAAGATAAGCAGAGCAGTGGGGGAGCAAGCTGGGTGACCTCCACAACTGGTTGTAACGTGCGTGTAGCCAGGGTCTGGAAGCCTACGCACACAGCACAGGAGGGCTGGGGCCGTGCAGGGAGGATAAAAGACAGGCAGCAGCCAGCTAGTGAAGGGAGGCTGCCTAACCTGGCAAGGGACCGACCAAGGTCAGGCTGGGGAGAACCGACTGGAAAGCTCACACGTCGATGCCAGGAGCCCGGGCAGCAGGCAGGAGGAGCGGGAACGCCTGGCATAGGACATGGCCCTGAGCACAGCATGAACAGCACAACCGCGGTGGAGCGCAGGCACGGCTCAGGGCACAGACGCAAGGGGAAGTGCTGCGAGGTCCCCAGCGAGAGACGAGGGACCCGGAGGCATCAGCGCCTGGTGAGGAGGGCAGAGGGCAGTGGGGGAAGCACGAGGGGCCTGCTGGAGTCACCAGTGGTACTATTACAGGACAGGACAGGACAGCTTCTCCTATTCGGGGAGCACGAACGGCACCGCAGGGTCCGGTTATGCAGGATGTGAAAGCTGACAGACTCCCCCAGCTAAGTCACCGAACCTGGGAGAGGCAAGGCTATTTTAGTCTTCAGTTGGGTAGGTAGCAAGGACATTGCACAAGACCTGGCTGCAGAAGACAACCTTGGGAAGGAATGGTGGCAGGCTGATGTGCTTTAATGTCATTGAAAAGCTGGGCAAAGCCAGATCTGTAACAGGCCTGCGACGCCGGGCAAGGCTTGAGGAATTGAGTACATTTGTTAGCGAAGGCAACTGGAGCTCAAGGTCTCGAATGGGTAGGAGGCTGGGAACTGCTGCCAATCAAAGATGCAAAAGCCATTTGGCGCCGACATCCCATGCAAAGGGAAGCCTGCGCAGGGCCGAGCTCCAGAACCACCCGGGGGGAAAACCACCTGGGAAAGGGGATCAGGAATCGGCCGGCGAGCACTGGGAGACGGGGCTGATCAGCAAAGCAGCCTGTGCCTCAGGAGTCACAGCGCGGGGACAACATGAGAACCGCCAAAGGTCACGCGGCGTTAGATTTTGTTTTAATATCCTTTGCAAATAGTAAAAGGCTCTTTATCCACACAAACAGAAAGATAAGGGGAAAGAAGTGGAGCTGCTCTACAGCAAGGACGAGCTAGAGATGAAAGATAAGCGAGGCATGGCCCCAAAACTAAATGAATGCATTGCTTCAGCTCTCAATAACGATGATGCTGAACATCAGGGAGGGGGGGAAGGATGGCTAATGGGAATCAAGTTATGGAAATGGAAATTACCACAGCTGAGCTGGGAGCACAACTCCAAAGGAGCTCAAGGCGCGCGAGCAGGGAGAAGCAGAAAATCTCCTTCCCAGAACGAGCCGGCACACAAAATCCGGGGCCCGGGGGAGGATGCCGGTACATCTATCGAGCCAGGAGGTGATGCCATGGAAGTGAAAAACAGCAAGTGCAAATAAGGGCAGCCCATTAGCCAGACCTCAATAACACGCAAGGCTGTAAAACAAGGATGGAGGGTGAAGGAAAATAGCAGCAAGGCTGGAGGGCGGTGGAAAATAGCATGCAAGACATGAAAACAAGGCTGGAGAATGGAGGAAAATGAGACCCAGTGCAAGGTGAGCTTGCCAAAGGTGTGCTGCCCGACACCTCGGTGCCCCATGGTGCGAACACGGGGAACACAGGGCACGGCACAGCACTGGGCATGGACAGGACCGCCCCCGGGAGCAGCAGGGACGTGCCCGACAGGGGCCTGCTCCGTGCAGCCTGGCGGAGCGGAGGCCGAGAGGAGACAGCCCGCTATACATATGTCGGGAAAGAGAAGAGCTGTTGATGCTAAAGGCGGATGCTGGCATGGGAACAGCTGGGTACAAACTGGCCGTGGATTCGCGTAGGCTGGAAGTGAGACGGCTTCTGCCGCAGGGTTGTGAGGCTCTCAACAGCCCCCTGGCAGGGGGAGGGGAAGCAAGGAGCCCGGGTAGCTGCGAGATGGCTCTGAATCGGCGCGACACGGCAGAGGACCAGGCCCGCTGGCTCCAGAGGGTCCTTCCAGCCTCTCGGCCCCAACACGCGGCGCTCCAGGGCAGGTCCATCAGGAGAGGTGCAAGGCAGCCGCCCCGTGCGAGCCCCCGGGGGAAGACGGGGGAAGGGGGCGGAGGGCGTCGCGTCCACCCATCGCGCTCTCCCCGACTCCCCATGCGTGCGAAGGCGATGCACCTAGCCCCGCGGCCTGACCCCACAAGCTGGCGCTCAGACTGCTCTTTGCTAGCCCCGCGCAGGAAACGGAGCCGCTAGTCAGACAGAAAGCCGCCATCCCATAATAAACAGCACGGGCTATTTATAAACCTGAAAACATCTTTATTATTATTCTTCTCCCCCAGAAAAATCTTGCACAATGCTGTTAAATACACCCCACCAAGGACTCGCAGGTCTGCCGCGCTGGTATCGCTTCCTCAGGCAGTGCCCAGTGGAACAGATGGCAGTGTGGGCGTCAGGTACCGGCCTCCTGGCAATCTGAACATCTGTTACCGTTAGAAAATGCTAATTGCCATCAATCAGGACGGCACCTACCCACATTTACATGCAAGCACAAAAAATTACGTCTAAATTTCCCTGAGTGCAACACACGCTGCATGCTAAGTAACTGGAGCTGCTCAGGCACTGCGAGCCGGCCCAGGGCGAGCGCTGCGATCCCTGCCTAGCGCAACGGAGGGGACCTAAGTGCTGGGAAGTGGCAGCCGCCCCCTGACCTCTTACCCTCACCTCATTTGCAAAAATAAGCTGCCGGCTTTACAATTGCTTCCCCGGGCCCTGGGCTAAAGCCCAGAGCTGGAGCAGCGCTCGGCTACACGTGCCACCACGCTGCAGCTTCGCTCTCCCCACAACGTCCTCAGGATGCTCGCGGGGCCCGCCGCCAGCTGAGGGCTGGGCAACGCTGCCCTGGCAGCCTGGTACTTGAGCCTGGACCCTTCCCCACTCCCTTTCGTGGGCAGTCGGGTTTTCCAACACCGCCCATGTGCAACTCGTCCCCTGGCACGACGCCTCGCCTGCTCCATTTTGGAGCGCAGGACCCGGGACGGGGGGTGGCCTCATCCTGCGCGCTGCAGAGCTGCGCTCCGCTCACGACGCCCCTGTGCCAACCTGTCATGTCCCTCAGTGCCAACCTGTTGCAAGCCCTGCTACAGCGCCGTGCACCCGCTGATCCCCTGCCCTCCAGCCCAGCAGCCCTTCTGCTCCCGGTGGCTCCGAGGGTCTCCTCAGCACAACCACAGCCAGCACGCTAAAAGCCTCAGGCATTGCAGTCACGGGCTTGTCTCCACCCTGGATAATGCTCCCTCTGCCTGAAGAAGGGTGTTTGTACCCAAAACCTTGCAAAGAAGAATTTTTCCAACTGTTTTGAGTTGGTTCAATAAAAGATGCTAGATTTACCCAAAGAGCCTTGGCTGCCCATGTCTGGATACAACCTACCCCCTGGATAACGGTGGCATTTATTTTATGGGAACAGGGGGGCTCCGAGCAGGGGCTGGACCCCCGCGGATGGCCACGGCCATCGGGCAGCTCTCATTTGGAGCAGAGCAGAGGTCTGCAGAGGACGCCGGTACTCGAGACAGGAGCGAGGCGCCAGAACAGACGTCCTGAGCCGCTGGAATTGCTGCCGCCGGCCATTGGTAACTGCAGGCGAGACAAACCCGAGCCCGGGAGGGTGAAGGCCGGGGGGCAGACTCCACAGGACTGCTCTAGGCCATGCATTTGTGCAGGGTCACAAGCCTGAGGGGCGCAGGTTAATTTAATACATTGCATCTGGGCAAACAGCTCTCTGGTGGTATCTGAGTGTGCAGACCCCTGGGCCCCCACATACCCCCCAGTCACCACCCAGCACCTGGTGACAGAAAGCCTGCTGTCCCCGAGGCCTACAGTGGTGCAGCAGGGAGAGGAGAGCATCCGCTGCAAGATCGCGGTAAGTGCGTCGGGTGGGAACGGGTTTGTGGGTGCAGCCAGCCCAACCCTGGGGGGCCGGGTTATACCCTGTGCCTCGCGGCTCCCTCCACCCACGGCTGCCAGCGCTGTGCCTCCCCTCGCAGCACCTGGACCCCCCAGGTGACGCACCTGCAAGAGAAGCAGGCCCCAGCACCTGGCTGCGAAGGGCCGGGGCGAGACGGGGCACCCAGCGGGGCAGCGCGTGGGCCAGGGACCAGCGGGACCGGCCGTCGCCCACCACGTGCCACGTGCTCGCCCCGTTGGAGCCAGCTTCCCCGGCGCCCCGCGCAGGCAAGCTGGAGCTGCAGGGCAGCCATGCCCTGCTCTGCACGGCAGCTGGCCTGGTGCCAGCTCCCAAAGTCTTGCCCGCGCAGCCGGGCACCACGCGCTTCCCGTCTCCTCGTGGGGCAGGCTGCGGGGCCAGGCCACACGCCGGACCCGGGTCTGCAGGGCCCGGCTGGGACGTCTGGACCCCAACATCCCCCCTGGAGACTGCAGGGGTGCCACGACCGAGGATCTCTTGCCTGGTCCAGGAGAGCGCTGTGCACCTGGGTCGCAGCGAGGCCGCTCCAGCCAGCCCCTATTCATTCCCTACCCCTGCTCCCATTGCAAACCTCCCTCCCCGTTGCCTGGGGGCTCCCTGCCGTGCCACCCTGCAAAGTCCACCACACCAAGGAAGGCAGGTTGCCCGCCACGGTGGCCAGTCACACGAGAGGTGGCAGCCGCATCTCCCAGGAAAGCTCTGGCTGGGGAAGCAGGGGCACCGCGCTCAGGACATGTCAAAGGAAAACCCATGCACACATGCACGGTCTGGCTGGCCCTGCAGAGCTGGGACTGGGGACGGGGGGAGGCCATCGTGGTATCTGCTGGCATGTCCTCATCGCCATCACGTAACGGCTCCTTCCCCGGGTTCGCCTCGCTCCCCTCCTCGGTGCTGGCATCCCGAGCTTCTCCCGCCGGCAGGAGCAGGTTGCAACACCACTGCTCGCTTCCTGCGGCTCCAACCATTACTCAGCAGCTGAGGGATTCGCTCCGTGCGACAAGGTCACTCAAAAACACCATCTGTCCATGCACCGCTCGCCTCACCCCAGAGAGCGTGGGAGAGAAACGAGTCCAACGCGCCGAAGGCCGCCCCCGCCTCCCCCAGCCCTCGGCTCAGTCCGCTTCTGGGCCGGAGGCAGCAGGCGGACCTCGCACGGCGACGGCCGGAGCACCCGCGTGGGAGAGCCGCTCCACCCCTGCGGCCCGGCAATCGCGCTCCTGTGTCAGCCCGCGTGCCGCGGGGAGCGGGGGCAGATTTCCAGGAGCGATGGAGGGGGCCGGTCCTGCCCGAGGCGCGTGAGCTGGAACCTGCCACCGCTCTACTCACCCGGCACCCACCCCACCACATCCACAGGTGCCCAGTGGACGGCACAGAAAACCTCCCGAAAGACCTTCTCCTGCCCCGTATGCTGAGCAGAGCCCCAGGAGCCGGGGCAAGCTCGAGCCAGTCGAACCGCTGCGGGCCCCCCGTACGAGGAGCAGACCCTTTGCTCACCGATGCCCCTACCTGAGATCTCGCCAGGAGCCTCAAATGGTGCCACGGCTAAAATAGACCCACGTAGGCCAAATGCTAGAGCCAGCCCAGCCCTGTGCATACTGCACGCGGCACCCACCCCGCGAGACCCTGCCCCGGGGGCAAAGGGCGCTTCACAGAAGCCAGCCCGGTCTCAGCAGGCCCACGCCGAGCCTTGCTGGAAACGGGGACCTGTCAATCTGCCGGGGAAGTCCAAGGCAGGCAGACGTGACAGTAGCCACGTCATTACCTTACCTGGTGGCCACGTGCCCTGGCCACCCCGGCCTAATGGCCCACCTGGGTGCAGGTGACCGTCCCTTGTTCTGAGTCGCCTGCACCAAGACAGACGTGAAGCCGATCACAGTCCCCTGGATTGCCTTTTGGCCGTGCCAGGGACATAGCCCCCCGAGCAGGGTGCCCCAATCCCAGCTGCCCCCCACAGCCACATGCTCCCGGCTTAAACAAGCACCTTTCCCAGCTAGGTCGTTTCAGGCATTGCTTTGATGCGAGTCCGTTGTGTACGGCGGGAGCTCGGATGATGGCTGCAGCCAGCAAATAAGCCCTGGACTCGTGCTGCTTTGCAGAATTATTAAGGGGAGATTTTTCCCCAAGTCCCTAACCAGATTTAGGAGCCTGCATCCTACTCGGCGCCAGCGAGACTGGAGGCTGCTTGGCAAGGGTGGCCCTCGCATCCAAAGTGGCGTGGCACAGCTCGGATGCCACGGCGGCGAGGCCCCAGAGCAGCGCCCGCTCTTGGCTGCCAACCGTGGGGTCCAGCAACGCTGAAGTGCTTTCCAGCCCAGATCCCGCCGTCATGCAGGGAGGAAGGAGGCAGAGTGAGTTCATAGCTGCGGGGGACAAGCCCCGCATCCGCCCCACTGGCAGTGCCGGCACTGGGACTCCTCACTCCGTGTCCGACATGGGTACCTGCTCCTCCGAACGCTCCCAGCTCGGGTGTCCCCCTCTCCCACCGCCATCCTGCTGTGCTGGGAGATTGTCTCCATATGGGAGCAGCCAGCAGAGCTGCCAGCTCCCAGCTCCAGCTCTTAGCGCTGCATCTGGAAACTCTTCTCACCCTTAATTGTTCTTAATGCTTTAACACACGGAGTGACTAATAAGACACTAATTGGCCGGCTTTAGCAGGGAGCGACAGTGCAGGGAGCATGGATGGCAGCGCCCTCGGGGCCCTCTCCCAGCCAGGGACCTGCCGCCCCGCTGCCAGGGTCATAAATCACCAACAGAAAAAAAAAAACATTTGTCATCTGCCCCTTTGCAGAGAGGCACCTGCAAGGTCCCCCTCGGCCTCCTGCACCCGATGGAGGCTGGAGCACTCGAGGCCGCGGCTCCATCCAACATGCTCCATCCCTCCAGGACAGCCGAGCCCCTTTGGGGAGACGCTTGCCCGCTAGGCCGGCCAGCTGGCACTGCAGCACCCAGCGAGGTTGCAGGACAGCCTGTGATGCCACGAGGGCACAAACAACAAGCTTCAGGTGCTACCCGTCTCCGGCTGCTCCAGAGCAGGTTTGTGCAATACGTTGGGAGCTCCCCCACCTCGGGCCCTGCTCCCTGAGAGCGGCCCCCTGCTCCCCCTCCCAGCACTGGCATGGGTAATGCCCTGCGGCTGCATGACCAGCTTCTCCCCCCACGGTGACGGGTTGCAGCGTACCATCTCTCCCACGGAGCAGCCGCGAGGAGACAAGTGATGGATGGGGACAGGGACAAGGATGATTTATGGGCAGCAGCTTGCGGTGGCTGGGGAACGGGGAAGGGAAACGCATCACAAGCAAATGGCTTTCACACCTGGGCCGTGACGCAGGCACCCGGGGCCGGGCAGACCCACCCGAGGCCTCGGGGCAGCGGGAAGGAGACCCCAGCTTTGCTGAGCGGTGCCAGAAATCGAGTCTGCCCCCAGCCACGAACCTGCCTTTCAAATACAACCTGACGGGCTTCCAAGGAGGGATCAGGGGGTGGGATAGCCCCCCGGATGCTCATTCCAGGATGATCCGCCTCGGCAGCCACGCATGCCTTCTCCCCCTCCATCCCCGGCAACGGAGCCGCGCAGCCTTTCATGTCTGCGCAGATCCAGCACTCCCACTCGCTGGAACTAAACCGTGGCTGATCTCCAAGCCTGCCTTTAAGATGCGCTTTCTTCCCCAGGAGGGCTCAGCTGGATTGAAGGACGACACGCAGCGTATTCCCAGAAGCAAAGTGACACTGTGCTCCCCACTCTGTCCCACGCCGCCAGCACCCAGTCCTCATGCAAAGTGCTGGACGCTGGGGTTGGGTTGCAACGCAAAGTGCTCTTGCTAGGCAGCAGTGGGTCGGCCCTGCAGCCTGGGGGCTTCTAGCACCATCAGACCAATGCCACATGGCTGGAGCCAGGGCTTGCACGGAGGCCAGGTCTGCCCGGGCCTGGAGGGCGAGCAAAAGGGCAGGGCAAACCTGCGCAGACATGACGGAGGGTCCCAAAGAGGCTCAGCACACGGTGGACACGATCCCCCACTGCTGCTTGGCCCCGATGAGGGTGAGGGGGGCCGCAGGGAGCAGGAGAGGTAGTGGTGGCCCGTGCACATGGGGGAAGCTCCAGGGCAGCCCCTGGTCAACGGGGCCAGGAGGACTCAAGCCCTGCCTGTGCTTGGGATGAAGGGGACCTGCTCCATTTGGACAACAGCAATGACACCAGCCAAACCCAGGCAGGTCCCCTCCCTCTGGCTCTTGGGCGCTGGCTCCTTGGCTTACCGTGCCAGAGCACGCGCACGGGCTTCACGGCAGAGGAGGGAGCTGGCGTGCACAGGGGAGGGGGAGAAGCCCCACGGCATCAACACCTGGCTTCTCGCCCCTGCGCGTGGCGGCAGGTGAGTGCACAGCCCGAGCTGGGGCAGGGTCCCCCCACCTCCACGCCAGCCAGCTGCCTCTGCAAGGGAAGGGTGGTCCCGGCTGCGTGGACAAGCTGGCCTGGGGCAGCAAACACCTGCCCACCCCCTCTCCCTGCAGCTGCCAGCGGCTCTGCTCCCCCAGGCGGTTAAAACCCAGCTGAGGGTACAACCCTGCCAACGCTCAGCTCCAGTGTCTGTTCCACATCCAGCTGTTTGCAGCTGACATAATGAGAATGGGGGAAAAGCTGCCCATTCCCCCAAAAGGAGCCTTCCTGGGGCCTGCCCGGTGTAACCAGACGGTTGTAAATTGATGGTGTAACGCACGTGCCCTGGACAGCCCCAGTGATGGTCACACTTCTCTCCAGGGCACTGAAGGGGGGAGCAGCACTCAGATGCATGCACCCGTGGGCAACAGAGCAGGAAGGGAGGCTGGCCCGGGCAGACCAGACACAGCCCCGGGTGGGCATGGGAAGGTCACGGGCAAAGGCACTGGCATGCAATGGGGCAGGGTGAGTACGTGCATTGGACATGGGCGCTCCCCCAGCTGGACTTGCCATGAGCACGGTGCTGGCCTGAAAATGCTCCACGACGTGGGCTGGATCTGTAGCAGAAGTGCCCACTAGCCGTGTCCTCACATCCCGCTGTCCCCAGGGCCTCAGCAGCCCGCACCTGGGCCTAAAGGCTCCCACTGTCCCTAGCCACTTGCACGCACGTGTGAGCACACACTTATCCACCCTGCGTGGCAAAGCTGGGCGGGACGGTCTCGGGAGCGCAGCACGTGTCACCCCATCACTGAGGCAGGCAGAGCAGCCCCTCTCCCAGCCCGCGCCGCGGGGGAGTCGGTCCTACCTGGGGATCCCAAAGGAGGCACCGCTCCCGCGTTCACGGCTTCGCCAAGCCTCGGCAGAGCTGTCAGCGGCTCAGCGGCAGCTTCTCACCCTGGAAGAGAGGCAGAAAGGACCGGTCTGAGCCCAGGTGCCGGCCGGGGGAGAGGGCGAGCCGGTGGCGTTGCGACGTCTCCGTGCAAGGGCCTGTCTGCGCGTCACAGACACGGCGAGGCCGGCGACACCAGACCGAAAACCACGGGCCTCTCCCCGCTCCAGCAAGGCGCGGCCCCCCACTGCGAACGGGGCAGCCAGAGAGCGACGCTGCCCTGCCGCCCGGGACACGGGGGAGCCCGGCGCAGCCCCCCCCAGCCCAGGCCAGGAGACCCCGGTAGGAGGCTTGCAGCGGGCACTTCATTCAAGGCCGTGCCCACGGCGTTGTGGACGTGGCATTCCCAAAGTAACCCCCCGCCGGGTCAGGGAGGGAAGGCAGGGCCCTGCGAGATGCTCTGAGAGGTCAGAAAAGACTAAGCGCCTCTCAACGTACCCCGCTCCCCCTCGGGTGGGCAGCCCGGGCCCGCGTCCTGCCCGGTGGGTCCGGTTTGCTCCCTGAGCCCCGGGCTGAACGGCAGAAAATTTACCCACTTGTCCCCTGTTGTAATGGGACTTTTTCCCTTACTCCGCACTCGGAAGACCATCAATCATGGGGCTGAATGGGAGACATCCACCCAGCGACCTCAGCCGCGCGGCTCCCCGCCCCTCCTGCCCGTGAATTATGGAGACCGCATCGCTCGGTGGGACAGGCGCCGCGCTCGGCTCTGGGTGGCGAGCAGAGATTTATCCCCTCAGTGGAGCAGGGGGCAGAGGCCGGAAGATAAGTCACAGCGAAGCTGCAGGAGCCTCTCTCAAGGTCCTCCAAGGTTGGCTCATTAAAACGTGAGGAGAGGAGGGAAAAAATGCCCGCAGTGGCGCAGCTCACGAATCGCCCGCCCGCTGCCGAACCAATCGAAAGCAGCAGCGCGGCAGGGAGGGGGCCCGGTCCAGACAGCTCCCCGTGCCCCATCTCGGCGGCACCCAGAAGCAGCCAGCTGGCATCATGGCAGGCTGGGCAAGAAGGCCGGTGCCCAGCACAACGGTGCCTCTGGGACGGCAGATTAGACTGGCAGCATCCCCAGGACACAGCTGCACCCCAAGCCACGTCCTCCCCGCCAGTCCCCCTGGAAAGGGGGGCACTGCCTCCACACAGCCCGTCCCGGGCAGCAGTGCCAGCGCCGCGCCGGGGCTGGCAGGATGCTCCGGCCTGGACGCAGGCCCCTTCCGGAGGCTGGCGGGGGCCGGAGGAGAGCATGTGGCCTGCCCGGTGCATTCGGATTCCCCGGTTCAGTAATTAAGCCTCTGACTGGGAGCCCGAGGGGCTCGGTAATTAAAGTAACCTCAGGACACGCAGCTTCCATATGGCCAGAGTGAGGTCACGGAGCCCACGCCAGCCCAGCCCCGCTCCCTGCCAGGCAGCTCGCCCTCCGCTGCGACCCTGCCTCTAGCCTTCGGCAGCCCTCTGCTCGGCTGGGGGCACGCGCACGGGCACCGTGGCCCGGTGCTCAGAGTCCTTCGCTACTCAGCACTTGCACCAGCTGCAGCCCAGCAAGCGCGCAGGGACACGAGCGGCACCGAGGGAGCGCCGTACCCCAGGCACGGCGCGGGGGAGCATTACCGCGAGCCCCGGGAGCGTGGGGGCAGCAGCATGCATGCTCCAGGGCCCGCGGGCTCGCCAGAGCTCCCCTTCACGTCCCCGCCGGCGCCAGGCAGCGCTCGATGAGCGTTCCTCACAGCCTCTCCCCCGGCCCCTCGGATGAAGCCAGCCACGCGTCACCACCCGTGTCCCGAGCCACCGCGCAGCCCCGCGTGCCGCTCTCCCTCCCGCCTGGCCCCCCCGCGCGCTCACGAACGGCAGGGATGCAGGTTTGGGGGGGTTCCTAGGCCCGCAGCAAGCTGCTGCTGAGCACCAAGAAGCCACCCTGCTCCCAGGTGCGAGCCCACAGGCCGGGCGGGCAGGCCGCACCGGGAGGGGGAGGTTGGGCGAACGGCAAACCTTCCTCGGGGAGGAAGCACATGGCGGCTATTTGCCGCAGCGTCTCCCCGGGAAGCGGGGCACCGCGCTTGATGCCCAGCAGCTGTCAGCTCTCCCCGGCATGAGGGCACACGCTGAGCAGGGGACACGTCCCCAGCACGAGGTGCAGAAACCAGCCCGGGGCGGCCCCGGGGGCCAGTCCCCTCCAGGACTCCCAGCGTAAGGCAGGGCTGCGACACGAGCCCGGGAAGGCAGAGGGGTTTTGGCAAGGCCAGGAAAGGGGCCGCGAGAGAAGGGAAGCTGTCGGCAGCTTGTGCAGCCCCAGGCACTGCGGGGAGGGAGGAGAACCGGGGAGCCCCCGGGCTCGGTTCAGCCGTGCTGCCGACACGCCGCGAGTCCCTGACAAAGGCAACGCTCCCAGGAAGCGTCCTGCTGCCCCCCCAGCTTCTCTCCGCTCGGTTGACGGGAGTTATCTTTGCCACGCAGGCTGCTCCCTCCGCTGCAGGCCTGGCAAGATAAGGGCTCACCAGGGGCAGCGGCAGCCGCCGAGGGGGCTCGCCAATTGGATTTTGCTGCAGCCGTGGAGCTGCTGAAAAGCAGCTTGGGGCTGAGCAGGCGCTGGGGGGGCGGTGAGAACAGACCGGGAAGGGACCGGCGTCCGTGGCGCGGCTGGAGCGAAGCAGGGGAGGGAGCTCCCATGGAGGTTGCGCTGCAGCCTCAGACGTGGCCAGCCTGGAGCAGGAGCTCTTCCCCCGACCTGCGCCAGGACACGGCCTATGGGAATGGGAGAGCGGCATCCCGCGCGAGCTGCCTTCCTGCATCCTGCTTCATGCCACATGTGGAGGGGTCCACGGCTGCAAGCCCTGAAGCGGGCCACCCAGCACCAGGCCATGCCCTCCCCACTCCTCCTCGCCGGCACGGGGTCATCCCAGAGCTCCCAGGCCAGGGCATTGCCTTTTGATCCTGGCCTGCCCCAGGGACCCGGCTCCACTCCCCCAGACCCCCGGCTGCAGTACGAGCACCAGCACAGAGCCAGGCGCAGGAGCGATCGGGGCCCGAGCTCCCCAGGGAGCCAGGAGCAACATCTGTTGCCTCCACGCTCCGCTGCGTTCTCCACCCGGGGTGAGACGAAGGACCCCACGTGCGCTGCGGCTGCAGATGCGACCCGCAGGGCCTCATCCCTGGGGGTCGGGGGGCAGAAGGTAGCAGAGCCCTTGCAGAGGGCGCCCGAGGCACCCGGTGCAAGCGCGGAGGCAGGTGCCCCAACGGCACTCAACCCACCGCTGCGAGCACGGGGATGCAGCGACTTCCCCACGCAGCCCAGGGCTCAAAGCGTGCCCTGGGGCAGGCATTGTCACCGCGCAGGGGCGGCGCAGGAGCAGCAGACATGGGAAACTCATCGCCCGCGCAGCCCTCACGGATGGCTCGGGCCGAAGCCACGTGCCACGGCCCGGGACCGTGATGCTGGCCTGGACAGCCGAGCCGCAGGCGGGGAGAGGGGTGGCGGCCGGTTCTGCAGAGGGGAGACGGGAACGCCAGGCCGACGGTGATGGCGTGTTTTCCTGCACAAGTGCATTAAGCATTCTGCACCGCGCCTTCACTGTAAATCACTTCCTATTCAGGCTCACTGCTGAGGGTCTCTGAAGGTCGATTTTCCATGGTTATGACAACAAAAAACTAAAATTGGGTCAAACCTGCAAGGTATTATCTTCCTCCAAGCTGCTAAATGCACAATAGTAATGAGGTTGGTTAAGCAATTCACCCACGGACTGCATTATTTGCTCTGAAGACGTATTAACCAGTTAAACGAGCCTGAGAAGGCAGCTCTGCTGATTTCTCTCACCAGCCACACGGAAGATCTGAGGTGCCGGGCCTCGGTATCCCAGCTAACAACCGAGACCGGCAGACACGCTGACAAAGGGGAACGCTGCGCTCCGACAGCTCCGGGCCACACTCCTTCCTAACCGCACCGCAGGGACGGAAAGGGAGCGGTAAAAGGACCCAGCAGCTGACGGTGATGGGAAAAATAATTGTGTCCTCCCTCCCCTTGCTTCCTTCTTCTGAAACTCTTCCTCCAGCACAGGCTCCTTGGAAGATGGAGTAAATCCACCAGGCTCCCAGGCCAGACCAAGCAGGGAAAAGCCCCCGGATGCACCGCCCCAACTCACCGAATTTGTCTCCGATCCATGCGCTTGTCACCCAGTCCCTTAAACTCCCAGCCCACCCCACCGGACCCACCCCCTCTCCTGAAGACCAAAGCAAACCTGCCCTGGTCTGCGTGTTGCTCAGAGCGGGTGTCTGAGAAAGTCTCCAGGGTGGCATTGGGCACCTCACGAACCCCAGGAAGCGAGCCAAGCCCCAGCCACAGTGGCCGTGTCCATATGAGTTGCTTCACTCAGCAGTAAACTAACCTACCATGCAGTAAAGCATCACTGTTTACACATGCAGGGACTCACTGCACAGTAAATTAGTCTCCTGCACACTAAAGCCAAATAGCATTAACTGCATGTGTAGACGCACCCCATTATCTGCAAACATTGCTGTGCCTGGAGCCCATGGGGAGAGGGTGGGCTTGCAGTGAAGGGCCCTTGGGCAGGGGTGATCTCTGCTGCACGTGGGACCCGTGAGCAACAGCAACACGGTGAACAGCCGCGCTGATAGCACAGGGCAGGGTGGGGACACACGCTGTCTTTTTTAAATGTTCCCTGCACCGCCCCATCCTCAGCCTGCCACGGTCCGCGCCGGTGGCTCCCGAGTCTTGAGGCTGCTGCACGCGAGAGCTGGACCCAGCCGCAGGGCCTGGCCACGGCTTGTGCTCGGTCCGCAACACCAGCAGAGCGGGGGGCACCCCGGTGCTTCCCGTCCCGCGGGCCAGTGGAGGGTTGCGCATGAGTGGGCCAAGCTGGGCACTAATGGCCAGGCTTCAGGCCCCCGGCGACAAGGAGCTGGCACGCACCGAGTTGCAAGGTTCAGGGCAGGAGGCAGCACCAGGTGCAGCCCGAAACACCAGGTGAAGCCCATGGGCCAGTGGAGAAAGGTTGAGGGAGCGAAGCCCCCACAGCCCTGGGCACCCTCTGCTCGTGCCGCAGGGCCCCGCGCGGCTGGCGTCGGCCGCTGCAGCAAGCGCGGGCAGGGCGGTGCTGCGACAGCGCCGAGCCTGCACTCGTTCTGGAGCCGGGTGGCCTGGCCTCCCGGAGAGCCGTCGCTCCCCAGCCTGCGCGGCCCCTCCGCCAGCGCACCTGTCCTTCAAGGTGACACCGCGGACAGGCAGGGAGGCATTCATTAGATCCCGCCCGCGCCTCTTCTCCTTATTAGATCTTCAGCCCTTTCCTCGTAGCATCTGCCACTCACCAGTCCTGTTCTGGAGAAGGAAGTGACAGCTCCCCTTTGATCAGCCCTCCAGAAACCCCCGCGGTGTCAGGCGCCAGGAAACGAGGGGAATGCATAATTCAGACTCAGGCTGGACTCCTGACCCCGGCCGCCCCCGGGGACCGTCACCGAGCTCAGCACCGGCACGGATGCGCCTCGCTGCCCGCCGGCCCCAGCCAGGCTGCAGAGTCACGGCCGGCCCCAGCCGGGGAGCACTTATCGATCGGCCTTCGACCTTCTCTGCCAGGTGCGGACAGAGCGGGGGCAGGCCGGGGAGAGTCGTTCTCGGTGCAAACTCGGACGAGTCTCCGTGCCCTGCCAGGAGGCGCGCGACACCCCCGACTACCCCGCAGACCTGCGCACAGCAGGGCAGGCCCCGGGGCTGAGACTCCCAGGCTCCCTCCGCGCCTGCCACGGCACCGCGGCCATCACGGCCCTCGGGCGATGGACCCGGGCTGCCGGCCGCCCTCCTCAGCACACGTCGCAGTTGCCCAGGCCTCCTTGCAGCTGCCCCCGTGGCCCCCGTCCACCCCAGCTCCTGCAGCGGGGGACGCGGAGATGGGTAGACCAGAGGGACAGGCCAGGCGCACGAGCTGGAAAAGAACCGGAGGGACCGGGAAGCCTCCATGCAAGGGAGAGGCCAGGGCTAGCCCTGGGCATGGAGGATCTCGCTCACCGCTGTGCGGGGGCCGGGGGGTCTAGACTGGGGCCCAGGCGGTGGGAGAGGGCGCGTGCTTGGGTGGGGGCGGCCAGGCGCAGGCCCATCTCCTCCCTGGGCCCCCGCGCTCTCCGCCCCCTCTTTGTTATTCCTCTCAGCTCGGCCTTCCTCCCCGCTCTCCTTCAGCCGCTCGCAGCAATCATCCGGGGCAGTAGCTCCCCGGCAGGTTTCGCAGCGCCGGCTCCCTGCCAGCACTGACCAGGGTTTCAGTGACTCCCGAGTCGGTCGGGGACCGGCCCCACCGCCGCCTTGCCACCGGCCGAGCCTGGGGCGTGCCGCAGGGCTCCTGGCAGCACCCCATCCCTCCCCTGCTTCTTTCACGGCTCGGAGGGAAAGGGCAGGTCCTGGAGGAGCCGAGGCCAAGACCAGCCTGGTCCTTGCACCCTGCCTGGCCACTGGTCAGCACGCCCCGCACTTTGGATCTCGAACCACGCAGGCCCCAGACGGACGAGAGCCCGGCTGGCAGCCGGCGCCCAGCACAGAGGGCAGGGTGGAGGCCTCAGGTCCAGGGCAAGGGAGGGGGCATCAGTCACTGGCAGGGCACGGAGGGGGGCAGTCAGGGGAGCCAGTTCTCAGGACAACCCAAACCTGGGTCGTTGCAGGCAAGAAAAGCAGGGGCCTCTCCGCGGGAGGAGCAGGTGCCCCAAGGAGGGTTTAGAAAGCTGGTGCCTTTGCACGCTCGGCTGTCGCGGGAGGTCCCTGCCCAAAGCTGCGGCCATGGGCCAGAGCAGACCGGGCCGGGAAGGGAGCCACAGCCATCGCCAGCATCCTGCCCCCGTGCTGCTGCGGGGCCTGGGCCAGGCAGAGGGCAGTGAGCGATGGGCGGGGGCAACAGACAACCACGGCTCCGCAAGCAAGCGTGGCACAGACCGAGCCGGGTTGGGGTGCTGCTCGCAGGCCAGGGCCAGCCATGGGGAGCTCAGAGGAAGCGCCAGGGCAGGATGAGGGGCAGCTTTGCAGCCAAGTGGCCGCAAGCATCACTCCCTGCCCAGCCCCACCCCGCCAGCAACCTGCCCCCCACCCCCTGCACCAACCTGGCCAAAGAGTGCGAATCCCAGCACCCGGGGACCGCCCTTGCCCATGGCTGCTTGCCGCCCGGCCGCAGGCCCAGCGCCGTGTGCGTTAATTAACATTCCCCGCGCAAAGTTGGGATTGTAATTACTGCGAGTGATTAACAGGCCGAAGGTAGCCCATCTCCCAGGGAGCAGATTAACAGAGCCGCTCTCCAGCGCCCGCGCTCACCTCGGCACCGCCAGCGCATCTTAAACAGGGGCCCGATGCCCCCGCAGCCCGTGACGAATGGGCAGGCCGAGCGGCCCGGACGTGCCACCAGCCCCTGCTGCCCCGTCTGGCTGGGGCGCGCGGTCAGGCAACAGGCGCAGGGAGGCTTGGAGGTGGCGTGTCTGGTCCCTGCAGAGCACGCCAGCCCCCCACCTGCCCTGCAGCCCAGGGGGCAAGCAGGGCAGAGATGGGGGCAGGTGCCAGGAGAGTCCCAGCCAGGCTCCGGTCCCTCCAACAGCCACGGACCTGGCAGGGAGAAGCCCGAGGAGACGCGCTGCCTGCTGGAGCAGAGAGCCCCTCGTCTCGAGCATCCTCCGCAGGGGCGCCGAGGGCAGGGGACCAGGCTGGGGTCAGCAGGCTCCAGAAGAGCATCCGGGCAGCAGCAGATCGGCGGGAGCGCGATATCGCTCCCCGCCGCAGCGCTGCAGCGGCCCTGCCCCTGGCCAGAGGCGCAGGGCTGCGACCCCGTCGGACATCCATCTGGCACCTCAACCCCAGCCAGGACCCGCACACATCCTGCCTTGACCCTGCTGGATGCAGCCACTTCCAGGACGGTGACGCTGCTTGGTGCCATCGGCGCAGCAGCGCTGACCAGCTCCAGCCAACATGGGTGAGAGCGACACGGCCATCTCCACGGGCAGCTTCTTCCCTGCTCCAGTTAAACAGCTTCTCACTGAGGCTAAGGGGTCAATCCAGCCTCTCCTCTGCATGCAGAGATTGCGTCCAGGGCAACCGAGCAGGTCCAGGCCAAAGCCCGGTCCTCCGGGTACAATGCAGCAGGCGGCACGTGCCCAAGCGCCAGCCTCCGAAGCCGCCTTGCAGGCGTAGAGCAGCAAGAGCAGGCGCCACGTCCCCGCCAGCCCCTTCCCAAGACACCAGGAATGCAGCGGCTACCGGGCCACTGCCACGGGACAAAGCAGGCACGAACATCTCCGTGCCCCTACCCATGCTCGGCGCTGGCACCAACGCCACGCTCCCTCCCTCTCCCCTGCCCGAAGGCAGCGTGTCCAGGCTGGACGGGACCGGGTATCAGTCGGCGAGTGCAGAGGGGGAGCTGCCAGCAGGAGGAAGCCCGAGGAGGCTCCCATAATTACCGGGAGATAAGGCGATCAGCGGTAATTAAACACCATCCCCGGACAGACCGCTTGGCTGCAGAGACTTTCCTCCCGTCGCTTCCCCCAGACTGCAAAATAAATTATCCTGCAAAGTTAGCAGAGGCTGAGCTATGGAAACAATTAAACAAAAATTAAATCTCATTCATTTATACTCTGAGCACAAAGTGGATAATGTGAGGGTTTTTCCCCCCCCCCTTCCTCTCCTCTTTGCCTTGGTGTTACTGAGGACTATTATGGGAAATTAATCATGGGGAAAAGCAATGAACGTGATCTATCGCTCTTTAAAAGTGCACTGTAGTGATTATATAAAAATCTATTAGAGAGGCCAGGAAATTTAAGAGTGACACCATTTACAAAGAGGAGGAAGACAGGGCCGGGGGCAAAGGAGATCGATTTCCGAACAGACGGATCTGGAGCAGGGACCCGGGGAGCACGGCGGGTTAATGAATAAGCCACGGGGCGCGGACGCTGAGCAACAGGAGGGCAGGAGACCGTGCCCTGGCCCTGGTGAAGTGCGTGCTCCCGAGGAGACCCGCCAGCAGCAAGGAGGCACAGGGCAGCAGGCTGGCAGGCCCCGGGACGGAGAGGCACCGCGCGGCAGTGGGCGGCTGGGCCCGCCGGCGGCCGTGGCACGGCCCGATTCTGCTGCTCGCCAGCCCCTTGCCAACGAACCACGTCAGTCTCGGCCAGGCAGCAGGCAGCCCAGGAGACTCCCTCGCCTGAAGGCAGCAGGCCGGGCAACGCCGGAGCTACGCAGCGCTCGACCCACCCCAAGCCAGCCCCGCCGCGGCAGCCGAGCCCGAGCCCCAGCTCCCGGCCTGGGGGGTCCGATGCACCCACACGGCCTCAGCCTCAGCTCCGGGCGGACCGCCCTGCGGCCACGCGGTGCTGCCTGCTCCGAGCAGCGCCAGGCTCACGGGCTAGCGGCGTTCAGAGGTGGGTGAGGGCGGCCAGGGCGAGCATCCCAGCGCGGAGATGGCTCTGGACTGCCCGGGCCCGGCGAGCATGCGGGCAGGTCCCCCCACGCCCAGCACCGCCCCCGGGGCCGCTGCCCGGACCCACGCTTCCAAGCAGCCCATTGCTGCATTAATGCAGGCAAAGGCCATCACGTGGGATTAAGGGCAGCACGACGAGCTAATGGAAGCGAGCAGCAGCCTCCCTCCAGCGCAGCCTTTCAGGGCTCAACTGAGGTAAAACTGAGGCTGTCCTCGCTCCCCCGGCAGCGGTAAAGCCTGCAACACCCAAGGGGACCTCGACAGCAGGTGTCCCTGGCCTGGGATTTTTAACCTCCTGCTTATTCCCACCGGCCCAAGCAGCTGGGAACCGACTCCCGCCAACAGCAGGCACGAGGAGAGCTGGGCTCCAGCAAGGAGGCTCGGTCTGGTGCAATAACAGGCTCAGCCAACCCCAACCCTGGCCACGGGCCTGTTCCTCACCAAGCACCAGCACAACCCGGGGAACCAGGTCTGAGCTCACAGCTGAATTTCCAGGTCCGGCCCCAGTCAGCCCACCCTGGGCACATAAGCCAAATTTCAAGCTAGCTGCAAAAGGGGTGCCCGATATGTGACCCCTTGAACACAGGCATCGGCCAGTGTCTGGGGGGAGTAGGGGGCTGCCCCTGGGAGGAGGGAAAGCGCCGAGTTTGCTGGACTTGTCGGCCACGTTGTAGCCCAGGGGCCTGAGAGCGAGGGGCACTTGCTGCAACTTGCCCGAGGTGCGCTGAGCCGGGGAGGGGAGCGAAATCCAGCTGCGTGCAGGCATCTGGGAGGCTCTGAGCCGCGTGGGACCTCAGCATGCATGCACGCACACATGCCCACAGACACACGTGCAAGGAAAGCCTCGAAGTGGGCTGTGCTCCCTCATGCCCCTTCCCCAGGTATCCCAGGGCTGCAAGCGTGGCAGCCAGAGCTCCCAGCAATCTCCCCTGCGGGCACAGGAGTGGATCCAGAGGCATCAGGGAGGGGCAGACCTCCAGCATCCCTGAGTTTCCAGTGATGGGCTCGGTGGTGCTCGTCTCACCTGCAGCACCCAGCCCACGCGCTGCACCAGGCAAGCATGGAGCAGGAGCTGGCCGGGGCCCAGGCATTTGCCCTCAGCCCGGAGCCCTCCTAGATGCCCTGCCACCGCGGGCCGCCCTGCTCGCGTCGCCCCCGGGTCTGGGAGCACCGGTGGCAGGATGGCGGGCGCCAGCAACTGCTTGGTGCTGGGAAGCAGGAGGCTGAGCTGCGCGCTCTCCACCTGCCCGTCCCTGAGCTGAGCCCTTTGATGTGTAAATGCCTGTGGTGCTATTTCCCTTTCACGTCAGGCAGGTTGGCTGCGTCTCAGTGAAGTGATTCAGCTCCCCTGTCACTTTGGGGCGGCTGTGACAGCATCAGGGCCCGGACCAGGGAACCACGCGGCACTGGAGGATGAGTCAGATGGAGTCACGGGCGCTGCCAGCAGCCGCTAGCGGGGAAGCGGGGCCGTGAACCCTCTCCTGCTGCGGGGGGTGGTGGATTCCCCTGGCTGGGACGGCTCCAGGGACGGGCATCACTGCAGCTGCAAAGCCTCACCCGCTGCCACAGGGCAGGCCAGCGCAGGGGGACCCGATGAACCCAGTCTTTCCGACTGCACCGGTGCATCGGCTCCTTGCCTGCTGTCCTGCCCGAGGGCAGCGAGAGGCATGTCCTCGGCCTTATGGTGACAGGATTTCAGCTAGGAGGCATGCACAGCGCACAGCCCCCAAACACCTCCGCACAAGCCCTGCAGAGGACTGATCGCGGACCAGGGAGGGCTCGCTGGTGGAGACACGGGGTTAGGCTGCTCGTGGACTGGTGTACGTACAGAAGGGTCGGGGCTCCTCGCCCACCAGGTCAGCCCTGTCCCCTGAGGAGATGCTCCTGCAGCAGCTGGAGGTTCAAGGGGGTCCCCGAGGGTGAAGGCAGCTCACCAAAGCACTTGGCTTCTAAGCAGCCCATGGAGACCCCCGAAGCACCAGGAGACACGGCAGCGCGGGGGAGCCATGCATGCAGCTCGGGTGGGGTCCTAGCACCAGCAAGTGCCTGATGGGGCAAAGCCTCCTCCCTCCCTGGCTCTTCAGCCTGGGGCTTCAGATACCCCCACTTCCACGGCAGGCATCCTACATGCCCAGAGGCCTTGGAGGTCAGATGCCCCCGTCTCACTTGCCCTTACCCAAAAGGCTGAAGGAGCAAACTCTCCTCCTCCTCCCTGGTGCCCCATCCCAGCCGACCAGACCCAGCACAGCCCCGCCGCTCTCCACGGAACCGGTTTTTAATCCGTGCACTCGTCCAGGTGCCCACCGCAGAGGAGACAATAGAGGCATTGCAGTAGACGGGAAGCCCGAAAGCAGACCCCCACGACCATAAATCGGGCTGCCGAGATCCTCCCGTCAGGAAGCATCATAGACTCTGGCAGGGGTTGGCCTGCCCGCAGCGCAAGGGCCGGTCTCCACCCTCTAAACGCACCGAGTCAGGAAGTGGGGCTTACACCCCCAAGCCGAGTCTCATGGCAGGCTCCGGGCCATGCAACTTGCGCAGGGTCTGGCCCGCTCCCAGTCCCCTGCTATCACCAGCTCTTCCCAGCACTGCCCTCAAATGGAGGCAATTAAGAGGATGCTGCTGCGAGTGCATCCCAGCGTTTCCTTAGCCTGGCGACACGACCCCGGAAAGCCCCACGGCACGAATCGCTGTCAACCAAAGACAGTCGTGGAAGGCATGAAAAGCGGGTGGACATCACGGTGAAATACACCACTGCAGAAGGCCAAGCCGTTCCATAAATCTGCTTAGCTCTTAGCACTGCCGGGTAAATGGCCCTGCTTAATTATACCTCCATAAACACAACTTTACGGCCATAGCAATGCAGGCAGAAATCGATCCCGCTGATGGACAAATGGACGGGCCGGCCGCCTGCTGACCCCACGGCCGGACGGCTCTTCCACCCCCTGCTCCGGCATACACACGGGATGCCTCTCTCCCGGGGTCCCTTGCTGGAAGCACCACGGGAGGCCCATCACCCGGGCATCTCCTGCCAGCAGCCAGGTGAGGAAGGAGCCGTCCCGCAACACCCCGCCGTCCACGCTGCGCTACACGCAGCAATATGGCAGCGAGACGCCCTCCGTCCCAGCTGGCCGGACCCAGCACAGGCCCCATCGCTCTGTGCTGAGTGGTTTTTAACCTGCGTGCTCGTCCGGCTGCCAACACTGCAGACGAGACATTAGCATTACAACCCACACTGATCTTTGTCAATTATGCTACAGTATTTGAGGTCTAACCAGCTTTAAATTGAATCAGGACGAAATCATCAGTATAAAAAGAGCCCGCGCCAGCCTTTCAATTCCAGCACTGGGGGAAAAAAAGTCCTACATCTCATAATGGCCTTCTACCCCGTAATGAACAGGAAAACTAAATTAGATTCCCAGCTAAGGGTATATTTATACAATTTCATTATGTGCCCATGAGCGAGCCTGGTTTTCACCAAGATAAAAATGAGCTCTCAGCAATGCTCGCGCTAAATAAATGGAGTGATTTAACAGCTTAACGAGGAGCATGAAAGAGGGGTGCCGGAACCATGTTAAAATGGAAAATAAAAATAAAAAACCCCGCCACGCTCGGGCTGCATACACCGGGCTGCGGCCTCTTGCGGGGTCGGCCGGATGCCCTTGGTAGCAGCCTCGTGCCTCCCCGTGCGCCCGGCCCAGGTGCATCCATCCGTCGGTCATCAGGACGGCGCGGGATGGGCTCCAAGCCGCCCGCCAGCCACGGGCACCATGATGCCTCCACTCTTTGGGGGCTTTTCCAGGGATGTTTGCAGGCTGGAGCTGGCTCCTGGCAGACGCGAGAACAATAAAGCGAAGCGAGAGGCTCAGCTGAATAACAGCGCTTCTGTGCCAGCGCGAGGCTCCAGCAAGGACCGGGCCAGCCAGCTGCCTGCACAGCTGGGAGCTGCGCCCAGGCGCCTGGGACCATGCGGGGCTGGAGAGCCCAGCCAGCAGACGCTGTCCTGGCCGGTCTCCCCTGCTCCACCTCCTCCCGGGTTTCTCTTGTCATGTGCCCCGGCCCTGGCCCGGGCATCATCCACCCCGCTCTGGGCGCTGGGCCTGTCCAGGACGCGGCACATCACCCAGCCAGCGCCCACGGAGAGGCCAATCCCCCGCGCTGCAAGTTGAGACCGGCACCCACATGCTGCACAAGGGCCTGAGCGACGCTGGGCAAAGTGCAGCGGCCTCCCATGCCTCAGTTTCCCCCACATCAGAAAAAGGGGGTGAGCAAGACCCTGTCCCAGGATACGCAGCTGTTTGCAGGGCTAGAGCAGGGTCAGCGCTGACCTTCCCTGGGTGCATGGGCAGGGACAAAATAGCCGCGCTTGCTCCCAGGCTGGCGCGTGTCAGCACAGCGCGCCAGCCCCAGCGTGGGGCACTTTCACCCGCTGCTCCACGCTGCCCGAGGCTGGCCACCAGCAGAGCCCGCGGCCCAACACGATCGATTGCGGGAGATGGAGTGGCCTGAGCGCGGGGTTGCAGCCGCAGGTTCGTGGCCCGTTGCCTCGCTAGCCGGGCCAGGACCGGCCTCGAGGTCGGTGCAGAGATGCTCTGCTCGCACCACAGCCACCGCCACTCTGCCTCCCTTGCCCCGCCAGCCTGCAAGGGCCCTGCAGAAAGGGGGTGCACTGCACTGTGCAAGAGCTCGCCCCCCAGGCACGCTCATCCTCTCCTGGTCGCCCTGTCAGCGCCTGGAGCTGGAGCCCAGGTGAGGGGCAGGCGGCAGCTCCGGGTTTCGCTCTTCTGCTGGCAGGTGGGAGCCTCTCTGCTTTCCCCTTGCCCCCTCCTAGAGAGGACGAAGGACTCTGCCCCCTGCACGGGAAGAGAAAGGAACAGGAGGGGCAGCGGGCGCCAGGTCCAGGCTGACTTATACCTTCGCCCTGCAAAGTTCAGCCCGTGGCATCCCAACGAAAGGCAAGGACTTGGTGCAGGAGGGGCAAAAGGGGCAACTAGAGGCACCTGCAAGGCCCTGGGAGCTCCCTAGGTATGGTCACAGCCCCGCTCCACACTCCCCCCGTCCAGGCGAGGCGGGGAGACAGCCCAGGCACACTTTGAAGATGAAGAGCACTTGCGACCATGACCAAGAGAGACATGGAAGACGCCGGGAGCTCCCTGGGAACTCAGCCTCACCCACCCGGCTCCATTTATAGCGTCCTGTGTGGCGGGGATCCCATGCCCCAGTGCCACGGCCAGGGAGGGCACCAGCATCACGCCACGCCGTGCCGGCCACGCTGACTGACGCCTCAAAGGCCCCTTTCTTCCGCCCGGCTGCATCGCGCGCTGCCTGCATTCCCTTCCAACCAATTGCACCAAACCCGGAGGGACCTTCCTAATTCCTCCTTCCAAGAGAAGCTGTTTAATCAACCTCCTATTATCCGATTCGGCTGCCAGCTGAAACCAGGGCTGGCTTCTCGCATCGCTTTCTCCACCTTCCTGCACGCTGGAAGCTGCTGTGGGCATCGTCCCCTTGCTCATCTTGCCTGCATGCTGCGAGCCAGTCGGGGAGCCAACCAGCCTGCTCTGTGTGCACACATACATGCATGCACGCACGCTTGCACATGCAGCTTGCAGGGGCATTTCTTGGGCGGGCGCAGGTTCCCTGGACAAGGTTCTCGATGCCACCCCGAGCCACGGAGCAGGGACAGGCCACGTCGAATCACGCACGCACACGTCCCTCCCCGCACGCTGCATTTAGGTAGCTCGTGCCCTCGAGGCGGTAGCAGCCATCGGGCCAAACACGCCTCGCGGTGGTAGCAAAGCAAGGCCGAGGCTGGCGAGAGCTAGCAATGCGAGTGGAGAAGCAGGGCCGGGTCCCCCCAGGAGAGCGACCGAGCCTCCTCGCCGCTTCCCCGAGGCTGGCTGCCAACAGGTGCCACGCACGCTCCCCAGCGAGGACCCGCCGTCCCCGCCCCAAGACGCCCGAGCGCGCTGCGGTGCGCAGCAGGCGCTGCCTCCCCTGCTGCAGCAGCCGGCTGCATGCGTGAATGCAAAAGACGCCTGTCGCCGGAGGAGGGAAAGGCTTTACCTGGGGATCTCCGCTCCCCCGCCCCCGGTCTGCGCTATCCCTAATGTTTTTGCAGCCTCTTGCTGCTGCTCCTCCTTGAGCGTGGAGGAAGCCTCCACGCACCACACACAGCCCGCCGCATGCCCTGCGGCCCGGCGGCACTTCCCAGGCGTGGAGAAGAGGTCCTGAGCTGCCTGGAAGGACCCTTGGCCCTGGCTCTCCGTGCAGCAGCTGGAGGGATCCAGCTCCCACCAAGACCCAGCCGATTTATTCTCGGAGCCTTTAAATGCCGCAGGAGCTCCCAGTCCTCTTCAGCACACCCACCTCCGCCTGGGACCTCGCGGGGGCCTGCCCTCTTCGGTCTCCCTTGGACAGGCCCCGCTAGTCCAGGTCTTGGAAACATGGACCATGCCCAAAGACCGCCCATGCCCTCCACCCCGTGCACCCAGGCAGGTCAGGGCGGCGCCAAGGGCTCTGCTCTGCACAGAGACATCCAAGTAGCTCCCGCTACCCTGGGACATGAGCCAGCATGGGGTTTCCTCCGGGTTGCGCATGCCCAGGACCTTGTCCTCCCACCGCTCTGAGCTGCACGTGCATCCTCAGCCCTCTTTCCCGGTGCCTCAAAGCCCGCACGGGAGCACGCTGCCCTGCCCTCTCTGCAATCGCACCCGGGCGCCTCTTGCAGAAATAATGCCCGGATCATTTTTAAACACGATATTCCAGGCAGCCACCAGCTGAAAGCAGCTCTCGAGGCTGCTGGAATCCTTTACAACCCCCTGAAGGATTAGCAAATGATTTCTCACTCTTTCCTTTCGACTGCAGAGAAGGAGAGCGATGTCGGCTCAATAGTAATTAGAGCGAACTGCCGCTTTTAAGCAGTCGAGGCTCATGTTACCACCGAGACACAAGAATGATCTAATCAGATGCTGGGGTCAGATACCCACAAAAAAGGGCTCTTGAAGGAGATCATTGCTGCTGGTATCTGCTGGACGGACCTGGGGGGGTTGCGGAGGGTGACGAGCTGAGAGGGCCACGATGGAGGAGACCAGTCGCGCTGTGAAAGGGAGGGAGCGGGCTGCGCGGGGCGCTGGCCTTGCTTGCATCTGCCTAGACTGATCGCAGGGACCGCAACACGCTCCCCTGGCCTCTCGCGCCTCCGCAGGGACGGCAGAAGAGCTGAGCGGAGGTCAGAGCACCCTCCCGTGGGGCCGCCGGCCAACAGCGACGGGCTTCAAGGGCACGCGGCTTTTCCTTTGGGCTGAAGTGCTTCGCTGTGCAGAGCTGGCAGGAGGGGAACCCTGGCCCCACAGCATCACAGAAATTAGGGTTAGAAGAGAGGTCAGAGGTCACATCTGATCCAACCTCCTGCTCGAAGCAGGACCAGCCCCAACTATACTATCCCACCACGCCACGGGCGCAGCAGCCCCCGCTCCGGCTTGGCAGTCCCTACGGCACAGGCTTCTGCAGGATGGCTTTGTCTAGCTGGGTCTGAAACGCCCCCAGGAAGGCAAGTCCACCACTTCTCTGGGGAGCCTGCTTCAGTGGTTTACTAGTGAAAGTTTTTTCCTAATATTTGGCCTATGCTGCAACTGGAGACGGTTGCTCCTTGCTCGGCCCGGGAGCAGCGCAGGCCGCAGAGCCCCTGCCCGCTGGCAGGACAGAGCTCCCACCACGGCGCGGGGCCGCAGCCCCGCGGGATTACCCGGGCGGCTGCTGGCAGCAGACCAGGCTGGGACATGCCGTGGCCGGGCACGGAGCCGCAAGGAGGGGCAAAGCAAAGAGCCAGACTTCGTACGAGACTGCCATCCAACCGAGACGCTGCTGCCCGAGGGCTCACGCCCCGGCCACGAGTGGCCGTCCCCCCCAGCACACCGCGGGGAAAAGCAGGAAGGTGATGCTAGGACCCTTCCCCGCTCGCAGGGCGGGTGGGCACCATTGCCAGGGCCCTCTCGCACTCGGAGGCTGGATGGGGGCAGCTCAGGCGCGCTCCTGCCTGCAGCATCTGTGCCGCAGGGACTGCCGGGCTGGAGCAGAGGGCGGCCGCCCCATGCCGCAGGCGACCAACGCAGCAGCCAAAAGCAAGGGCGCGGCGGCCCCCAAGAGCAGCAGCAACACAAGCGCCGTGGCAGAGGCAGCCCAGGCCACGCTGGCACGTGGCTCCGCTCCGGGAAGATGCTGCAACATCGAAGGCAAAAGGGAAGGGAGCAGCCTGCTGCCCCCCCGGCCTCCTTCCCCGCTCCCCTGCCCGCCGCCCTGCGCGCATGTCACCTGCCGGCCCCTCTCGGAGCGGCGCGGGATGCTCCAGATTAGATTGCATCTGTCTGGATATAAATAATGTACTGCTTGATGGTCAGAGTGGATTTAATTAGTCCTTGTTCTCCTGATGGAATCAGCCCACCGCCGCTACAGCATTTCACTCCGAATTAGCCTGAGGAGGACTAACAAGGCACTGCTAATTTTACACACACGACATCCCCCACAGCCCCCGAAAGCGCTGCGCCACCGCACGCAACCCTCGGGGCGGCACAGCCAGGACCGGACCCAGCGGAGGGAAGCGTGCAGGGCTGAGGGACGGATGCGCGCACCCATGTCCAAGCGCGCAGCATGGGCTCGGCGGCCCCCCTGCAGCCGCTGGGGAAGGGGCTGGGCGGCGAGAGCCCAGCCCGAGTCCTGCAGCAGAGGAGCGTCTGCCGGCAGAGCCGCTCTCTGCAGAGGAGGGCTGTGCTGCATGCCAAGTCCGCGCCGGCCCGGGCAGAGGGAATCCCACGCCAGCTCCCGCCTCTCGCCGAGCCCACGGCTTCTCCATCTCCCACCCCCGGGCAGGGAGCAAACGGCACACGGGTGGGCAGAGGAACGCGCGGCCCCCACGCTGCTGGTGAGAGCACCTCGAAAACAAAGTCGAGTCATCAGGGGAGGAGGGAGGGGATCAGACAGAGGGGCTGGGAGGGGAAGGGGCTCCAAGACCCCCAAGCTAGGGGGGACACCCAGCCTGGAGCAACAGTACAAGCCTCGCAGAAGTGGGGGGAAAGCGGGGGAAGCAAGCCCAGCAGTGGGGGAAGGTGCTGAGGCGGTGCAGAGCACGCCCCAGGCTCTGCTGCTCCCAGCGCAAATCCAAAAATAGGATTTCAGAGAAGGGAAAGCAGCAGCAGCCTCGTCTTTAACCCTCTGCAGGATCAGCCATCGCTGCAGCAGCCTTCTTGGGTGGCTCCCAGCGGGGCACAGCCCCGGCTGTCCAGGCCAGGGAGCGGGCTGGTGCAGGAGGAGGGGGAGAGCCCAGGGCCTGGACCAGAGCTCCGGCCACTCGGATGGGCAGGGAAGGCCGGTGCACTGAGCCCCTTGGCTGAGACCAGATGCAAGGGCTGGCAGGGGTGTCTGGGTCAGAGGCAAAGCCCAGACCACAGGCCCGAGGGGCAGGCTCGTGGGCAGGGAGATGAAGGGCTCCTCTGCAGCTGCATCGTGGCTACGCATCCAGGAGACAGGAGCAAGACAAGCCAAGGCTGCAGCTGGCCAGACGGCGTTTCTCGCGGTAGAGAGCAACTCCCACCAGCAGCCCCCGAGCTCCGGACGCGGAAGCTGACCGGGGACAACGGCCAAGGCCTCCCGGTCCTTGCAACACGTCTCAGCCGTGGGGGGAACGAGCAACAGCTAAACAGCAGGTGCCACGGGGAATCTCCGTCCCTCTCTGCCCCGCAGCCAAACTTGCGCCCAGCTGCAGTTGAGAGCCCTAAAAAACACCCCTGCCTCCCTCCACGGGGCAGGGAGCCGGGAGAGGGCAGCAATGGGAGCAACCGCAGCAGGGCTCTACGCCGTCCGCGTCTGCTCTCTCAAGTGCCTGCTGCCAGCCCAGCCTCCACCTGCCCAGGTGTGGACGTCAGCACTGGCTGACAAGGGAGAAACCTCTGGACTTGTGGGAGTATCTACACGTGCATTAATACTTTTTAGCTAATGCACATTAAATCTAGTACCTCCATGGTGAGCTACTAGGTAAATGCACATTAGCTTATCTTAATGCGCATTAACTAAAGTGGCTTTACTAACGTTTTAATGCACATTTGCTTATTTTAATGTACATTAGGAAAAGCACACTTTTTTTACTGATGCTTTAATGTGCATTAAAATAAGTTAATGCACATTAACGTGAATGTGTAGATGCGTGTAGGCTGCTCAGAAGAGAGAGGCTTCCTAAACCAGGGAGCAGGGATGCAGCGGGGTCTCAGCCACGGCCAGAGAAGAACAAGGAAGAAGGGCGCTGAGCCAGGGAGGAGAGTGTAAAGGACTCAAGGTAAAATCCTGCACGATGACTTGGGAGCCAGGCACCCACACCGTGGCTGGGGCTGGAGGCAGAGCGGGTGCCCGGGTCCCTGCTGACGCTGCGCCGCACTGCACCGGGTGCAGGCCTCTCCTGCAGGTCGCCTGCATGCGTGGGCAGACTCCAGCATCTCCCGCACCAGCACCAGGGCCCTGCCACTCATGCATGCCCTCCAGGTGCAGAAGCTGCAAGCTACCCCTGCTGCAAAGCTGTCCCAGCACCATCAGCCTGCCGGCGCCCAGCACCCCCATCATCCCCAGGACCTTGGCCTGAGAGACAGCAATGCTGCTGCCGTCTGCCTGCTGGCTTCTGTTTACACGTAAGCGAGGCTGACATCTCTCCTTCATCACTGTGCCAGGGCCTTCCTCGGAGGCCATGCATCTCAAGCAGGACAGCACCATAAATATTGCAAAGGAGGTGTTTCTAATCTAGTTACGGGCTCAGCCTCTCCCGCTCCTCCATCAGGGAGCCTTGGATTGGAATCGAAGGGTATTAGGATAATTTTATCAGGCTGTATTAAGCCGAGGGTCTTACATTTTTGATATATAGTTTTAATTAAGTTTTAAGTCAAAGAATGCAGGCGCTCGTATTTTATCCTGCCATGTCACAGCGGAGAGAGGCCGTTAATCAGCGTGTACAAAAACTTCCCATTGCCAGTGATGAACGCTCATGAACCTGGCCAGCAAAGACCACCTTCCTCCTGCTCGGCCAGGAGCCGCAGCCTCGGTCACCCCCTCCCCAGTGCAACCTCCATCCACCCACCCCCTGCCGCACGCAACGTCGCAGTCGCTGGACCCAGCTCCGGGCCGATACAACAGTCACGTGAGCGGACCACGTTCCTTAGCCTTAATTTGGTGGCTGGTGCCGCTAAAGCCTCCTCCCCACCCCCCGAAGGCAGAAGAGCAAGCTGCCCTGCACAAGCAGCCCAACGGAGGGTGGCGGCCCTCGCAGTGGCCACCCAGGCGGGAGCACGGTGCAGGGGGCACTGGCCAGGCCATCCCCACCCCATGCGTATGTATATATATATGCTGGGGTGGGGGCAACACAGCTGCAGCCCAGCCCAGGCTCCCACAGGGTCTGGGTGCTCTCATGACGGCTCGGGCGTCCCTAGAAGATGCACATGCAGTTCATGCCGAGCTCTGTCCCAGGTCAGTACTTGGGGGTTTACTGGGTCCTGGCCCCCTTTGCCTCCTCAGCACCAGGGAGCCTGCAAGACGCAGCCTTCTCCAGCCCTGCAGCCGGGGCCACTCAAACCTCCCTCGCTGCCACAGAGAGGATTTCATCCGGGCCAGGGCCGCTGAGCCCAGAGCCAGCCACAGGCACGGACTCTCCTGGGCCAGCCAGGGCTGGAGAGGGGAGTGGGGGAGAGCACGGGATCACTATTTTGTTCCCAGGCGGGTAGAGAAAAGCTGTGGTGCTGCAAACAGGGACAGAGGAGAGGCTGCCAGCCCCGGAGCTGATGCAGCAGGGTTGGGTGCTGCTGGGGTCCCTGGAAGCCCCCACTAGCTGCTCCTGTCTGCAGCGGCTGCAAGGTGAGCAAGACAACAATAAAAACAGAGAGGCCTGGGGGCTCACGGGTCTGCAGACCTTTGCCAGCCAAGGCAGCAGATGGCATCACCACCCACGCAGCCAGGAACACGGGCCTCGTGCAGCTCTGAAACACGGGTCCAGGAGGGATCGCGTGCCCCCAAAGACGTGGGGGTGAACGGCTGCGGATGCCATACGGGTACATGGGAGAGACGCAGCTCCCGCAGCACAGAGCTGCCCAGGGCCCTCCATCCTCACCCACGATCCCTGCACCTCCTCCTGACCTGCAGCCCCCCACCCTGCACCGCTCAGCAACGGCCCCGCCAGCCTGGCCCTGAGCAGACCGCACTTAGCCAGCCCGCGGGGCAGCGCCGCCAAGGGACGTGCCCCAGAAACCGGGCTGAGGCACTCAAAATTGGGTCTCCGGGGAATGTCCCCCCAGAGCAGCTCCTGGGCGCGCCGCCAGACAGCACCGGGCTGTATCGCAGGGACCCTGGGGGGCCAACGAGCCTCCCGCAAGGCTGCCCCGCCGCAGGAGCTCTCCAAGGGGCTCCGGGCTGCAGACAGCCAGAAACACTCTCCGGGCCCTGCCGCTCCTCCGGGGTCTGCGTCCTTCCCGGCACGGCTGCAGCACGGGTCCCCGCACGCTGCCCACGGGGAGCGCAGCAATCCTCCCCTCCACCCGGAGAATCAATTAGCAGCACCCGCAAGAGGCAGAGTGGCTTAGCGCAGACGTGGCTCTCAGAGCCGAGGTGCTTAAAAATTTATCATGGAACTTGCAGAAATGAACTCAATTAAAAACCGTTTTAATGATATGGCATTCAAAAAAAAAAGCCCAGCACTCCCACTTTTAGTGTCCAGGGCTCCCGACCGGAGAGAGGCAGAAGTCTCCACGAGCGCGTGTTACAGAGACGGTTAACACCTCTGTGACCAGCCGACACGCCCCTGGCCGTGTGCGGCCGGCTTCTGAAGGAGGGCCACCAAGTTGGCTGCCAGAGCCCTTCAATCCCAAAGCCAAGTGCAAAGGGGCTGCGTGGAGGGGAGGGGAGGGGAGGGGAGCCAGCACGTGGCACGCGTGCACCGGTTTGTGGGCGCCAGGCTCGCCACACCACGGAGAGCACCTCTCTGCACGCAATGCGCAGCTGTGGCCCCAAGAGCCAACGGGACCCACCAGACAACCACGCAGGACATGCCAAGCCCACCCAGGTCCTAACATGCCCCCTCTCTCCTCACGCTGGAAGCGCCCCCTTATATCTTGTGCTGCCCCCCAGGTGACGAGACAAGCCAGGTCTGTGCTGCCCCCAGCCCGGCGCCGGCCGGGGGTTCGAGACCCGCGCGGAGGCAGGATTGACTGCGCTGCTCTGCAGAGCTGCACCTGATTGTTAATCAGGAGAAGCAGCAAGGAGGCAGGGGGGAGCGGGCTCCATCCCTCCTGACAGGAGAAGGCTGCAACGAAGCGAGGCCTGTTAACGAGGAGGGAAGGGGGAACGCGGCCTCTGCAAGCAGCAGCAACCGCCTTCCTGGAGCAAACGGATAGGAACCGATTAGGAGCCGCAGGGTGGGAGACGGGTGCCTCTGCGAGGCACAGTTCAGATGCGGTCCCGTGGGGGGTTACAGCCACTCACGCCTGCAATACAACCCCCCTCAGGGCCCTGTGGCCAGCCCCGTGATCTGGTGCCTTTAAGGGCCAGCTAAGCCTGCAGGCGACCTGCACCGGCCGTACAGAACGGGCCGTGCCCTTGCGATCCGTTTGACAACGGGATGATGTAGCCGGGGCTGGCCCCGCTTTGAGCAGGGGTTGCAATAGGTGAGCTCCTGAGGCCCCGTCCCACCCTCACGTGCTGTACTCTGTGGCACCCCCAGGACCCTGAGACCCGCGAGGAGCCTGCCCCCTTCCCGGTCACTGCAGCTGCATAAACCGCACTGTCCCCATCAATGCAGCCCGCATCTCCAAATCCCCCAGCCATTGCTCTAATGATTTCCGCCGCCCTTCTCCAGCCCGCAGCCACGTCGGCACAGGCCGTGCCCTCGCTAGCTCCGCGGCCCGGCAGGTCGCGTGGCTGGGAAACCGCTGCAGAGCATCAAGGCGCAGCAAAAACCATGCGGTGCTGGTCATTCAGCAAGTGTCCGCTCTTCCCAGCAACTCCTGACTGCAAACACGGCCCCGACACCCCGCGCTGGGTTGTGAGCAGCCAGGTCCGGGGGCTGGCCCCGGCCTCGGCCGCATGCTTAGCAAGCAACGACCTGCCTCCGCGTGCCCCAGACACGGTCTTCCTCCCGGCTGCGAACAGGGCTGGGGGGACAGAGCACGACGCCCCCCCTGCAATTCCAGACGTCCCATGTATCATGAAAAGCTGCTCAAAATGCATGAGAGGGTTTGGTCGCCTCTCCCTACCCCCTTCATTTTATGCAGAGGACGGGGCGGAGGAGAGGCAGAAACCTCCTGTTTTTAGAGCTTTGTTTAAAAAAAAAAAAAAAATGCAACAACCCCAAAGGAGGGAAATTTCAACAAAAACATTCAGCTTTTAAAAACCAAGGCCACGTTTGCATTTGGATGATTTTCAAAGGAAAAACAACCACCCCCCAGAGGGGCCGCAGGCGGGCCGTTCACCCGGAAGGGGCAGCGCTGCGGCGGGGCAGGGGACGGCGGGAGAGAGTTGCTCGCTATTGGGTTCGGCTCGCTTGGGTACCAGGGACTTGCGCGGCGCTTTGGGAGGGAAGAGCCCCGGGGAGGCAGGAGCATCGCTGCCCTTTGCCACCAGAAAGGTGCAGGGTGGACCTGGGCCCTGGAGCTCGAGAGAGTTCCCCCAGCCTGGAGAGGGGCCCTCATTGCAGGAGAAGCAGGGGGAGGGAGGGCCACGGGGAGGGACAGGGAGAAGTCAGGAGAGCGAGCGCAGCACCGGCCCTCCACCTCTGCCAAAGGATGCTTTGCAGGAACGAATTCCTCTCCCACAAGGAGGGGTCCAATGGAAAATGCCCTGCCGGAGGACTAACCCCACCCCGCTGGCACTTGGAAGCCGGGCTGCTCCGCAGAAACTCCCCAGCGCTTGGACCCTGTTCAAAAACCGGCTGGGCATGACAATCCTGCGTGAGGAACATCACCTGGCGGGGAGAGGAAAATCCGGCCCCTCCGGAGCCGCCCCTGCCCGGGAGAGCCGCGCTGACCTTGCCGCCCGACCGCAGGACGGCTCGCTGCGGAGAGGGGAGGCGAGGCGAGGCGAGGCGACGCAGCCCAAAGCAACTGTTGCTGTATTAATAAAGCGAGCCCACGGCAGAGCGAAGCTGGGACGCGATCCAGCCTGCATATGTGACAAGGCAGGAGGTGTGCGCGGGGCTGTACCCAGGCTGGAAAAGGATTCCCTGGGGACGCCGGGAGGCCTGCGGCAGCACGCGAGCGGCGAGCGTGCGGGCACGTCTCGCGAGGCCGGGCCGGGGAGCTCGTTCCCGAACCCGGCCCAGCATGGCTGCCCCCGCTCCGGGCCGCAGCGCGCTCCGGGGGAAGCGCGGAGGAGTCTCCTGCTGCTGGAAGAGGCTGACTGGCGTCCCCAGAGAGCGGGCAGAGGCAGGTTTCTTGCCTCCACTACACTGAAGTGCTTCCAGACTGACCGGCACCCTGCGCCCTCCGCACGCACGCACGCCCTGGCCCAAGCTCCGCGGGCGTCTAAAGGCAGGCATCCTCCTCGCACCCTTCGCCTGCCCTCCAAACACCTCCTCGCCTCCCCCGCGCCCAGCCCCGAGGGGAAGCCCAGCTCAGAAACACAGGGCTAGGAAACACCAGCTCCGAGGAGCAATGAGACCGCGGGAAATAGCGGGGGAAGAGGGGCTTCGGGGCACGCTCTGCAGACTGGGCTGTCCTCCCGCTCCACAACTGCACGGGGAACGTGTGCCTGCCACCCACGTGCCTGGGGCCTCGCTCCCTGAGCACCAAAACTGCGTGCTCAGAAAGGCCCCAAGCTGACCCGGGAGCCCCTGCGGCCCCCGCCCGCTCGGCGAGAGCCCGCGGGCGCGACACCTCCGCTCTCTTCCCCCGGGGACGTGCGACGGGTCCTTTCCCCAGACGCTGGGAGGAGGGGCCTTCCCCTCCGCCGCGCAGGCTGCAGATCCATTTTAAGCGGGCAGCGAGCAAGCAGGGGGAGAGCGCATGGCGTGTCATTTCAATGCGTGTATTTATATCTTTCACAGGCGCAGCATCCCTTTGTAAAGCCACGGAGCGTGTATAGTCAGGGCTGTCAGTTCAGCGGCATGTTACAAGTGTTTGATATGGAGATTTTGGCAGTGGGAATGGATGTACCTCGCTGAGAGGTTTATGTAAAATGACAGCTTCTGGAAAACGCAGCCCTCAGATAAAAAAGCACAAACAAAAGGGAAGGGGAGGCCTTCTGCTTGCGAGCCCAAAATGGATTTCTCCTCCACGCCAGGCCGCATGGCTCCCCAGCCAGCCCGGAGGCTGCAAGTGCCCAGGATCGTGCCGCCGCGCCAGCCCCTGCTCTCCGCTCCGCCCCCGCACGGCCCGTTGCATCAGTCCTCCTCTGCCTCCCCCGGGTCTGCTGGGCAGAGCCTTTAATCGCTGCCTGCACGTGGGTGGCAACGGTGGGGGGCTGCGAGAGAGGACGTGCCCGGGTGCCTTCCCCTTTCTAAAGGCAGGCCCCCCTGCAGCAGGGGGGCCTGCAGGCCCTTCCCACCCTTGGCTGCTTTGGAGCGGCGCCTCCGATCCCGGTCCCATTGGCAGGGGAGGAACGTGCACGCAGCTGGATGCGACGCAGGCCAGGTTAGCATCCTGGCCGCTCCGAAGGGACCGAGGTGCGTGCACAGAGCGTGCAACCCGCCCGCCATCGCACGCAGGTCTGCCACACGTCTCGTGAGACGCTGACGCCCTGGAGCAGGAGTGACGCAAGGGCCCGTGAGACCCCCAGAGCCCGCCCCGCGTAGCTCAGACACAGCCCCCCCGGCTCTCAGCCGCCTGGTATCTTTTCCCTTTAAAGACTGCTTGGGGCAAACCCAAGGCGGGGCTGGGAAGGACCCAATCCTGCTGCCCCTTGGTCTGCCACGGAGGCCCCGGGAACGAGGACCTGCCAGTGCCCAAAGGAGGGGCCTGGGGGGGAGGCCGTGCGGCCTCGGGTCTGGGCAAACACCCAGCGGGGCCAACGCTCACTCTCCGCGCGATGCCCACAAGGCCAGAAAGCCGCCGCAGTGATGCTAGACCAGCCTGCTCCGTGACCCAAGCCCCAAGCAAGGATTTCTGCAGACTTCGCATCGCCCGCATGAATAATGGGCAAGGCGGCGAGAGCCCGCACGTGCCACCCCGTGCCCTGCCGCCACCTGACACGCCAGGGCACCGGTCCCCCTCGCACGGAGCACGTGGCGGAGCCGCCCGGGCTCCCCGCGGCCCAGCCCCGGGCAGGGGAGCGGAGCAGCGTTCATAAATCAACTCTCTTCTGCTTGCTTAAGATATCATCGTTTATCCTGCGCCACAGGTGTGCATGGGGCTTTCGAGCCCGGCTCCCTGCCACAAGAGCTTTCTTTCTAATTAGACAGATAACAGCGAGTCATGACAACAGGCCCCCGCGGGGAGGGGAAGGCAAGGCTGCTCGCCGCCTGCGAGGGGAAATCGCCCCACCCAGGAGCAGCAGAGGGGGGCTTGGGCTCACTGTCCCCCGACCAGCCCTGCGTCCCTGCATCGCGGCCCAGGCAGGTGCTCAGCATCCAGGCCCGGCTGGACCGCTCCGCTCCTCCGAGCATCCTCGAGGAGAAGGAGCCGGAGAGGACGAGCCACGGGCGAGGGCAGACGCTGCGGGGGGAACCCCCTGCCCCCGCGATCCCGGCCAGGCCTGGAGGGGAACGACCCTGCTCCGTGGCTGGAGCCCAGCGATTAAAGATCCCCAAACTCCCCCAGCCTCTGGGCCTGCGCGAAGCCAGATAATTAACGCCAGGATCCTTGACATCCTGACTCGCAGGACTGCATGTTAAACAGCCCGGCTGCTTGTTGGCTGCTCCTGTCATTGCTCGCGCCGGGAGAAGTGGGTGGGCGGCTGTGCCAAGACAGGGCGAGGAGGACGGGATGGGGGGGGGGTCCGCCGAGCGGCCCAGGCGAGAGCCGGCAGGGTCTGCAGGGGCGGGGAGGCTCCCAGGTACGCCTGCCTCAGGTAAGGGCTCCGGCCCCCCGCCCTCCAAACCCGCCTGCCTTTGTGCTGCCGGGGCTTAGAGCGTGCGCGTGCATGTGTTTTTATGCCAGTCTTTAAACGAGGTCTTCGCCGAGAATTTACAATTCCCCCATGGCCTCAATCCTGCGAAGATTGCTTTTTTAACACTGTGGGGCTTTAATTCTAATAAGCCTCCTCTTTATTACGGAAGCAGGTCACATTGCTTTGGCACCACCAGAAAATCTTTCATCGGGAAGGAAAGAGGAAGGGGTGGGCGGGAGACGGGGAGGAAGCCGAGGGAGACGGCCCCCCTGGCACGGGGGTCTGCCGAGCCCAGACAGCGGCGGGCGGA
>NW_017728928.1:272274-283500 GCF_001723895.1 Crocodylus porosus
GCCCTCGCCACAGAAACGGTCTGATGTCATGGCACATGCATGCTCCACCGCCTGACATCACAGCCCTCGCCACAGAAACGGTCTGATGTCATGGCGTACTCACAATCCTCCACTAGCCTAACAGGCGAGCGGCCGGCTGCCGCCTCGGTCCCAGGGAGACAAGGTAGTCGAGAAACGCCCCAGGCTGAACCATGACTTCCTCAGCTGTACTGCCAACTTGCAGGCTGAGCCTCCGGCCGCCTCCCCCTCTCCGTTCCCATCGATGTCACTGAAGTGCAACTGGCCTGGTACCTGCGTGGCTCCCCCAGCTCTGGCCCAGGGAGGGGCAGGCAGAGCAGGGGGTAGCACTCGGCGAGCCATGAGCACGTTGCTCTGGAGGGGGCAGCCCCGTGCAGATGCCAGTGCAGCGTACAAGGCAGCGTGATGCCAGCTGCTGAGTGCAAGCACCTTGCACCGGGAAGGAAGCACAGACCTTTGCCAAATGCAGGGGGTCATGCTGTACCTACAACCAGACAAGTAGACAGCACCTACCCAGCTCCGGAGACGCGCTAGCACCGCGGTACGAGACAGCACCGACCCTCCAAAGGGCTCGACCGGGCTGGCCTGGGGGCCTGGCCCCCAGCTGCGCACTGCGCCCAGAGCGCTGGGCCCTGGGGCACAGGCTCCTCGGCTCTGCTGCTAACAGGCTGCACGTGATGAAGTGGTCAGTCCCCTTCCCCCCCAGGCCGCTGCCAACGGCTGGTGCGCAGAACAGTGCCACCGAGATCTGGCACGACAGCTGCGCCCGTCTCCTCGCCAGGCTTGGAAACAAGCTGCTCGGCTTGGCTGCTGCCTCTGCTCTTCAGAGCACAAAGCACGGCGTCCCTCCCCGGACGACCACCGAGACGCGCGAAACCCTGCAGAGCGCCTCGTCCCCTGCCGCACGGCACCCGCCCAGCACGTGCCAACTCATCACAGCCGCAGCAACGGCACGTGGGTCCATCGGGGCCAGCAGCGACACGAGAGCCCTGGCGCTGCTCCGAGGCCCGTCCCTGACCGGCGCTGTGCTCAGGCGCGCGGGCGGCATTGCGACACCCAGCACCGCGGGGCAGCTCAACAGGAACAGACGAAGAGCGTGCCTTGCACCGATGCGGGTGTGTTCACGCTGACAGCAGTGCCCAGGAGACGGGGCACACCGAACAGGCTGATCACAGCCTGCTGGGAACGCTCCCTGAGCAAGGGCTCAAACAGCCCAGATGGCCAAAGGGAAGCAAGGGGCCATTCCCCTGTCCAGGCATCCAGCACAGGCCCTGGTGCATCGGCACCACCCGCAACCCGGCTTCCAACAGGGCAAAGACAGCCACAAAATGTGGAAGCAAGTTCATGGACCACACCGTACAGGACCAGTGCAAAGAAGCCTCTTAAGGGGAGGTCTCCGCTGCTTGCAGCAAAACGCAAAGCGGTCAGAAACCCCCAGGGACAATGCCTGGCTGTGGGGCTCTGCCCCCACAGAGACCATCACCACCATGGGTACCCGCTTCTACTTCCATTACCAGGAAAAGCTCCTGGCAGCCCTGGGACAGAGAGCCCGCCTAGGTGCCACACACGCTGGCTGCCCCCAGCTCCATCCTGCTCGCAGGTGGCTCCTGGGACATGGGTGGAAACGCCCTGGGGGGCCAGACGCCCCTACCCCCTGCACGGAAGAGGTACCCAGCAGGTCCTCGGAGCAAAACACGCAGCGCTCACTGCTGCCTTCGGAGCCACCCTCTGCCTTCCCCTCCGGGCCCCCTTGCAGCCTAGCCCAGCTTCCCTCTGTGCAAGTGGAAACCGTGCCCTGGGTTTCACCAACGCGCCTCGGTCCCCTCCCCCGGATCTGCAGCGTTCCTCTGCAGGAGAGCACGGAGGATGTACCTCCGAGTTAGGTCGGGGATGCTCCAGAAATGCGGACGGTTTAATTCTCAACGCAAGCAGCTGCACTTCAGGCAAGAAAAGCGTGGCAGCCATGTATGGGTGTCACCATGGCAACTTCACGGAAGTTAAATAAAACTTCTTTTAAAAAAAGAAAAAAAAAAAGAAAAGAAAAGATAACGAGGTCCCTGAATCATGCTTTATCAGCTCCGCTCCCACAAAGATGGAGATGCAGCAAGCGCCGGCCTCCTAATTACCTTTGCAATGTGCTATGGAGAGCCAGGCTTATTTTGCACGCACAGTCGGACACCTCCGTGCATCTGGGGTCACGTGTGTGCCACACGCAGGTGGGGCACGAGCGAGGAGAGCCCCTCGCTAGGCTCCCCGGGAAGAGGGGGACCTCCAAGTGCATCCGGAGGCCAGGCCCGCTGCTCTCGGCAGGGCGGAGGGGAGGAATCCTGCGGCAGCGCTGCCTCCGTGACATCAGCGCGCCCCCCCACCGCTGCCACGGCGCGCTCTCCATGTATTATTGATGGAGCCGCTCGCCGACACAATGGAGCTGGGGCTGTGCAGTCTGCTCCCGCTATAATGCTGCTTTACCTCACTGCAGCAGGCTATGTACTGTAATGCAGATTACCTGGCTTGCCTGCGGAGCGCTTCAATGCAGAGCTGCGGGCTTCGGCAGTGTCCAGCCGCACGCGCCTGCCCAGAGGTGCAAAGACTAGGAGATGCTGCGAGCACCCCAGGATGGCACGCCGCCACGCTCCAGCCCAGGAGGAGGAAGGTAGCGCGATGCGCAGGCCTGATGCTCAGCTCAGCTCAGCTCAGCTTTCCCACTGGTGCCCTGGAAGCAAAGCCAAGCGACACCTGCACACCTCACCTCTCAAACCCACTGCGTTACTGTTAGGAGAGAGATCGCACAGTGCCAGCCTGTACCCACGGCAGGTCCCTGCACGCCCTAGGCAGGCGTATGCAGACAGGGGGAGACGGGAACTGGGCATCAATTATCTGGTTCTGCATCTCAAGCACCACAAAACCATGCCACCGTGACCCAGTCCAGCAACAAAACCACCAGGCAGCAATGAGAGCAGCTCCTGCCCCTCCCCTGGGCCTTGCCAGCCTCCTTGCTCCATCCACGCCAGCTGCACAGGCGGGCACCTGGGCAACACCGCCCACGCACGCGCTCCCCATCGCAGCCGCCTGCCTCCCCGAGAGGGCTGGGGCTGGAGCTCACACCCAGAAGACACCCCGCCAACAAGACCCCAGCGTTTCAACCTGATCCTTCCCAGCTTCCTGCCCAGCCCCCGAGAGCCCGGAGATAAAAGGTTTCCGTATCAATTGGATGGACGATTGTGCGCCCCCCAAATGGGAGCCCGAGTGTGACAGCCGCTCCATAAATTAAATGCACATGGGTTTCAAAACAAGCGAGCGCTGCGCCTTTAAAGCAGTCCTGCTCAAGCCTTTAAGTGAAGGTGACTGATTTATCCTGACTCTTGCTGCCTCTCAGAGACATTGCTCTCTTCCAACCGTGCAGCTCTTTAATTGTCCATCAAGTGGAGCAAGGAAGAGTTGTAAATCTTTCCTCCATGTTCCTTGGAGTTAAACACCGCTTGACCTCCACTTGCCAGCCTCATTCACCTGCACCCAGGCTTGATTGGGGGAGGCAGGAGCAAAGGTCCCTGACAGACAGATCACGGGTCCCTGCTAACCCCTGGGTCACTGCAGAGAAACGCCATGCAGACAAGATTGATCAATGCAGCGGCAGCAGAGAGCTGCGGTGCTCTGGGAGCCACCGCGCCAGGCTCCCGGGGTTTCCCCCTCGCTCCAAGCACGGGAGGTTTCAGCAGTGGGGAACAAGCCCACAGGGCAAAACTGCCAGGGGCCCAGCATCTCTCTCTCCAAATGCTTTTCCTATGGAAAACTGGATTCTCACTGGTGAGGCACTATGGCATGTCTACACATGCACTTGAATGCACAGTAGCCTAGTTTACTGCGCATTAAAGTGTCACGTAAAAAAAACCATGCAGTGACACTAATGTGCAGTAAACTAGGCTACTGCACAATAAGCATCACTTGAAAACCATCCATGTTCACTACTGTACATTAAGGCAGTCGAATATGCATTATTACTTCCCATTGGAGGTGCTAAATTTAATGCGCATTAGAAAAAGCACCTTTATGCATGTGTAGATGCACCCTAAGGAGTCAAGCTAATTTACAACTAGAGATTCATTTTGATGTGAGCTTTTCCCTATACCGGATACACTATACATGCATCACACACATTTTCTTGTGTTCAAATGATGAATAGCATTTCTCACTTTCTAGGGGCACTTTTTTTGGCATTGTTTTGGGTTTGTTTCTTTTTTTTTTTTTAATTCACTCGTGTCAAGCAGTTTCTAGAGAGAAACTGGAATTCAATCAAAATGCAGAAAATCTGCATTTCCAAACGGTTTATTAAAACAAAACCGTGTCCAATGCCTGCTGAGTGCGCAACATTTTATTAAAACAAGATCTGCACCCAGAACTCAGTCATTAAACAAGGACGGTGAGATCTGTGGTGCGTTACTCGCACTGACTATCCTTCGTGGTTTTAGACCTAGCAGATCTCAGCCTCCCACCACTGACTTGGGAGAGGAGACAGACAGGAAAAGCAGCTTTCCTGCACTCAGACGAGTGAAGAAAATACACTCTCTGCCCTTGCAGAAGAAACTACAGCTGTCAAGTGCTGGTTTAGCACCCGCCAAGCTCGGGGGCTAGGGGACAGGGTGGAAGATGGAGCACATTTGTACCAGCCAGCGACTTCACCCAGTTTGGTGGTTCAAGCTTCTTTAAACCCTATCCACAAATACCACTTGAATAGTATGATGCTTAAATTAAAATTAATTTTAATAAATTATAACAAGCTCAGCTCTTAATATGAGGTTGATGTTTTAAAGCTGCATAGGCTCATTTTATGGTTTCCTTCCCTTTTTTACACTAACAACAAAAAAAGATGCTTCTCCAACACATTTGCTGGGTTACCGCTTGCATCTGAACAGTGGGGCTGAGGGGTGGCCACGAGCCACTGAAGGGGGCAAATCCTCGGCGTAAGCCCCGAGGGCCCAGCCAAGCGGAGAGAGCACCCCACAAGCACATAAAAGAAGGCTTGCTACAGGGTCAGGGAAGTCCACGGGGTGAGAGGGACTGGAGAGGGGGGCCTAGAAGCAAAGGCAACAGCTCTCTCAAGCTGGGGTGGGGGTTGTTCGGTTGATTTTTTAGTTTTTGTTTTTCAGATCTTGTGTCTGGGGCCAAAGCAGCTGAATCCGTCCCAAATCCTATCAATGGAGCAGAGCTCAATCGCTCCAGCCCGTGTGGTGCTACCACCGGCAAGTTTCCTCCCTTCAACCTGGGGCATCAGGTGCTCCCAAATCCCTGGCAGGCATCCGACGTGCAAGCCCAAGCCTGGAAGCCTTGGAGTTCGGATGCCCCCTCATCTCGCTTGCCCCGAGCCAAAAGCAGGGAGAGCCCGAGAGTGATCCCCCATCACCATAAATCGTGTAGCTGAAATCATCCCACTGGGAGGCATTATAGAGACTTGCAGGCGTCAGCCTGCCCGCCAGGCAAGGGACAGGCCTTCCCCTCTAACTACACCGAGTCTCCCCTGCCAGGTCAGTTAATCCACCTGGGCCAAAACCATCATCGCATCTCCCCTGCCAGCCCCTCAAGCCGTCAGCACGCTGCCTGACCTGGCGGCCCAGCCCCACACCGGCAGGCTTGTGCTCACACGTGCATTTTGCAGAGCACCCATCCCTCAGGACGAGGAGAATTGCTCCTCTCCCGGAGGCTGGACCGAGCCCTGCCAGGTGCAGCCTTGCTGGAGCTTCAGCAAGAGGAGGGCAGAACACCGGAGACCGTCCAGCACGTCCAGGACCAGCCGCCCGTGGAAATCAGCCTAGTCCAGCCCCCCGGGCAGGCCAGGAGCCGCATGCCGCAGCCTGCTTCCCTGCACCCGGCGGGGTCTCTCAGCCCCGGCCTCCAACCCCGTCCCCAGGCAAGAGAAACGCCACGTCAGACCGTGGTTCTGCAAGTCCAGAGAGGTGGATTCCCCCAACACCCCCCGCAGAAGCCCCGGGGCACGGGCAGGGGGCGCAGCCCGGGCTCTCCCATCAGGCGGCTCCAGCGATTGACCCGACTCCTGTTTCTCAGTGATGGAGCTGCCGCACTCAGCTGACAAGCAGCCACCGGCTCGGGGAAGGGAGCCAACGCAGAATGCAAAGCAGCGCGCCGCCCCCAGCTCCCCCAGGGCTGGGGGCACAAGCCCCCGGCCGGCTCATTCTTTCCTCCCGCAAAGCTCCCCCGAGCAAGGGCTTTGCTGCTCTCCACAGTCTAAGGCAGCGCTCACACGTACCTCGCAGTCAGCGACATGGCTCCGTACCATGGCTATAAATAACAGAAACACCGAAGTCTCCCGTCCGTGATGGACAGAGGAGCAGCGCTCGAGCTCAGCCAGGAAAGCCCAGGGAGCTCCTGCTACAGGGCCCCGGTGCCTCTGGCTGGGGGGGAGCCTGGAAAGGCAGAGGCTATTACCAGACCTCCCACCTCTCCCTGCATCACCCAGGTAGTTCGGCCTCCAGGGGCAGGGCCAGGAGGTGACAGGGATCAGCAGCTTCCTAAAGGACTGGAGCCAGGAGAGTCCTGGCTTTAAAGATGGGCTGCAAAAGGGGGCACAGGCAGCAGCCGGGGAAGGGAGGGCCATCCTTTTTCATGATGGATAAAAGAGGCACGAGAGAGACCTCTCGTCCATCTGCTCATTGGAAATGCAGGTCCCCGGCAGATGCCAGAGAACTGCAGGACTCCTGAAATGGGGATGCGAGAAGGATCAGGAGGGAGGGGAAGGGACGGGCGTTCAGGCTGGCTGCAACGGGGCCGAGGCCGAACCGCGCCGCAAGTCGGGGACTGACGACCCCTTCAGAGGAACGGAAACTTTGCTGCCGACAGCCAACCTGCACCCGGAAACACCCACAAGGCCCGCTATCCCTGCAGCCGCCAAAGGTTCAAGACTGCCCGGAGTGGGATTACGATGGGTCGGCAGGGCCTGGCATGCACCTCGCAGCTAGCACGGACCCACACGCCTTCCACGCTCCTCGTCCCCATCACCAAGGCGCAGAACGGTGCACGGGCCCTGGGAAAAACCAGTCCGTAGCAGGTCACCATTACCTCCCAGCAGGGACTCTGACTCACGCGGGGGCCTTGGGGAAGTCACCCGCCTTCCTGGCCCTCCACTTCTCCAGCTGAAAGAATAAGAAGCGTGGTTACCACCCAGGCCTTGGAGCCGCGGCTGGGCTAACAAAGTGGCTGGGAAAACGAAGCGTGATGCTGCGTGCAAAGAGGCACGCCGCAGGGCCAAGAGATGAGCACCCCAGCACCAACACACCTCGCACAGATGCTCGGGGCTGCTGGAGATCACAGCCGTGCAGGGATTCATGCAAGATGCTGACCTGGCGCGTGCCCTTCTAGCATCCTACAGCATGCACGGATCCCTCCTCTGAGGGAGGAGCAGCCTGAGGGGGACTATGGGCCAATTTGGCCTCCGTCATAACCCCCACATCTACAAAGTGCTTTGAGATACTCCAGCAAAGGAAAGGGCAGAGCCTCATCCTGAAGGCAGCCCCCCACCAAGTCCCAACAGCACCCAGGAAGCCTGTACATGGTTGACCAGCAAGAGCCCTGTTCACGATGGGTGCACGCATGCATGCACACCCACCCCTCCGCAGGCACCTGCGCTCCAGCAGCAATGGCAGCCTTCACCCATCAATCCCCCACGTCCCTCCCGCAGCTCACCAGCACGCACAAATTACTTACTGCAAACTCGCCCCACAAAACCCTAAATTAAAAATGAGCTCGGATAAATTAAGGAACTTCCCTCCTGCCTTTTATTATCTCGAGTAACCTTCAAGGGCATTTATCTCCCGTCAGCTGATGCGCTCGAAAAATTGCGATGACAAACCAATCTAGTAAATGCATGCACTTGGGAATCCGTATCCACGCGCCGAAGGAGTAAACAACCCCCCGCGGGAGGAGCTGCCTCGGGTGCGAGACGCCTCCACGGAGGACGCCCCGCCACGTGTCTCCGCAGGGACCTGAGCCCGGGGCCCCACGCTCCGAGGGGGCTTTGCTACCCAGACCCCCGTGCGAGCACTAAAACTGCCCGCACACTCACTGCCACAGGGAGAGCAAACAGCTCGCACGGCACTCGGCAGGAAAGCAGGGCACCAATTCAACAGGAGGACCGGAGAAGCCCCAAAAAGCAGCAGCCGCGGCGGCCACCCGAGGAGGGAGCAGGACACGGTGGTGCGGCCCAGGCCTCTCACGGCACATCAACGGGTGCTCGGGAAGTCGAGGACGGCGCCTATTCCCGCAGCCCTAGTGTAGACAGGATGTCTGCAGGCACAGCCTGGGCCCCGGCAAGGGGCTCCAAGGGTGCAGGGTGCCCAGAGGTGGGCACCGTAAGCTCACGGGCAAGGGCGGATGCAGAGGGATGCGGTGGCACAGATGCACACCCCCCTCCTTTGACTCCTGCTCCACGCAGCAGCTGCGCTCGCACATCTTACTTGATCAGGCTGCTAGCCCCTGTTCTGCAGGACTTCTTGCAGCGCGCTTATCAGACCAGCCGTATCGCCGGGAGAGCTGCCGGACAAACTCACAAGCATCAAGGGCCCGTCTGCAAGTCACCTTGTCCAACAGCTCTCAGCCGCACCGCTGGTCCACTCAACGTCTCACGAGCAATCCTTGCCGGAGACCTGGTTTCATTCAACACCGGGTGAAGAGCATCTCGGCGGACCGGCCATGTTGAACGCTAACTCAGATGTAGAAATAACCATCAGTGAAATGCTGCATGCGCTGTCAAGATGCTCAGAGAGGCTGGGTTTGGCTTAATGAATCTGAATAAGAGACGTACATTTAATTCTAATGACTTGATTATTATCATCTTCCTAGTTCCTTGCATTTTTGTACTTAAGATATGATGTAGCAAATCACTGCACATTCCAATAAAGTTGTATTTGTTTGCTCTTCCATCTTAATCTGATTAATACAGCCCTAGCATATTAATACAGATTCTAGTTCCTTTCTATCTGGAGAAAAAAAATGCATGATGTTATATGCACGCACCTGCACCCCCTTTTCAAATTCCTAGACCCGCCATGCTCCTGGGGGGTCCCCGACCCCTATCAACACTGCTTGCGGAGCTCACCTGCCAGGCCCCCGCATCTGCCAGCTCCTCTCTCGTCACCGGAGGGTGGGGAGTAAGAAGCAAAGGAAACCCCAGCCGTGTTGCACTGTGCGATTCCCCGCAAGGAGGGAGGGAGGGAGCCTTTATCTCAGCTGCCCTCGCCTTGCACCCGTCCAGCCGCCCAGGGGATTGGGTGGTTGAGCGCATCCTCAAGCCTCGCCCTGGATTCGCTCCTACCCGGCTCATACGCTCGATGTCTCCTGACGCTGGCCTGCCACCTGCCCCATGTCATCCAGGTCTTCACCACGATCAGCCTTTACTCACCTGTGAGCCCCCAGGCCACGGACCCTCTGCCGAGAGCGACCGGCTCCGTGCGTCTCTGCCCCCCGGGACACTGCTCTGCAGCCAGCCCCTGGCCGGGCTGAGCCACTTCCACCTGGTCTGTGCTTCTCCCCCTGCATTTGGAGCATTTATTTTGTACAAAGCAGGGATCTTTTTAGGAGGAAAAAAAAGCCCGAGAGCTCTCTCCCTTCCAAATCACATCCAAGCAGAGCCCCTCCAAGGCTCCCAGCAGTTGGCCCCGTCCTCTACAGCCTTCCTGCCAGCATGCTCCCCAGCGCCAGCAGCTCGCCACAAAAGTTGTGAGCTTCAGGCGTTTTCTGTGTTTGTTACGCAAGGAAAACAGCCTCCATGTTCAGCTCCGCTGGGTTTTATCACCTACCAACCATTTTAGCCTCAAGGCCAGGAAGCTCTTTGGGGAAGAGACGGGCTTCACCCCCCTTTGTACAGCACCCAGCGCGATGAGACCTCGAGCTCGCCCGCAGCCCCGGGGTGCAAGTCTCATAGAAAGCAGGATTAGCAGCGCACCCCTTTGGACAGCTGCAAAGCAAGCCACAACTCCTGGGGTGCCCTAGAAAATACCAGGCAGCCGGCACGGAGACCAAACAGCAAAAAAGCAGGCATTGCCTGACGGAGGGTTTGAAGCTTCCCAAAATACACAGCGAGCGACAATGGTTCCCAGGCTCCCCTCCTCCCCCAGACTTTTCATCCAGGGCTCCCTAGAGAAAGGCCACGAACACATCAGTGATGAGGAGACAAAACAAAGCAGCAGGAAATCACGCCTGCCCAAGGCCAGGCTTTCACAAAGGCAGCGAGCGAGCTCCAAACCTTTATGAAAAGCGACTGAAAATAGTCAATGTCAGTAATGTCATGCTCACTGGAGTGAGAAGCGGAGAAATCCCTGTGTCCCCCACACACCCGCTCCCCTCCCCTCCCCGCCACGCACCAAGGAAGCCTGCACGGCTCTCCTCCAGGCCCACGCGGCTCCCCGCGCCCCGGTGCCTGGGCCCTTCGCCCCTCGCCCCTCGCCCCGGCCTCCTGGCTGCTCCCCAGCTGCCACGGCCCCGGGCGCCCCGCCTGGCATCCTTCGCCAGCTGCGCCGAGCAGAAGGGGAAGGAGGGAAGGAAGGGGGTCTTGCATTCCTAATGCGCCCTGCCACTTCCAGCAGACCTGTTTCTTGGCAGTGCCTGCGCTCGAAGGGTCGGATGAAGAGCCGCGCGCGCCCGCTCTCCCGCGGCCGGTCTCCAGCGCCAGGGCCCCGCAGACACGCGACCAGCTCCACGAGCGCGCCCTGCATTTACATGCGCAGCATTAATAAAACGGGCGGCTCGGGAAAGGCGTCCTCCTTCCCCCACAGCAGCGTTTGGGAAGAGGCTGCAGCCTCCCACGCGAGTCCTAGAGGCAGACGGTCCTCGCAGCAGGGGAGAGGCGGGGCGGGGTGCTGGCAGCCCCCAGCCCCAGCCCGGCGCGGGGTCACGACCCCCTCGCCCCCACACGGCACGGGGCCTCGCTCTCACCCCCCCACACGCACACGCACACGCACACGCATGCACACGCACTTTTCTCTGCCTCCTAATCAGCCTGCACTTCATGCAACTTTTTCTTTCGGATTTATGTTCACCTGGAGGGTGTGATTTTAATTAGCGTAATGTTCCCCGTTAACAACAGCGCCTAATTAAGACATCCGCTAAGAAGCCGTGAAATGTAAACTTAACGAGGACTTCTGCGGGGGGCTGCAGACGAGTCCGACGCCGCCGATCCGGCTGGAGGAGCCGTCGGTACCGGCC
>NW_017728928.1:283755-301330 GCF_001723895.1 Crocodylus porosus
GCAGGACGGCTGCGGGAGGGCCGTGGGGGTAGGAGGCAGCCGGGAAGGAGAAGCCGCTGGGTGCGGCCCCGGCTTGCGGCGCCCTCCCCGCGGCGGGGGGGTGGGCAGCGGTAACCAGCCGTGGCTCCCCGCAGGGCAGGGCCCCGCCACCCGGGTCTGCGCGGCGCTGCCTGCGGCTGCACAGCCGCGCCCCGCGGGCTCGCTGCCACGCCACGCCACGCCGCCCCCCGGACTCCCGCGGGCTGGTCTCGCACCTCCCAGGCTCGCCGCCCGTGCCCTGCGCGTCCGCGCACAAAACGGAGTGCGGGCAGGCAACCTGCTCCCGCGGAGGCCCCGGCGCGGGCCACAGCTGCACCGGAGCCCCCGCCCGGGACGCGTCTCCCCAGTCCGGTCTGGCTCCCACTCCCACCCCCACCCGTCTGCAGAGCAAAAGCCACGCGCATGGCTGGGTGCCTTTCGCACAGACCAGCTCAGCCCCTTCGGGGAGCCAGTGGAGCCCATTTCGGGGCACGGCCTGGGCCTGGAAGGAGGCTGCTTCCAGCAGGCACGGCCCAGCTCCTGGGCTCTAGCAGCCCCTTAACAGACGCTTCTGCTCCCCCCGGCGCTGGGGCGCTTCAGGGGGGTCCCATCAGCAGGCAGGGAACCGGAGCAAGCGGAGGATGAGGCGCCGAGCAGCTTATGCCCTCAGCCAACACGCAGATACCCAGGGCCGTGCAGCCTCCATCCTCAGAGGTGGCTAAGACCGGGTAGACAAAGCCTTGGCTGGGGAGATGGGGCTGGGGCCGGTCCTGCTGCGAGCAGGGCGTTGGACTAGATGTGACCTCCTGAGCTCCCTTCTCCCCCCCGTTGTCTGCGATTTTGTGCCTCTGGGGTTCCTCATAATGTCGGCAGCGGGCAACACGGGGGGCTGGGGCTGAGCTTTGCAGCCAGGCGCGCTGTGCTGTTCTCTGGCAGGACGCACGCCAATCCCACACCACTGGAAAGGGAACTGGCCTCCACTGCCTTCCCCTTCCCCAGCCCCCCCCAAAACAAGCTGTCTGTTCTCTCCTCCGGGGCCAGGCACCTCTCTGCCCTCCCTCTCAACCCCCGCATCCCCTGCCCACGGCTGGCTCTCCAGCTGCTCCTCGCAGGCTTTCCCCACCGCCGCCTCGGAGACACAGCCGGTGCGGGTGCCAAAGGGGGGCGCTCAGGGCGGCTGCTCTGTCTGTTGTTAGAGCGTCGCGTCCCATTTTCCTGCCATTTATCGGCTCAGGCTGGGAGCTCTCTGGAAAGGGCCCAGCACGTGGGGACCAGATGCTGCCACAGACTAGATCGGAGGTGTGTGGTGCACTGCAGCCCACAGCCCTGCCCTGGACATGTGCAGCCTGCTGCAAGCACCGCTAAGTCTCCCCAGGCTCCAGGGGGGAAACTAGGGTAGGTGCAAAGCAAACAGTAATGGGACTGCCTCTCCGGAGCCCCCGGCCTCCCGCCCTGTGAGCAGAGAGCCCACGAGCTCACCCCTCGGCCTGATGTAGCCCGGTATTGCTGCCTTCGCTTGGTCGCGTGCTGGCACGTAAGGAAAGGGCTGTCTTGGCTGAAGCCTCGATGCACCATGAATGCCAGGAGCCAAATTCAGCTCCGGGCCACGCAGGCACAACTTCCAGAGACCAGCAGCTCCTCACCCCAGCCCTGGGCACCAAACCAGCCCGTCCGCACGGGGTTCGAGAGAGTGCAGGCTGTCACCTCCACCCCGGTGCTGGCAGCGTCTCACCAGCACCTAGTAACAACCAGAGGAGCTTTCTCTGTGCCCCCAGTCCACGGCCACGCAGCATGGCACAGCGTGGCTCAGGCTCTTTGGCCGGGTGGGAGAGCTCCAACATGTGCAGCCCTGCGAACGAGCTGAAAGCCAAGCTCCGGCGTGCAAAGCCCTCTCCCGTGCACCAAAGCAAAAAGTGCCGCGCAAGTGTGCCAGGAAATAATGCTTTTTTAAAAGATACTTGATGATGGATGGCGTTGTTAAGTTATGCAACATAACGAGCAAATCTAAAATGTAATTGTTGCTGCACATTAGCAGCCAAACCCTGAACCTTTATTATACTAACAAACTTATTAAATCAGCGAACGTTGCTCTGTGCCAGTCAATTACTCAAACAATGCTGAGATTGCAAGCACAATCTGATACCCATTAGACAGAGCGCAAGCAAGCTACCCGCGCTGCCCACAACGGCGGTGACATGTTTTAAAACATTAGCTGTACTTACGTTTCGGCGGCACCGTGGCGCCCCGTGGGTTTGCCACGGCTGCTCACCTCTGGCTGAGGGAAGCAGTGCAAAAAGCACGCGCCGCTCTTCCACGTCAGCGTGGCCAGGATGGAGCAGGGGAGCTACGGACACGGGGGACACGGCACGCCCCGTCAGATGCTACCTGCCTTCGGCAGCCTGAGCACAGTGGGGAAATTACAGGCCAAAAGGTGACCCTCGGGATTCCCTGCACCGCCCGGGTTGGGCCCTTCAGAGAAGCCCTGCCACGCCGGTCGCAGGGGTCAGGTCGCAGCAGGGGGTTGTTCTCTCCCCAGTGGGCCAGCCCGGGGGGAGCTGCCGATGGACGTCTCAGCCCTTTGCTGACAGCAGGGGCGCGGGGGCATGAGAACACCTGTTTGCATCGCGGACCCGGGAAGCAGGTGATAATGGCCAACCCCCCCTGCAAGCACACTCCTCCCCCGCCACGCTGGCCCCGTGGCCCCCGCTCTGGGCTCCTGGCTCCATCCCTTCAGCATCTCCCCATCTCAGCATGGGGTTCCCCCGGGCCATGGGGGGCAAGACAAAGAGCAGAGCCGGTCTCCCTCCCCTCTGTCTTGGCATCCAGTGCCACAACATCCCAGAGAGCAATTGCAAAGGAGGCTGTGGCCAGGCCGGCAGGCCCAGGATGGGGCATGCTCAGGCATCCTGCCTGTGGCATGGCGTGACTGGCATGCAGGAGCCGGGGTGGTGAGGCAGACAAGATGATGCCATCGGCCTCCAACAAGCCCCTGCGAGGTAGGTGCAACCCTGGCTTTTCCACGTGCTGATAATGCAGCCCAGCTTGGGCAGCAAAAGGCAAATCCCTGACCCCTGCCAAAACTCAAGTCCCTGCCCCAAGGCAAGGGTGCACTCCAGGCTTTGCAAAGGCACAGCAGAAGGAAGTGCCCTTAGCTACCTTCTTGGAAAGAGCGGAGCCCTTCTCGCAGAGACTTTCCAAAAAAAGGCAGCCCGAGGCAGAGACCCAGGCCTCCAGCTGGACGGCTTCAGCTGGAACGGGTCGAGGTTGGCAGCGATAAGCCTCTGAAAACAGGGTCCCCGAATGGGAAGCGTTGGGCAGCCTTATCTCTTGGCACAGCTATGGGCTGGTCTTCAGACCGAGCCCTCCGAGAGCCCGCTCCAGGCAGGAGGCTTGCACCGCACCTTGGGGTAGGGATGTGACACTCACTAATTATGCAAATTAATCACTGGTAAATCAGGTAGCTTCGTATTTATTTAATGTTTGGCTTTGCGCAGCAGCCAGGCGGAGTCAGCGTTGTGTCGGGGAAGCTGCTCTATTTATTCTGATAAGAAATGTTTGGTAACATGTTTCATGATCCACCCTCCCCGCGTTCTCCCTCAGATTAAATTTTAAATTGATTTGCTGGTATCATACCGTTCATAGCTCTCAATATGTCATCGCGGCTAATGAACCATGCCAGGGACACATTTATAACCTTCTATTAGCCTCTTCCATCAGGAAGGGATTTTTTTTCCCCTTCGCTCTGAAGTTTCACAAATTAAAAATAAAAATAAAAAAGTGGTGGCAGCAAACCATTTTCAGCGAGCACGCGGGAGTTTAGGTCTCGTCGTCCAAATCCCAGGCTGCAGGATGGGCTCAGGATGCGGTGCCTGGACTGAGACAAGCAGCCCTACAGACCTGGGCCTTGCTCAGAGCCTCCTCGGAGCCGTGCTCCAGCTCAGCTGGCGCTCGCGCATCCCGGCTAAGCCAGGGACAGGATGAAGCTGCATCCTGGGCCGAGCTCTTGGCCGCCCCCTTTGCACCCACGTTGCAGGACCCCCTTCCTAGCTGGCACCGGGGCAGGACGAGGGGTGCATCCATCACGCTGCCTGTTCCCGGCAGCCGGGGCAGAGCTCCCGGAGTCCCCGTGGCACGTGCCAATCCCTTGGTCCCCGGCAGAAGCCGGCGGCGCTTAGCCGAGGAGCCGCGCTCCCCCTCGTTCCAAACGCAACGCTTCAGGAGGAGAGACAACTCTATCGGGGGAGCAAGAGCTAATTAAATTTACTGGGCTCACTGAAGAGGAAATCATTTAATATTCTGGATGGATTTAATAGCCGAGAGCTCCCTGCCTCGTCAGAGATCTCTTCCTTCCTGGCACCTGAGGTTACCTTTCACATCTGGCCCCGTCGCAGGGGCTGCAGCTGGCCATGGCCGGCCTCGCGCCCAGCTCTTGCGAATCCCCAGGCTCAGGGAGCAGGGACCCTGGTCTCCGCAGGCAGCCCTGGCCCTCCCCGGCTCTGGAGCTCCAGGGAGAGGCCCTCGCCTGGGTGCCGCGAACCCGGGATCCAGCACACTGCAGCTCTCCTACCCCCCGCCGCTACCTGGTGCCGAGTCCAGACCACAGCCCAGGGCCAAACAACTCTGGCATCCCACCGCCGCCACGTTGTGGCAATAACCCCAGGGATCTTCCTTTGCCGGCACCATCTGCACAGCAGCGGAGCCGCCCTGGCCTCCCGTTCTGCAGATCCGGCCGGGTTGCAGGGATCCGGCCCATCGGCGAAGCACAGCCCCTTGGCCACAGCCCCGCGGCTGGCTTCGTAGCTCTTCCCTGGACCTTGTGCATCCTGACTGAGCTTCAGGGCCCAGAACAGGGTGTGGGGCACGGGGGGGCCTCTGCACGGCCGGTCTTCCCCAGCCTCCGCGGCTGCAATTAAGCCGCACGCCCCTGCCCCGATGCTGTCATTACCTGGAATCCCTGCATCCCTTTAATTGCATTCCAGCTCTTTGCCCAGCTACTTTCAAGCTGCCTAATGATTTTTAGAAGCAGATTAGATGAGGTTGCGTTTGCTACGGTTAAAAACCATCAGCCGCTTCCCAGGCCAGCCCTCAGCCACGGCCCTACGGCAGCTCTGCTAGGACCCACTGCAGCCCTTCCCCGGACCCAGGCAGCCTGGCTGGGGTCTTCTGCTTCCACCAAGCCGCTGTTTTTCAGGCAGGCATCTGCGCTTTTCTCTGCCTTTCCACCCCCCCGGCCACTCACCCTCCTCGCTGTCTCTTCCCAAAGCCGACAGCTGCTCTTGCCCTGCCGGGCTCGGGCAAGATGCCCCAGCTGTCAGCTGTGCGCCGGACATGCTAACACACCCTGGGGCTGAGGGCATCACTGTGGGGTGCTCCATGCCCCTTACATGGGAGCAATTTGTCATTCACCCTTTTATTGCAAGGATGCCCTTGCAATGCTCTCCTTGGAAGGCTTCCCTGCTGGAAGTCAGGCCTGGTGTAGGTGGGGGATGATTTTTTCCTGGTCCTTTACTCAAGCCCATAAAGCAAAGCGACTCTCCTGCTCACCCTGCAGCTGGCCCCAGAGCCCGCGACCGGAGACACGCTACCCCGGGGCGCCCCGTGCAAAGCTGGGCCCTGCCTCAGCAAGGGGACAGGAATCGCCGGGTGGAAATCAGCAGTCCGTGTGAGGCAGGGGCCTGGTCCTGACAGCCGCGCATCGCCGATGCTGGGCACAGAAGGGAAAATGCCCGGGCCAGGCAGCGGGTGTGTGGCAGGGACGTGGCTCATCCAGCACCCAGCCCCTCGTGCCCAACGCTGCACAAACGTGCTGGGACGTGGGCTGCTTGAGAGACAGGCACAGCACGGTGCCTTCCCCAGCGCAACACCCCCATTCGGGTGCTTGAAGCCCCACGGACGGGATGACCCTGGAGAGAAACCTTCCTGCTCGTGTCGCCGCGCTGGAGCCGAGCCGCGCGGCCTGCCACCGGGGCTACCCGCTCCTCTCTCCCCCTTTCGCCCTGATAACATCTCTCCATCTCACAGACATGAAAGCGGTGCGACTTCCGTGGCACCAGCAGCTTCAGCTAATTCCTGCCGCTGCCAGCGACCAAGCGCTAATACCTCGGCACAAGACAAAGCAATTATTTCTAAACTTAGCTCCCGTTCCGCGCACTGTCACTGCCAAACTCTGAAACCCTGGGCTGTTGTCAACATCCCTCCCTAACTAGCAGGGAGAGACACGGAGGGTTTCCAAAAACTACCTCTGTGCCGTCAAGTGAGCCAACAAAACAAGACCTCAGGCTGATCAGACATCCTGCTGCTCAGGCCTGGCTCTTTCCGAAGGGAAGGGGCAGCCCGAGACCCGCTCCATGGAGGGCCAAACGGGGCGTCACACTTGCAGGCCGTAGGGCACACGGCCTGCCTCAGCCCGGGGCAGGAAGGGCCCAGGTTAGCAGCTGCCTGCAATGGGAGGAAGAGAGAAGGTCAAACGACAAGGAGGGACCAGGACAGAAGAAACCAGAGACCTCCTCGCTTCACACTCTCTGGCCTGAAACTCCCACGGAGATGGAGCGGCAGCAGGAGAGAGCGCGAGCCCAGGGGCCCTGCGCGCCCCGCAGCGCGCTGCTGGAACGTGCTCCGGCTCGAGACGGAAGAGGACGACGGGGGACGCCCTGGGAGCGGGGGTGGTGCAAACGCTGCCCCAGCATGGGGGCATCTCTGCCCTTGGGACCCGCTGGGCAAATTCCTACCTGGCTCATAGGAAGTCACTTGAAAGGCAGAGAGAAAACATCCACTGGGTCCTTTCCCTGCTCCCCAGCAGCAGACGGGAACCGAAGGCCCAGCCTGGCGATGCAACGGTCTGCAGGTGGACAAGAGCTGGGGAATCCCACGGCTGGGAGGTTGGCGAGGTCCCGCCCCTGCACCCGCACCGGGGATGCCGAAGGCGAAGGAGCCCGGGCCCGATGCAAGGGGCGGGCGCGCTCCTGGCAGTAGGAACCGCCGGGTGCGACCGCTGGCCGTATTTCTCCCGCGGGAGCTGGCAGCTGGGATGGGGTCCAGTGTCCGTGCCAACTGGCACTACGAGGTGAGGAAGATGCCCTTCTCCAAGCAAAGACTCAAGGGGCCCGTGTTGTGCCGTGCATTTTTCAGCCCTTCTTCCTGCCTCCGGAGAGCCCTGGGCTCAGTCAACGCGGACAAAGCAGCGGGCCGAGCCCATTGCACATTTGCTGGAACGGGACAGAGACCAACACCCGTGCAGCGCTGGGGGCACGCGACAGGAACCACGCCGCCCTGAGTGGGTGCGTTGGCCTCCCCTTCCCCACCACCGTGTTGGCTGCAAGCGGGGCGATGCCACAGCGCAGCAGCAGCCGCGAGCAAGCTCTGCGAGACAAAAGAGCCCATCTCCACAGAAACCACGGCAGGAAGAATGCAGAGCCCGCCGGCGGGGAACAGGCTGCCCCTCCGCACGACACCTCTGAGAGCTCTGCTCCGCTCCCCCGGCCCCACAGCGACAGAGCAAGGCAGGGGCCGAGCGCGCCTCTGTTAGCATTGGCTCCAGACGGAGCCACGTCCTTCGCTCCCTTCATGTCACCAGGCACCCCGAGCCACTGGCCCTTGCACCACAGCCCCTTCGACGAAGCCAGAACACACCGCGTGCTGGCAGCACCGGTGCAGCTGCGATGGGAACTAGCGGCAGGCAACTGCTCCCCTGAGCTTGCCAAGGGGAAGGGGAAGGGGCTCTCCCGGGCAGCTGGGGCCCTCGGGAAAGCAACAAGGGAGCCTCATGCCGACCGCGAGAGCAGGGCTCCGCTGGGCATGCACAGCAAAGGCAGATGGGTGCTATGACACCCAGTGAGCACTGGCCGCAGCTGGCCGCAGCACGGGCCAGGGGTGTCCCAGCCATCCCCTGCCTTCCTCCACCCCCTCTTCCCGCCCCGACTCCGGCCAAGCTTCAAGCCATGGAGCACGACCCCTCGGGCTGGCTCTCGCTCAGCGCTGCCCCCAGGGCAGGTAGGAGACGGTTCAGCCTGGAAAGGCTGCATCTGGAAACTGGGACTCCTATTGCTATGGTAACTCCCTCCCCGCTGCAAGCCCTGCTGTATCCAAGCTGGGGAAGGGGACCGGGCTGCAAGACCAGCCCCTCCCGGAGAGAAGGGGCAGCGGGCAGGCGCGGACCAGGGGACCGCAAACCCGCTTGGCTCCCCCTGCACCCAGAGGCCAAACCGGCCCTCTGCAGCCATGTCCCCTGCCCGGCAGGGGAGAAGCCGCAGCAGGATTAACGCCAGGCAGCAACACGCCAGGCTGGCCTGCACACCCCCCAGGCAGGCGAGCAGCCTCGTGCAGCGTGAAAGGCGCGCCACGACCCTGCCCCTGCCACGGGGGAGCAGACACGGGCTGAGCACCGGGGGGCAGGGCTAGCGCCTGCACGGGGCCCCCAGCAGGGAAAGCAATCCCCCACTACCATCAATTGTGCAGCCAAGACCCTTGCACTGGGGGCATTTGTTGACTCTGGCAGGGGTCAGCCTGCCCGCAAGGCAAGACACAGGCCTCCACCCTCCACCACGGCCTCGAGGAAGGGGTCAGTCGACCCAGCGGGGCTGAAACCCACCGCGGGGCGGCATCCCCCTGCGCCCGTCTCCTGCAGCCTGGGGGGACGAGACCGGGGAGACCGCCGGGAAACGCAGCCAAGGGACTGCCCCAGCACCACGCCTCCCTTTATCGCTGACTCAGACGCCGGCCTTGAAAAAGGCATTTAAATAATATTTTATACCCAAATTGCACTAGCACTTCCTGTAATTAACAGCTACGTTTTAATTAAACATTGATTAGCCACTAATTAGTCTAATGATTAGTCACCTGGAGGAGACAAAGCAAAATACTAGGGCTGCCAAGGGAGGGGAGGAAGAAGGCCAAGGATGAAAGATTAAAGGCAGCTCTCACTTCCATCTCCCCTCCCTCCCGGCCAAACCGTTTGCTCTTATTTTGGGCCATTATAAATGATGCTTTCAATGTGGGTTTGTCTAATTGTGGCAGGGGGGACGGTGTCGTGGGTGAGCACTGCAGGGAGGATGGAATGTATCCGTCTTTTCCATCAGATTTCAGCTTGTTAATGCAACTAAGGAGCCCTTCTCAGTCGGCGGCAGAATTTGTCTCTGTCTCCCTAACGAAGTCACGTGGGGGGAGCGCTGGGATCCCCCCTCCCCGCCCCAACACGGCAGGACGGGAAAGTTGCAGAGTGCGCAGAAACAGGGAGACATTTCACTTCCCGGCAGGCGGCGGTGCCCGGCGCTCGCCACGAGGCCGACCCGGACCGGACCGGACCGCCGGCATCCCTCGCACCAACGGGACTCACCTCATGCGTGTCCAGCTGTGGGCCCCCCACTGCAGACAGGATGTGAACAAACTGGAGAGAGTCCAGTGGAGGGCGGTGAAAATGGTTTGGGGGACAGGACTGTGAGGAGCGGCTGGGGGACCTGGGCTGATCGAGTCTGCAGAAGAGGAGACCGAGGGGGATTGCACAGCAGCCTTCACCTCCCTGCTGGGGGGCTGCAAAGAGGATGGGGCTGGGCTGGTCTCAGTGGGGGCAGATGACAGGACAAGGAGCAATGGGCTCAGGCTGCAGCAAGGGAAGTTGAGGTTGGAGATTAGGAAAGCCTCTCACGAGGCGGGTGGTAAAGCGCTGGACCAGGTTCCCCAGAGTGGCTGGGGCAGCTCCATCCTGGGAGGTGTTTTAGACCCAGGTACACGAAGCCTTGGCTGGGATGATGCAGTTGGGGCTGTCTTGCTTGGAGCAGGGGTTGGGACTAGATGTGACCCCCTGGGGTCCCTTCCCACCCTTATTCCCTGCGATTCTACGACCACCGCCCCTTGCCTCCTGCCCCAGCAAAGGGACACATCCCTCCTGCTCCCTGCGACTCCTGGGAAGCGCTGGCTCTGACACTTTGGGTCGTGGGATACTTGTACTGCAACAGGGACGTCGACACAGCCAGATCTGAGCGTGCTCCCGGGTGTGCCAGAGCAAGCACGAGGGCACCGCGCTGCGGAGGAAATAAGCCGAGCTTGGTAGGGACGGATGGGATATGCTCCCTAAAGATGACTGCATGGCACAGCCTGGAAATCAGCTTCCACGTGCTTTTGGCTGCACCCCCATGCACAGAGCTGGGCCTGAGACCTGGAGCACGTGCTGTGCACCGCTCTCGTGGGTCCCTGAAAGCTAGTCCAGCTCCCGTGCCCCCAGCTCCCATGGGCAAGGAATGGAGCTGCCCCCGGGGTCTGCCAGGCCCACGTTCCCCCACCGTCATGGGGGCCCCTCTCAGAGCGGCCCCGTGGCCATGCGCTGTCTCTCGTCTTGCCAAAGGGCCTTGGGGCTGGCTGGTCTCTTCCAGCCCGTGCAGGGGGACATTGCACCATGCACGTGTCCCTTTCCAATCCCTGGCTGCGGCCGCAATCCCAGCCGGGGGCAGCCATGGGGATGGAGCCAAACGTGACCCAAGAGGGCCTGCACACAGGTTGGCTCCACGGAGCTGGGGGCTACGCAACAGCAGAGAGCTCAGCCCTGCCCCAGGTCTCACACCCGAAACCCCGGGCAGAGCAGGATGACAAATACAGCCATCGCAGCTCTCCACCTTCCCCTGCCATCAGGTGGGCCCACAACAGGCCCCGCTTGGCGGCATGGAAACGCTGGCAGAGAACCACCCTCATGGACCTTACGGCGGCTCGGGACCTGCATCTGCCCCAGCCCCTCTGCTACATGCCCTTGCAGGGGGTGCATCAGCCAAGCTGACACCCCTGAGATCCCAGGGACGTGGCTCAGTCTCCTCCTCCCCGCCAGGACGCCCAGCCCAGCCTCAGCCCATCCCAGCAGCACCGGAGCCGCCGAGATGGCAGCGCGGAGGCTTCGCACCAGGGCAGCGCCTGCCCGCTGACCCCTTCGTGCTAAGCTAGCCGGGAGTGGGGGCCTTTGGTGCCACGGAGGCATCACTGGCCAGTGCAAGCGCACGAGCTTCTTGCACCGATGCTGGGCTCCTTCCCTCCGAGGCACGTCCTGCACTAGCAGCCCTGCCTCTGCCACTGGCTGCGTGCAAAGCTTCCCGCACCCAGGTCACTCCGTCTGGTGACAAGGAAGGCCCTAGGAGCTTGTCAAGAGGGGTAAGCTCCCAGCCCCCCGCCCCCAAACACGAGAGCCCGAGCAAGCGGAGAGAGCAGGTCTGGGACAAGCCAGCCCTGTCCTCCTGCCTCCTCCCACCCCGCACAGAAGCGCAGGGCACGCAGCCTGCGTCCAGTGACCAGGCCCTGGCCGCCGGCCCACGCCGCGTACGCGGGCACCCACAGCAGGGAGAGCTGAGCGGGGCCAAGCGCTCCTCCCCGCCAGCGAGGCTGCCGGGTGGATTTCTTGCGTGGTCTGAAGTGCAGTTAATCAAACAGTTCATTCCTGTAACTGCACGAGGCCCAGGGAAATCATGCTCCTCTCTCCTCTCCCTGCATTTCCCCTTGCCTGGTGGCCCCGGGTTCAGCGCCCATCCGCCCCTGCAGCCCCTGCCCTCCTCCGCTCGTAATCCTTTTAACTGACTGCTTTCCGTTTTCTTAGAGAGGAGGAAATGGAGGCACAGGCAGGTGGAGGGATGCGATGATCCGACAGGACCTGGAAAGAGCCCAGGAGCCCTGGGCCCAACCCCCACTACCCTACGTTGCATCTCCAAACACGGAGAGGAGGCAGGGAGGGAACGACGCTCCTTCTCCTTCTCCTGCTCCCGGAGTCCCAGAGCCCCTGCTCCGTGCCAGGCTGCCTGGCACGTCCAGCAGCCTGCAACCTCCTCGCGTTGGCAGGACTCGCGCGTGCATGGCGGGGTCCAGGAGACCACTTTGCTCCGGGCAGGGCTGCGTGTTTTCAGAGCCGCCGGCAGGATTTCGTCCAAGCGCGGGCATGGCTGGCTAGGATTTGTCCTGCAGCCCAGGACTGCCCTGCCTGGTCCCTACTCAGCCGACAGCCCAGCTGCACCGTGAGTCACCAGCCCGGGGCAGCGAGGGAATCCCAGCGCGTCTCCCACCCCTGGGCGGGCAGAGGCGAGGGGCAGGGGCTTTATGATCCACCTGCCCTTTTCAATCGAGCTGTGAAAATCACCGAAGCCAAAGCAGGGGCAGCAGCTGCTGTTTTCCCCGCCGCGGCTCAGCCAGGGCCGGAGCAGCCCTGCAGCACAGGCTCTCCGCCGCGCCAGGAGCAGCATCCACATGCGTCACCTGGCAGCTCCCCGGGTAACATCGTTACCAGGTAATAAAGCAGAACTGGAGCATCTCCCTCCAGGTTGTCAGGGCCAGGCGCGGCGAGGCTGGGCACAGACCCGCACCGCCGCCCCTGCCAGAAAGGGCCTGGTGGCCTGTCCCGCTGCCAGCGCTGGAGACAGACCCAGACAGGCAGGAGACTGGCTGGGAACCAAGGGCACCTGCACTGAGCCCCCCCATGCCCCCAGCAACACCTGCAGGGCTCCCGCCGTGCCTGCACCGTGCGCCCCAGCGCATCCCCATCGGTGCCCTCACAGTTCCCAGGAGCAGGGAACGTCCTTCCGGGGAGGCCGCATCACGGACAACAGGGGGTTAAATGCAGAACGGGGGCACTATCCTGCTGCCGGGGGCTGAGCGCGGGGTCCACTTTGGGCTCCCCTGCTCCGTGTCTCGCATGGCCTGCGACGCCCCCGGCGCGGGCTCCGCCAATGCCAACCAGCGCCCCCGCTCACTGCCCTTCCCAGCCCGGCTCTTCTTCCTCCCCCAGCCGACGGCATGGGTGCTGGGCTCCCCAAGCCCGGGGAAGAAGTGTGTGGGAGGGGGGGGAAGGGGGGTCTGGCCAGGTTTGCAGAAGTGGGAGGGGGGAATGCACCAGGGCCCAGCCCCGTGGGGGGTCAACAGCTGGATGCATCTGCATCCACAGGAGCTATCGGGGGGGGGGGCAGTGGCTCTGCAGCCCCCTCCGCCTGCCCTGGGTCCGCACGATTTGGACTTATGGGGGAGGCGGCTCAGCATTTAATGATGCTGCAAGCCATCCCGGGCGCTGCGGCTGCGGCTGCGGCTGCGGCGGAAAGCGCTGGGCAGATGTGATTATGTGATAAGGAGCATTAGAAATGCAACTTCTTGGCCAGTTCCCTGGGTAATTAATTTCATCTGTATTGAACAGATGAAATAATTGGAGGATTTCTGGGCTACGGCTTCAGTAAAGAACAGAGCAGAGCATCCTCGGTGGCTCAGCGGTGACTTAAGTCCATCAGGTGAGGCCGGTGCTCTGCGACCTGGCTGCCCCTGAAGGACACTGCCCTCCCCACGGTCATGCCTATAGCTGGAGGGATGTGGGGCGAGGATGCCTGGGTCCTCCTCCCAGCTCCGCCACGGCCTCGTGGCGCGGCCCTCTGTGCTTCACCCTCCTGTCCACTCGCCGCCTCCCAGCATGCGGCTCTGGGCAGGGGGACGAGATCCAGCAGGTCACAAGGCGGGGAGGATGCAGCTGAGCAGAGCTGCTTGGCCCCCGGGCTGGGGAAGCAGGGGTGTCCCGTGCAAGCCCAGGTCTCAGCTACAGTATGGGGGGAGAGGCAGAGGGCTCAGAGGTGCCAGCAGGACCCCAGCCCTGGGCACAACCCATGCTGGGAGGGATTTGGGTAAGAGATGCTCACCCGGGCTGCAAAGGGATATGGGTTTGCTGCACATCTGGGCTCTGCACATCTGGGCCGCAGGCTTCAGTCTCTGGGATGCCTTGGAAGTGGGCCGAGAGCGAGCTGTTACAGGCGACAGATCCATCCCATCAGGTGCCATCGGCGCGCAGGCTCGCCCGTAGGCCGTGCAGCTTGCTCGCACCTAGCGCGGGAGGTGAAAGCCGCGCTGCCCGCAGACGCCCTTGCCTACGTCACGCGGGTCCTGCGAGAGGGTGGCCCCCGCCCTCCCGAGACCCCCAGCCTGGTGGAGTTGCTCATCGGGCCAGCCCCCCGGCAGGCACTCCCCGACACACCATCTCACGACGAGCGCCTTAAAAACAGTGGCGGCCCCAGCATGCAGTTTTAGAGTTTTTTAAATCTTAAACCGCGGTGCCGGACACCAAACAGGACTCCCGGGCCCATTTTATTTCAGTCGATGTCAGAACACGCGGCCGCTGGCACCGACACGGCCCCCAGAGACTGCGACGTGAGCCGTGATCCCTTCAGACATCAACTAGTCCCATCAGGTGCCAGATGCAGACTCCCGTGCACGGTGCTACGCCTGCCCCGCCCCGGGCAGCGGGGTCATAGCCTCTCTCAATAACCCCGCGTAACGCGACCGATTCAGACCCCAGCAACACACTCGGTCTCACGGGAAGCCCCGTCCGCACTGTCAGGCCGCGGCCACCAGCGCGGCTTCATGCCCGGCGTGGAGCAACGCAGAGGTGTGGGAGAGCGAGTCCCGGCGGAGAGAACGAGCTGAGGGGGAGGCCGGCACGGTGCAGGGCTCAATGAAACAGTGACGGGAACAGGAAAGGGGGCAGAAGCAGGGCAGGAGGGGGCACTGAACAGGCAGCGGAGCCGTGGGCACGACAGCGGTATATCGCCCGAGCTCCTGGGGACCCGAGCTGCACCTCGGCTTGCGTGGGCTGAGCGATGTGCTCCCACGCCAGCCACGGGTCCCCGGGGTGAGAGCGGCAGGGCCTCACGCGGAGGAGGGGGCCGCCCCGGGGACCCACAGTGCTGCAGGAGATGCCTGGGAGCAGTCCCGGGATAACCCCATCCCCTTGCAGCCCAGACGCGGTCCCTGCCATCCCACACGCGACCCCACTCACTGCTGGCTGTGCGCGGCGGGAGCGCCTGGGCAGGTCCCGCAGGCCGTGCTGCGCTGGAGCTCCTCTGCCGCGGCTGCAGGCAGCCCCGCTCGGGTCTGGGCCCCCACGGGCAGCCCTGGGCAGCTCCAGCCCAGCTCGTCGCAGCTGCAGCTGCCGCCCCCGCTCGCTGCTCCGGGCCCGGGACCAGCCTGCCGCTCTCTGCAGCTTCAGCCCAAGCCGCCCAGCTCTGCCTGGTGCTCGGGAGCTCCTCTGCCGCGGCTGCAGGCAGCCCCGCTCGGGTCTGGGCCCCCACGGGCAGCCCTGGGCAGCTCCAGCCCAGCTCGTTGCAGCTGCAGCTGCCGCCCCCGCTCGCTGCTCCGGGCCCGGGACCAGCCTGCCGCTCTCTGCAGCTTCAGCCCAAGCCGCCCAGCTCTGCCTGGTGCTCGGGAGCCTCCCCCGCACCGCTGCAGCAATCGGGGCAGGGCCCCACTCCTTCCCCAGGTGCTGCTCGTGGCAGCCCCAACTAAGCACCTGCTGCTGCTTCAGCCTCAGCTCTGCCCTGGGCACCCTCCAGCAGACAACACGCCTGCGGGGAAACTCCTCCCATGCTACCTGCTAGCCTGTGGCCCAGGCCTGACTGCTGCTGTTTCACGGTGCCACGGGGCATCGTGTCCCTTGGCCCCAACTGCAAAGGCAAATGCACTGTAACCCAAACAGCCGCGGTGCTGGCGTGTGCACGGGGCCTGCCCCGGCTCCGGCACCAACTGGGTGTCAGCAAGGAGCTCCTGGTCCGTGAGATTGTGACAGCCAAGCAGGAGCCGTGCGACTTCCCCCCGTTTTATGGCTTGTTGTGGGCCCCGGTAGCCACCCTGGGAAGCTCAAGAGTCCACCATCTCCACCGTGCCGCAGCAGCCTGGTGCCGGCGGGGACCGGGTCGCACGCAGCCAGAGCCCCGGGGTTGCTGCAGCCGGGGCGGGAGGAGGACACGGGCAGCCTGGGCGATGCCAAGCTCCTCTGCCAGCTTCGGATGCATTTCCCCCGGCGCGCCCTCTCATCCAGCACCCCCCGCCTGTGCCTGCACCTGCGCCTGCGCCTGCCCCGAGCGTCTCAGCTAAGTGCTGGCCTCGGCCTGGAAGCCCACGGCCTCCGAGGGCAGCCCCGTTCTCATCGCGAGGATGGGGATGGGGGGTGGGATCTGCCGTGGTCAGGGGTGTGGCGGGCCAGTAGGGGGCGCTCCTGCATTGGGCCGCCCACCTCCCTGCGCCCGACCACCTTCCAGGCTCTGAGTGCCTCCCTAGGGGCGCCTTATGCTTGGCCGACCCCTCTCCTGGAGCACACTCGCTAGTCTGGGGGTAACATCGCCGCCACCACCCCGAGAAGGGACTGTCTCGGCCCTGTGTCCTCCGGGAGAGGGGTCGGCCGAGCATAAGGCGCCCCCGGGAGGCGCTCGGAGCCTGGCAGGTGGTTGGGCGCAGGGAGGTGGGCGGCTCAACGCAGGAGCGCCCCCTACTGGCCCGCCACACATGGTGGCAGTGGTGGGAGGTTTGGTCAAATCAGGGCCCTCCTTACGCTCGGTCTGGGATGGCCCCTTTCCCCCTTTTGGACCTGGCCCTCCCCTCCCACTTCTTTGGACCCCTTTATGTTCCTTCCCAGAGTAGGGGGGCTTCTTGTCTGACCCCTCACGATTAAGGAACAGCTGATCCGCAATTTCAGCGGCCTCATGGACGGTTTTGGGGCCCCTCTCCTTGACTAGGGTTTTAATCTCCCTTTGACAGCAATAATAAAATTGGTCCAATGCTGTGAGATGGTGCAGTTTCTTGACATTGTCAGCCTTGTCTCCCCCTACCCATTTAAGGAAAGCATCCCACATCAAGGCCACATAATCTGCCATTGACTTCTCCGGTTGTGGGCGGAGATTCCGGAATTTTTTTCGGAAATAGTCCGGTCCCAACTTGAACCTTGCAGCCACGGCCTGTTTAAAGGTATCATAGTTTTCAGCTGCATCTGTGGGCAGGCTGTTCAGGACCACCGCCAGGTCGCCATCTACCAAAGTGGTGATGTCCTCAGGCACCTTTAACCGTCGGGCTTGCTTTTCAAAGATGCTGAGGAACATGTCGGGGTCATCTCCGGGTCGGTAGCAAGCGAAGGCTGAGGAGTTTGGTTTGGGGCATTCCCCAGGCGCTCGCGGAGGGCCCGCATCTTCCCCATTGGGCTGCCGATGGAGTACCTCTAGTTCATGCTTGCGCTTGGCCTCTGCCTCTCGGGCCTCAGCCTCGCGCTATGCTGTCTTCTCCGCCAGCTCCATCTTTTTCAGCTCCATCTCCATCTGTACCTTCTCCCGCTGTGCCTGGGTCTCCAGCTCCATCCTCTTCAATTCTAGCTCATACTTGAGCTTGCTCCGTCGCTCCCACTCCCGCTCTTCAGCTCCTAGTTGCATCTGGTACTTGCAGCGTTCCTCCGTAGGGGTTGATCTCCCTGAGGACAGCGAACTTGGCGTGCAGCGCTGGGATTCTGGGGAGGACTCAAGAGTTGACATGTGTGGAGGCTGCTCTATGGCTGAGTCATTGTCACACAGGAGTTTAATCAGTTCCTCCTTCTTTAGCCCTTTCTTTACATGAAGGCTTCTCTCTTTCACCAGCTCTTTCAGTTCAGGCATGGTCTTTTCGGTGTACTGCTCCGCCATCCTGGCTATCTACACTATCCAGTCGACCCGATGCCAAATTAGAAATTGTTTGCTCAAGGGATTTCAGTGACTCTATTACTCTTCCCAAATTATGCCTGTAAAACTGCAGGGTATTCGCATCCCATCAC
>NW_017728928.1:302046-306279 GCF_001723895.1 Crocodylus porosus
GGGGTGCAGAGGGGTGCGAAATCACCAGCAGGATGAGGCCCATCGCCCAAGGCCTGGACGTGGCCTGGCACCTGCCCCTCCAGCCTCCGCACAGCCTGCCCCCGGGTGCCGCTGGCGGGGTTGATGCATGCTCTCTGGGCATCCTCCCGAGGCGGGCGCATGTCCCAAGTGCTGGCACGGCCACCGAGGGGCCCAGCCTCTGCTCCTGTCTCCGGGGACCAGGCACGGGTCCAGCATACCCCTTCCCCTGCTTTCCGCCCCCTCCCTTCTCTTCCCACAACTCCCCTTCGTGCCCCTGCTCTTTCCCCGCTCTCCACGCCCTCCACTTCTCCACCAAGTGATCTGTTTTCTCCCTGGCAATTTTACAATCCATTTCCTTGCTTGACAGCCATTAAGCGAAGCTTCGCTTCCAATCCCAGGCCCCATAAAGATCCAAAGGGGAAGCAACCAGCGGGTCCAGATCCAGCCATGGGCGGGGACCGCTCTGGGCTGGGGGAGGCAGCCCGAGACCCAAGCCTGGGGCTCGCCCAGCTCCAGGCCCTTCCTGGGGAGCCCCACGCTGCACGCACCCGTCACAGGGACCAGCCCGTGCTGTGCCATCCCCTTCCCCAGCTGCCCGCACCTGCCACGGGCCCCGGCCGGACAGACACAGGGAGTTGGGGAGCATGAGGACGCCCGGCCCCCCAGCTGCCCGGGGCTTGGAGCCTGGCAGGCACAGCTCCTCCGGGCTGGCCCCTGGCTGCCTGCCCCTGCAGCCCCTTCCCCAGCTCCGGAGCCAGGCACGTGGCAGGGCGGCATTCGCCCCCCGGGCCGGGGCCTGGCCCCCTCGTGCGAGCAGCGCAGCACTAGCGCCGCCGGAGCTGCTCTGCCGTGCAGGGAGCCGTGAGCAAGCACTTGTTCTCATTTCCATGACAACTGGAACGGGGCTGCTACGGCACGGGGCTCGGGTCGGCGCCGCCTGCATCGGTGCTCAGCGCTCCGGCAGCACGGGTCAGAGCACCCCGGAGCTACAGCAGGGCCCCTGCACTGGTGGGGTGAGGAGCAAGGGTCTAGGGCTTTGTCCCCCACCGCCTGGGGGTGCCAAGGCCCGGGTCCCTGCTTGTCCCTAAGGAGCTGGGGAGAGGCTGGGGGTTCTCATAGATTTCGTACACATTAGGGCTGGAGGGGACCTTGGAAGATCATCGATCTCGGGTTGGCGCTGCAGCCCAGCCGGTCCGTGCTGGCTCCTTCTGCAGACCCTGCAGGGTCGCAGGCAAGAGCTAAGCAGAGACCGGGAGGATGCATGAGCAGGGAGAGAGGGAAGGAGGGAAAGAGAGGTGCAGGTGACTGCGAATGAACTTGGGCATGGATGCTGACCCCTTCCTGCCAACCACATCCCTGAGCCCTTCAGAGGAAAACCAAGCTGTGGCTCTGGATTAGCTGGGGGGGAAGCGTGGCTCAATTACTCCCTGGCAAGGCGCGTCCCGGCATGCCACATCCAGGAGCTCCTGTTCGCTGGGCAGGGAGACAGTGCTCCCAGGCCTGCCACGAAGTGGAGGACAGAAAGTACCAGCCAGGAGCGTGGTTACAGCCCCCCGACCCGCACGCTACCTGCTCCCGGGCCCTGGCAAGGAGCTGGGCACAGAAGCTGCAGGACAGCAACCAGAGCATGCCCAGCCTCTGGGCAGCTCCGCTATTTCCAGCAGGTTGGGTCTGTTCAGTCCTAACCCGTGCGGGGGCTTGGTCTCCTGCCCCGCAACCTGCTCTGGCTTTTGTGCAACTCAGAGTAGCAGCAAAATCTGCCCGGGAGCCTGGAGGTGCGGGGTGCTGCCCCCTCTGCGCGCCCGGAGGCCTCCAGGAAACCCAAGTTACAGGGGAAGAGAGACCTGCCAGCGCTGCCATCAAGAAAAACGATGCTCGAGGAGGGGTGGCGGCGGCGAGCTCTCCAGCCCTGGAAGCTGCCAGCTGGGGCTTGCCTGCTTGCTCCCCACCAGCCGCAGGCCTGTGGAGCCTGGGGGGTACCGAAGACCCCCCCCACCCACTGGTCTGCCGTAGGCGGGGCACAGCCCCGAGGCCCGGGCGGCTCCAGAGTGAGGGGCAGCGTTGGAGAGGCTGGGTTAGAGCCAGCCCCCGCCGCCCAGCTCGTCCCCAGGAGCCGGGAGCCAAGCCGTGCGGTTTCTCAGGTGCCTCCTCTCCGTGTGCAAGGCGCATCCCTGGGACCCTCCTGCCAGGAGCCGTGCGGGGCTCCCCACGCGTCCTTTGGGACCGGCCCAGCAGGCCGGGGCTGCCAGGCCGCGGCATGGCCATGGTCCCAGGGCAGCTGGAACGGCTCGGCGGCACCGTGTACTGCCGGGCGTTTGAGAGCGCGGGTGCACGCGTGTTCCTTGTTTATTATTTAAGAGGAGCCATTAGAGTGTGCAGGAAGAGCTGTGCCTGCTCCCAGCTGCCGGGGGCATAATGGAGGGGGAGGCTTGCAGAAAGCGCAGGCAGGTAAATATTTTATGCCCCATAATGCGCTGGCTGCTGAATGATGCATGCGGGCGAGGGGTGGCGCGGGGGAGAGGTGCCCGGGGGAAAGGGCAGGCACTGGCCAGTGCCTCTTAGGGTAGAAATATTCCAGCTCCAGGGGCTCCCCTCCACCTCCGCGTCTGCTGCAGAGCTGCTCGAGCCGCGTGTGCCTGCCCTCGTGGAGAAATGGTCCTTCTGCTTTTGCGTTGAGCGGGTGACACTTGCCAGCATGCCCCCGGGGGCTAGCCCAAGCCACCGCATGCACCTGCCCCAGGGAGGCTTCAGGGAGACGTCCTGCCCAGGGACACCTTTACAGGTGCATCTGCCCAGGCAGGCAGCTGAGGAGCTCCTGCCTGGCTGCACCCACAGAGCCGGGCAAGGGCTGGAAACAGCCGTCTCCTGCAGAGCCGGGACCCTGGAGGAACAGCTGGATGGAAAGGGGCTCATTGCCAGGGCTCCCGGCTGGACCGGAGGGAGAAGCCGCACAGTCCTCCCCAGCTCACGAGGAGACACGTCCCTGTCCCCCGGGGCCGTCGGCCTGGCTGGCACCCTGCCGCGCCGTGCTCCTTGCAGGGGGAGAGCAGAGCTCAGAGCTGGGGGAGACCCCAAGCACCTCGCGCCGGTGTGGAGAGCTGGAGAGGCCAGGGCCGGTGCGGCGGGGCAGGCAGCGAACGCGAGGCGGGCACCGGACGGAGAGAAGCACCATTATCTGTGACAAGAAAGGCTGCTGATCAATGAGAGCCAGACGCAGCCATTAGCCGGGAAAGCCGAGACCCAGCCCCGGGGATCGATACGGGGCAGCCGGTGCACAGAGCGGGGCAAGCCTCTGGCTGGGAGAGGCTGAGTGCCATCCCCCCTGCCCCTCTCCCGAGAGATGCTGGCCGCAGCACCCAGGAGCAGACGCCAGCGCCCAGCCAGGCTGGCAGAGCCCACCGCCAACCCGCTGGAGAGACCCTGGGCCTGGGCTCAGGGCCGACAAGGCTCCTCGATGCTGTGAGCACGGGAGAGGGGCAGCAAGCACATGCGCTCCCCTCCCTGCAGCGGGGACGGCCCGGTGCCCACCCCGGAAGCAGCTGGCAAAGGAGGGCAGGTCCAGCGGGTGCGGGGAGGGGAAGAGGAGACCCACCCCGGGAAGTGCCAGCATCCCTGACCACAGGGGCTGGGCGCGGGGCACAGGGTCATGCAGACATCGGGAGCTGCCGAGCACCGTCTAATGCTCCTGCCCCACTGGGCGAGCCTGGGATGCCCGCACGGCTCAGGCCTCGGCCCCTGGGAGCTTCCTGCAATCTCCTGCAGCCCCCTCGGACGCAAGGCAGGAGCTGGGATGCTCTGGCCACCAAGTGCCCCCAGCCTCTCAGGCTCGAGCAGGCGGCATCTCTTAGCATCCTGCTGCTCTGCGGCCCGATCTGCAGCTGAACAGTGTCACCCCGTGGCCAGGCTAGCGCACAGCCACGGGCTTCCTCCTGGCTGGGCCGCGTGTCTCCACCACAGCCACGTGTGTGCAAAACACCCCTGCTCCCCTGTCGCTGCACCCCATACCCATTCTCCAGCTGTGGGGAAGCAATGTCCAGTGGAGAGCAGCTGTGCCCAGCTCAGGGAGGGCGGTGAGATGCTGCGGGAGGGGTTTCCATGGCTGGCGACCCTAGCAAGGGGATGAGAGCTGAGAAAAGCACTGAGGCTGCTTCCCTGCCGTACCACGGTTGCAGCTGGCCAGTGACGGAGATGGGGTCATGCAGCAGAGCACAA
>NW_017728928.1:306379-320323 GCF_001723895.1 Crocodylus porosus
CGGACTAGATGATCTGCTCAGGTCCCTTCCGACCCTAGAAACTATGAAACTATGACTTGCCCAGCCCAAAAGGCAGTTTGGCCGTGCCCGGCTGCTGTCTGATAGCCCCATGGGCTCTGTGCCACGTATAATGGCTCGAATAAGGAACTGTTTTCTGAGCTGGGATGAGAGATGGAAATCCTTGCTGGCCACCCCACACCATGACTCTGTGGCACTGGGCAATTCTCCCAGGCATCCCGCACCAGAGTACTGTCCAGCCCAAAGCGCGGTTTGGCTCTACCACGCTGTCAATTCAGAGCACGACCCCACCCCAGTGACTGCACTAAGGACAATGGCTTGAATAGGGAACTCTTTTTGGGCTGGGATTAGAAAGGGAAATCCTTCTTGGCCACCCCACACCATGACTCTATGGCACCAGTGGACTCCCCCGGATGTCCCCAACCAGAGCCTGGCCAGGCCCAGAGCACGGTCTCTTCATGCCATGCTGCTAACTGCAGCCCCCAAAGCCATTAACAGCCCCGGGGATGTCTAGGGAGGCCACTGGTGCCACAGAGTCATGGTGTGGGGTGGCCAGCAAGGATTTCCATCTCTCATCCCAGCCCAGAAAACAGTTCCTTATTCGAGGCACTATACTTGGCACAGTGCCCATGGGGCTATCAGACAGCAGCCGGGCATGGCCAAACTGCCTTTTGGGCTGGGCACGTCTCTGGTCAGAGATGTCCAGGACAGTCCCCCGGTGGCACAGGGATACAGTCTGGGGTGGCCCAAATCAGATTTCCAGCTATAATCCCAGGCCAAATTCCAGTTGGCAGCCTGGCACGGCCAAACCTCGTTTTAGGCCGGGGAAATCTCTGGTCAGAAATGTTCTGAAGTGTCCCCCGGTGGCACAGAGACATAGTGGCCCAAGAAGGGTTTCTAGGTATAATCCCAGCCCAAATTCCAGTTCCTTATTCAGGTCCAGATACTTGGCACAGTGGCGGGGTGCTGTCAGTTGGCAGCCTGGCGCGGCCACACCGCAGTTTGGGCCGGGCAAGTCTCTCGTTTCAGATGTCCGGGACAGTCCCCCGGTCACGCAGCGGTGTCCTGATGGGCAGCCCTAGCAGGATTTCTAGCCGTAATCCCAGCCCAAAAGCCAGCTCCTTATTCAGGCCATTATACTTGGTACAGTGGGCATGGGGGCTGTGAGCGGGCAGCCTGGCACGGCCACACCGTGCTTTGGGCCGGGCGGGACAGCGGTCAGGGCTCTTTGGGACAGTCCCCAGTGGCATCACCATGAAATTTGGGATGGCCCAAGAAGTATTTTGCCCCATAATCCCATCCTAATCTGACCTTCGTTTAGGGGTCTGTACGTGATGAGAGATATTATTTTACATCTTAATTAGTACATATGTGTAGCTAAAGACATTCTGTCTCTTTAGGATGTGAAATTAATTAATAACAAGTTTTTATTGGGTCTAGATCAGCTTTGAAAAAGGAACTGGGAACCGGGAATAAAGAATAAAGAACTGGGAATAAGGAACAGGGAAGCGGGAATAAGGCACTGGGAATAAGGACCCAACTTCAGCCTCATGGATTTCCCGTGAAGTACAAAGCGCACAGAGCAAAGGGCGAAGCCAATTAATATCTGCACACAGAGCAACCCTGACCTCGTCTGGCCCCTTCCTCACCGGCAACAGGCTGCCTTCCTTGTCGCAGCCCCTGCTCCTTGGGGTCTCCCTGCCAGCCCGATGCTCCCGGGGCAGCCCCAGTGCCCCTCTGCCAGGCCTGGGACCTGGGAATGGCTGGGGCCGGCTGGGTACTGCTGCCCAGCTGCTGCCGTCATTGCCCCCCTACTACCCCCACCGTGGGCCATGGAGGGCTTGGGTCCATGCCGCCCTTTCACGGCCCGTAGGTTTTCCCCTTGCAGCTTCCTTGGCTCTGGCTCTGTGCACTCGGAAAGGAGAGAGCACAGAAACTCGCCCTGCCTCTGGGGTTTTTAACAGAGACCGCACACAACTGCTGCATTCCCCTCCACGCAGAACGAGCCTCCAGCGAGCTAGCTACCCCCGCGAGGCCGCTCTCCCCCGGCCTGGGGGCGGGCGAGGATGCGAGATGGGTCTGGAACGGGGCAAAACCCACGCTCCCGCCCCAGGGCGTGCCAGGGAGGCTGCTGCACCCCAGCCTCGTAGCCGGCCCCTGTGACCTGGAGGGGGCAAAGGTGGCCTCCCTTATCTGTGCCGCAAGATCCCCCGATACCGAACCTGCGACCAAGCCCCGAGGAGCATCTGTTATCAGGTGCTCCAGAGCAGGTGGAGGCTGAGTGCCCTCTCCCTGGCCCAGCGAGAGGGGATCAACATGATAAGGGATCAGGACTTTCCCCACCTGGCATCTGTCGGCACAGGCGCAGGCGCTATTGGCCCCACTGGGCGATATCTCAGAGGAGCTGGGCTATTGCCAAGACTGATAAGCGGCATTGCCCAGCGGCATGTGAACGCTGTTGTGCTGCTGGTGCCTCCTTTGGATGGACAAGGACGGCACGAAGCCCTTGGAAATGGAAGGGCCTGCAAATGGCCTTGCCCTGGGCTTCAGAGACCCGCTGCTGCAAAGCCACGGGCCCGGGTCTGCTGCCCTGCTGACGCTGGCAGTGTCATTAGTGGGGTGACTCAGGTGAGCAGATGCAGAGTCAGGCCCTGCATCCCCAGGCCACGGGCGGGCTGCAAGGGGTGCTCCCTGCCCCCTGGGCTAAGCCACCTGCGCCAAGGTGCCCGGGCCCAGCGGCACTTGTGGTCAGGCTGCCCACGTGCTAGCGTCATTACCAGACTTCAGGCAGTGGCACCGAGTTCATTAATGCTTGAACAAGAACGGTCCGTTCTCTGAAGAGAGCATATATCGAGTGCAGCCATTTGCAACTTCCAGCTCTCGACAAACAACAGGAAAACTTGGCCTAAGCTAAGGCACGGCCCAGGAAAACCCAGTGGCAGTGCCAAAAATGCACAACTGCTTACAGACGTGAAAAAGACCCAGTCCTTTACTTTAGACTTGGCGTGCCCCCATGCCAAGCACCAGCATGATGCCTCTCCTGGGAATGTACTGTTTGACCCGGCTCACCCAGTATCTGCCTAGAGCACGTGCTTCAGCAGGACTTTTTAGTGCTTTTATCTAATAGTTGCTTGACTCAGCTTCAGATAAAAGCACCAAAAAGCCTGGGTGAAGCGTGCGAGCTATACGACAGTGCGGAGCCAGCTTGAGCTAACGTGCTTCCTTTCTTAAAGCGCTGGTCTTTCTCACGTCTCTCAGCAGCCCGATATAACAAGCCAAAAGGACAATAGAAGGCCTTGCGTACGTCTTACATCATCCCAAGGGCAGAGGGTCTCCTTGCTGTCAGGGATTAAAAAGTCCTGGGGGACCCATAGGTCTTTTTAGGTTATGAGGAGATGATCCCATGGGCCTCATCTCTGCCTGGGTTTTTACAGGCGAATCTGCACCTTCTTCTCCCCCTTGGGTGCCTTTTTTTTGCAAACATCTAGTTGGTTTAATACAAGATACCACCTCTGCCACAAGTTCAGATTCCTTTGGCCTGCAGACCAACGCAGCTACAACCTGGGTGCCCGACCACAGCATGCGTTTCACGCCCCTCGGCTGCCGTGCATGCCATGCCTCAGCCTCGTCTCAGGGATCCCAGTCTCTCGCCCCTTACAGCTTCGGCTTTGAAATGCAAGTGTCAGTCTCTGCTTTCTTCGCTCCCGCCAGCCCAAGCAGTCCGGGACCCTCCTCTGCTCCCTTAGCTCCGTCTGCAGCGCCCGCATGTGATGACTGCGCCCAGGACCCCCCCCTTACCTGCCAGCCTGTGGGACCCAGCCCCTACTGTCTCCAGCCCTCCCCGCGGCCATTGCGGTCGCAGGGCAGAGACCGGCCTCCCCCAGCACCTTCCCTGCGTGCTGGGCAGATGCCAACCGGCTCAGTCACAGCTCTGACACGATCCAAAATAATCAGTGCCCAGGGAGATAAGGCGCCCAGGCAGCTGACACAGCCTTTTTCCCCGTGAACCTTGGTGCCCTTCACACATGCCTGTGCCCTCTGGCCGTGCTCCCGTCCCCGCTCACGGGTAGGAAGCCAGGGCACAGCCAGAAAAAGGCAGGCACCGACGAGCGTGGGCTGTGGGGCCCAGTGGCTGCAGCCCTGGGCAGGGCTCAGTAAGTGGGACCTGCCACCAAGGCGAGCACGTCTCCTCGCGGGTCCCTGTGGCGTCACCCCATCGGCAGGCTGCAGAAAGCCCAGGGCGGGCAGGAGCGGTGCTCCCCTCCCGCAGCCAGGAGCCCTGGGGTGTAGCAACGCTTTGGAGGAGGGTGCTAGCCACAGACAGGACGTCTCCTGGGACCCAGGTCTGCAAAGGAAACGCCAGCCCAGCGCCGACTCCATCGTGCACACGCGCGAGCCGGTCCACGGGCCGAGAGAAGGGAGCCTGAGGAGGAGCGCGAGGGCCGGCCCCACCCTGGCCCCAGACACCGAGCTGTGCAGCGCGAGGGCAGAGCGAGCCCGCGGCCCGGCTGGCAAACAGGCAGAGACACGAGAGCTGCTGGCGCGGGACCCTCCTCCATTGCATAACACAGCCAAAGGCCATCCCCATCTCGCTGCCAGGTGAGGCAGCACCAGAGACACCATAAAAAGGATCCACGACTGATAAATCCTTATAATCAGCTTCCCCAGCTCCATGGGCCAGGCCTGGCAGGGAGGACAGGTGCCGGGGTCAGGCGGTGCGGAGGGGCCTCGGAGGCCGCCCCGCCGCGGCAGCCCTTTGCTGATGGTGAAGATGGGAGCAGGACAATGACTCGGTGCTCAGCGAGGCCGCAGGGCAGCACGGGCAGCGAGCATAGCGCCAGCCGGGTAGCACGTGCCAGCTACGCTGCGTGCACCCGATGCCTCACTGCGGCACCATCCCTGGGGAGGGAGCTGCGGGGGGGTGGGGGGAAGCACGGGCAATGCTCTCCTGGAGACAGTCTGGGCCCCCTCCTCCAGCTGCCCCGGGGACTCCTCCCCTCAGCACCCGCCTGCCCTGTCCCCCCACCCCCCAGAGCTGCTCCCTTCTCCCTAAGCCCCGGCCCGGGGACTGCACCCGAGCCCCGGAGGGGAAGGGTGCTCCAGGCTCGTAGGGGCAATGGGTTACAAACCTGTGCTGTGCCTGGGATGGCCGCGCTCCACCCTGCTGACAGAAAGGCAGGACACGGGGGGCAGCAGGCAGGGCCGTGCTGGGACATCGGGGGCTGCGGGGTGGGGTGGAGCAAGCCGCCACAGCCCTGCCTGCAGCCGTGGCCACAGCCCCCGGGTCCACCAGCGCTGACTTAACCACATGCAGGGCGGGGTGGCTCCGGGGGGGCCCAGGCGCCTCAGCCTGCTCCAAGTCATGCACCAGCAGCGATAACAGACTCCGGTCCAAAGCCACGTGCCCTGCCCGCAATAAGCCAGGCCTGCGGACTTCGCACCCTGCTGTGCCTCTAAATAACAGCGCCGGGGCGTGCGCCCCTGTCTTCGGTGGCCAGACGGAGAGATGCTCCCGTCCCTAACGATCCTGCTGGCTGCCCTCGCCCTGGGGACCGGGGCCCCCCTGCCAAACGGGCACAACCGCAGCAAGCTGCTCCTGGTCTCCTTCGACGGCTTCCGGTGGAACTACGACCAGGACGTGGACACCCCGAACCTGGACGCCATGGCGCAGGAGGGCGTGAAGGCGCGCTACATGACGCCCGCCTTTGCCACCATCACCAGCCCCTGCCACTTCACGCTGCTGACCGGTGAGTGCCCGCGAATCTCCCCAGGCAAGGCGGGGTCTGGCGGGACAGGGCAAGCCCCCAGCATAGGGGGATCCCTCGCTTTGTCACAGCCCTGCTTGCTCCAGCGCTCCCACTATCCCAGTCCCGGGGCCGTGTCACTGGTGTGATGCTCGGATTGGCCCCCTATATCGGCACAAATATTGCAGTAGCCCCAGGTAAGCCAGTGGGAACGGGGAGCAGGCAGAGGTTGGGAGTATGGGCAGCACAAAGGACGAAACTTCTGATGTTGATGGGAGGCAGCAGTCGGGTGGGCTGTCACCAACGCAGGGGACAGCAAACAGCACCGGGGTCATCTGACCCCGTATTCCTGGGTAGGAGAGAGGGCAAAAGGCTTCACTAAGGAGTCCCCAACCCAAACAGCAGCAATGCTAGACCTTGGCAAGTGGGGAAGACCTGATAAAAAAGCAAACAAGTTCTTTGGGTAGATGCAATATTTTTCATTAGACCAACTAAATAGTTGGAAAACTTGTTCTGTGCCAGCTTATGGGCACGAACACTCTTCTTTGGGCATTGAGAGACCGCTCAGACTCTCGGGAGGGTGGGAAGAAGGGCACTTGTGCCCGAAAGCATGCAAAGAATAATGTTCCCAACTATTTAGTTGGTCTAATAAAAATATCCCATCTACCCAAAGAACCTTGTTTGCCTGTGTCCTTAGACCAACACGGCTGCAACCAACAGCCCATAAAAGCAAATTTTGATCAAGTGACCACCGGTGGATTCAATGTAAATTAAGAAGAAATAAATAATAGGTAACTTTGATTTTTGTACTGAAATGGAGCAGATTTGGAGAAACTATGGTCTGGGATAGACATTGCACAAACCGGTTAAGTCTGATATACTACATGCAGCCAGGTTTATCTCGAACCCGTGTCAGCCATTTTCAAACTGGTTTATGGGCACTGGATGTCTGTTCTGTTACAGGTTTAACCCAGTTCCTGATCACTTAAACCGGTTGATGTGTAATGTCAGTCCCTAGCCTTTAGGAAGAAATGACCTGGGCTGAAGAGCACAGGAACGTGAAGGGAGAAGAGATTTGAATTATTTGAAAGTGAAGGTGCAAACAGCAGCTGGAATATGAATCCTGAGCGAGGGGAAAGCTTTAGTGCCGGGCTGCGGGCCGACACGAGCAAGCAGCTACCTCGCGAGGGATGTTAGGAGGAAGCAGAGAGCCGGCAGGGGGATGGCAAAGCAGGTGGTGTCCAAGGGTCAGGAGCCGTCTGTATAATACCGAATCACTAAATCGGCCTTGCAGAGCACAAACGGCACCAGGCCCTTTAGCCAGGCAGGGAAGGAGAGCAGCGGGGCCGCCGTGCCGTGAGGATGTGGGAGAGATGAGAGACCGCCTGGGCACGGCCCCCAGCTAATGAACACCTTGCCTCCGCTGCTAACGAGGATGATTAGACAGACCCCGGGAGCAAAGGCGGGGGGGCTAATGGGAAGCGGTGCAGGCGCGAGAGCCGCCGCTTCCGAGGAGGAAGCCTGGCTCAAAGCGCTCGATGCCCTGGCACGCGGGGGCTGCTCATCTCCATCCCCAGTGCGGAAGGGGCTCGCACAGGACAATGCACACGCGGCAGGAAGGATTTTTAATGAAGCAATCAAACTGGGGGCATGGGGCGGGGGGAGGGCTGGAGAGCAGCCAGGACAGCACCAGCGCTTGGGGAAAGGAAAAGCAAGCAACCCAGAGACGCCTGGGCCCTTTGCCTGTCCACAGGGCTGCAGAGCAAACTCCGGAGCAAGGAATCACAAGGCGCCAAGCAGGAATTGGGCTGCAGCGGGGGGTTACCCGATGGGGGTTGTGCCGCGCGCACTGAGTTTTCTCGGAGGAGGCCGTGTGTTTTCGGCATGTGGGTCTATCCAGGCTGCTCTGTCACTCCCTATAAATACATTCGGGGGGTCTTAGGAGGGGAGAAGAGCTACTGAAGCAAAGGGAAATGCTGGCTGAAGGACAGACCGGAGGGCTCGGCTGTGGTGGGGCTCAGGCTGGACATGCAAACACCACCTAAGCGCTGGAAGAGCGGTGCTTGGACGCGCCTGCCGGCCGGCTCCACACCACACGGGGACGGAGGTCCGGGATGTGGGTGACGGGGGGCTCAACCACCGGGTTACAACGAGACCAGGAGGCCGGGCTGGAGAGGACCACGGGAGTGGGGTTTGTGTGCCCGGCACGGTCCCAACCCGCCCCGATCCCGGCAGGGAAGTACATCGAGAGCCACGGGGTGATCCACAACATGTGGTTCAACACCACCTCTGGGAAGAAGCTGCCCTACTACAACACGCAGGGCGTCTCGGCGTGGTGGGACACCGGCAGCCTGCCCATCTGGATCACAGCACAGAGGCAGGTGAGCGAGTGGCCGCAGCCTCCTCCCCGCAGCTCCGGTTCGGGGACAGGCGCACGGGCCTCGGACCAGCGGGCAACGCGGACGCGCCCTTTGCGGCTCCTCTGCGGCCCGCCCGGCGTGCCGAACGCAGGCGACCGAGGGGTTACCCCGACACACGGGCCCTCGAAATGGGCACCGAGCCCGCAGGGTGGGCAGCAGAGAGGACAAAAGCTGCCGGGGCCTGGCCTTTCACAGGCCATCGCCTTGCACGGCAGGAGGGCACCCCCAGGAAAACACGCCAACACGGGCTGAAACCACCATGGGCACCCTGAGACAGCCCCGCGGCTGACGTGGGCGATCGGTGTCCTATCCGGGGCACTTCAGCTGGGTCTCGAAGGCACAAAGCCAGCCCCGAGCCCACGGTGACCTGCTTAGCCCCTGTGCCTCGTGCCTCTCGGGGGAGCAGGCGCAGGAGGCCCCGATCTGGTGTCGCTGACTGCGGTGCAAAGACTTCCAGGGGTGCAGGGCGCGCGGGGCAGGAGCCGCGGGGGGAACCAGCGCAGGCGAAGGCTGGGCGGTCCCCGGCTCAGCAGGGCAAAGCGAACAGGCAGAGGTCAGGAGAAGCCTGGCTGGGGGGAAAGACAGAGGTGCTGGAGGCGGAGAAGCGCGGGGCTGGGCGGGCGATGGAGGGGATGAGCGTTAACCGCTGTCTTGGCCGACAGGGCTTACGGACGGGCTCCCTGTTCTTCCCGGGGGGCAACGCGACGTACCAGGGGGAGCAGGTGAGCGTGAAGAAGGTGGAGGGCCTCTTTCACAAGTACGACAACGAAACCGAGTGGAGGCAGAACATCGACACCGTCATGAGGTGGTTCACGGAGGAAAACCTCGACTTCATCACGCTGTACTTCGGGGAGCCCGACTCCACGGGGCACAAGCACGGCCCCGAATCCCAGCAGCGCAGGGACATGGTCAGCCAGGTGGACCGAACCGTCGGGTACCTACGGCAGCGCGTCCGGGAAAGCGGCCTGGAGCCGAGACTCAACCTCATCATCACCTCGGACCACGGCATGGAGACGGTTATAAAGCAGGACGAAATATTCCTCGGGGCAATGTCTAACTTCTCCTTCAAGGATATCCAGTTTGAGCTCCTAGATTACGGCCCCAATGGGCTGCTGGTGCCGAAAGAAGGAAAGCTGGAGCAGGTGTACCAGGCCCTGAGGGACGCGCACCCCCGGCTGCACGTCTTCAAGAAGGAGGAGTTCCCCAGGAGGCTCCACTACGCCGACAACCCCAGGATCACCCCCCTGCTGATGTACGGCGACCCGGGATACGTGATCCACGGGGTAAGACCCACGGGCAGGTGCCTCTGCTCTCTGCCTTGCACCTGCGTCCGTCTCCCCGTAACCTCCCGTCCCGGGGCCCCGTGCGCTGAGCCAAGCCACCGTCTCAGAGGCCAGGGCCTCCCCTCCCTGTAGGGACGTAGACCCCCGTCCCGTGGCTGCTTGTCTCCTGCCCGGGGGGCCCAGATAAGGAAAAGCCCCCACCCAGAAAGAACAAAGGTGCCTGCAGGTCACGATCCGGGAGCGCTGCCCTGGGCGGGGGGAGCCTGCCCGAGGGACCGGCTGCACACCGGGTGCCAGGCAGCGTCCTCAAGCCTTTGCAAATGTGGACGTGCACTCAGGTCACTTCCGAACGCAGACAGAAACCCCCGCCGTCCACAGCTGGATGCTGGGGTAGGGCGAGTGGCGAGAGGTCTCTGCTCTGGCAGTGACCTCCCTCGCCGAGGCAGGCCGAGGACGCAGGGGCGAGCACCGAGGGGCCGGGGTGTTTGGGAACCGGCCGCAACTTCTCCTCCTTCTCAGAGAATCAAAGTGCAGTTTAACAAAGGGGAGCACGGCTTCGACAACAACGCCACGAACATGAAAACCATCTTCCGGGCGGTGGGACCGGCCTTCGAAGCGGGGCTGCAGACAGAGCCGTTCGAGAGCGTGAACGTCTACCCGCTCCTGTGCGAGCTGCTGGGCATCGTGCCGGAGCCGCACAACGGCTCCCTGCACGTCATGATGCCCATGCTGAGAAATCCCACAAGTGAGTAGCTCCCCTCTCCCGCTGCGCGGTGCTCGGGGTGCCAGGAGCTTGGCACAGGGACCAGGGGCTGCTCCCCGCCCTCCCGGAGGGGCTCCCTGACTCGCTCTGCTTCCCGTTTCCATTGCAGGCTCAGCCACCACCACTGCCAGCTACCAGGTAACGACAGGTAAGGTCGCAGCCGGCCCGGGCACGGTGCCCGACCCTGCCAACCACCTCCCTGCCGCGCGCCGGTGGGCTGGAGCCGGCGCCTGCCGGACTCTTGGGGGAACATTGATACCTAGCAGCAAAGCACCCGCGCAGCCACTTGCCACTGCTGCTCCGTGCCCCTTTCCACCATCCCCGCTTTCCCCCCGTGCCTCCCCCCAGGAGCAGGGGCAGGCACGCCTGGCTGCAGCGTTACAGCTCCCCAGCCTTCGAGGGCTCGGCCCAGGTCCCCCACGATGCTGGACACCCACAGCTGTGGCACTTCCTAGGCTAAGAGAAACCTTCAGCAGACAGAGGCGCGTGGCTGTGCACCGATAGTGCCCCCATCCCACCCCTCCCGGCCCACTGCCCTAAGGCACCAGGGAGCCGTGATGCTCTCCCTGGGCTGGAGGTGCAGGCAGCATTGGGAGGCCAGTAGCTGAGCCTCTGCCCAGCACCCTGCGCAGCGCAGCCAGCTGGTGCGCATGCCCCTGCAGCAAGCGAATGCACTGCATGGAGGCTCCTGTGCGCCGGTGGCTGCCCTGGCTCTTTGGAGGGGCTCCCTCCAAGTCCCACATCCACTGCAGGCAGCGTCACCCACCACCTTCCCTGCACCGACAGGGAACTCATAGCCGGTCCCAGGGCACGGTGCCCAACCCCTGCCAGTGCACGGTGCTGGCAGACCAGTGCCTAGCGGACTCTTGCGGGGACTGGGACATCTCAGGGCAAAGCACATGCGCTGCCACTTCTTGCTGGGGAGCAGTGCCAGATGCACTGTTAGCGTCCTCTGTGATTTGAAGGCATGGGCAATGCACCCTGCCCTGTGCCACCCAGCGTCACAGCCTTCCCTCCGGTTTAACACACAGCCTGCACCAGGACAGTGTCCCTTCTGCCTCTCAGCTGCCCTTTCCCCTGCTGCCTGGCCACTGCTCGGTGCCAGCTTCCCCCGCAAGCAGAGCTCTCCCGATTAAGGTAATGTCTGATCTCCTTGGGAATTGCAGAGTCCAATGCACCACCCCCTGCTACCGGGAGCTTGCAGCTGCTGCTGGGCATTGCCGTGGTTCTGGGACACGGGGGCACAATGTACTAGCCCCTGCTGCACAGCGGTGAGTCCCCAGCTCTGTCTCGTGGGGTCAAGACTGGCTGCGGAGATGCTGGCTGGCAAGTCTGCTGTCCTCCGGGTCTCCCTTGGGCCTTAGACTGGTCGCAGTGCCAGCCAGCAGTGAGCCCCCTCCCCAGACTGCTCCCCCCCGGCAGGGCTGCGACCGTCTCCCCAGGCCGCTGCGCACGGAGGCACTGCGTCACGGGCCGCCACTGCGTCCCAGGGCTACGGGCCGTCCAGAGCAGTGAAAGGTGCCCGCCTGGGCTGCTCGCTCAGCGGCCACCGTGCCGGGAGCTGGGGCTGGGCTCCGGCACCGCGTGCAACCATGTGTTTCTCTTGCACAGCCGCAGGGCCTCGCAGGCCGGCAATAATGGCACGTGTGCTGTGGATGGCTTGCGTGTTCACAGAGACGCATACCGGCTGCACGGGTGTTACCTGAGAAAAAGCGTGCATTGCACGCTCATCAATAGATCGCTACAGCTTCTGACCCCCGCGTGCCAAGCTCAGCGTGTCCTGTCCCAGAGCTGATGGGACCCTGTGCACGACCGAAATAAACTGCTGCTTTTTGATCCCCTGACAGATGCCAAGAGTTCTGGGCGACGCCGGAAGGAAAGGCCCCTGCGTGGAGAGACGAGGAAGGACACCTCCTGGAAAAGTGGCCTGCCCCGGCCTCAGTGCAGCGCCGGCCTGAGCCCTCAGCTACATCCCCTCGGCACGGGTCCAAGTTCCTCGCCGGGACCGAGGCTCGGTGCAGGTGGCCCTTCCACGTGCAGCTCTTTGCATGACTTGCCCTGTAGCTTTGGCCGCATTGCCCCCACCCCCTCACTCCTGCTGCCACGGAGCGGCTGGCGGGCGCACGGAGAGCGCTCTGCACCCGGCGTTCGTGCCCCGGGAAGCCCCAAGGACGCTGTGCTGGACGCTGCTGGGTCCAGGCCGCCAAAGTAACTCAGGCAGCTTTCCAGTCACTCCGGGTGCCGGCTGCTCCCGGCTGGGCCTCAAGGAGCCTCTGCCCGGGGCCGGAGAGGGCGGCCTGGCCAGGCCATTGGGACGCCTGAGTGTTGCCGGCTCTACCGGCTCCAGGCGTCTGCCCCGCAGCCCCGGGCAGCCAGGCGAGGGCACGCGACCTGCAGCATGCGGCCAGGAAGATCCCTCTGCCCGGGGCGAACACCAGCCCCCCAGTCTGCTAGCACCCACCGCCCCGTTCCTTTCGGACATTGCTCTCCTGCGCAGGGGTCTCAATCCTGGGGCCCGGGGCGGGTGACGCAGCAAACCCTCTCCCAAAACACTGCCGCCAGCTTGCCGCTTGCCCTGCAGCCGCATGTTGCCCTTTTCTGCCTGGTGCTGCAGCCCCCAGCGGCCCCCTCCCCGTGCTCACAAATAAAGTTGCCTCGGCAGGGTTTGGGGCATGGGCTGTCTTGTTCCCAAGCGAAGACGACGCTGCTGAAGGGGCTTTGCACCGGCGCTAGCCGGGATCTCCCTTTGACCCCCGTGCTCCGCTCTGCAGCTTGGCCAGGCCGGGATCTGGGCAACGCAAGGGGAAAGACGGGGCCAGAGCTCTTGCTTCCCCCCTCCGAGGCGAGCAGGAGCTTGCCAGGGCAGGGCAGCCGCCCACCTGCCCCATCCCCACGCAGCCGACAGCCAGCGCAACCTGCAGGGCCGAGCAGAGCCCCGGGGCCCGCGCGGTGCCGCCCCGAGACCGGCCTTGCTACCCGCCAGCGCCGGGGCAGGCAGGTCCCCAGCACAGCACCCCCGACAGGTTCCCCCGGGCTCGAGGCCCTGCTCAGGAGGGGCCTGCGGGCGGGAGAGGACCGCAGGAGCGGGCTGCAGGATGGCACCCTGCAGCTGGCTCTCGTTCAGCTGGCGGCCCTGTACCGTGACCCCACTGCCCGTGCGCCTGGGCTGCAGCCGTTGCACTCAGGCAACCACCATGAACCCCCCCGGGCTTTCGGGGGCTAGCGATCCCAGAGCACGGCAACCTACGGCCAAGCCGGCCAGCAGCGCCCCAAAGCAGGAGGCCAGGCGAGGGCTGAACCCGCGCGCGCTGGGCCGAGGCCCTGCCCGCCCCGATGCCAGCCCCCCGTCCCGGAGGCCCGCACGCCTCTCCCCAGCCCGGCGCCTCAGCTCAGGGGCTTGATAAACATCTGTTGCCATAGTGACTGGCTCTCCTGCTTTCACTGCCTCGGTTTTCCCCACTAACGAGATGAAACAGGAGACGCGCACGCCACTCGGGGAGGCAGGAAGCACGGTGGGGGCGGGGGTCCGGGCAGCACGGCCTAGCGCGAGCCGCCTGCTAAGCAAACAACGTGGAGGTTCCCGCCGGGGGGAGGCCTGGACCGGGCGACGTCGCGATACAGCCCAGAGCGTGCTGCAACGTTCGACAGCATCGCCCCCATTTTACAGACAGGGGAACTGAGGCAGAGCTCAGTGCCCTGACTGGGCCAAGGGCACA
>NW_017728928.1:320423-323850 GCF_001723895.1 Crocodylus porosus
TGCAATTTGTGTGGCCAGGTGCCCTTGGAGCGAGTGAGACGGCAGCAGGAACGAGAGGAAGGGCTGGCTGCGTATCTTGCCTGCTGGGGTGTTGAGGGTTGAATGAAATAAAATGAAAGGTAAGTTTAAAACTAAGAAAAGGAAGATTTTTCACCCAGCCTGTCGTGGCGGCGGGGCGCTCGCAGCCCCCCGAGGCGGTGCAAGCTGCGAGTCCAGCCAGATTCGCCCGGGGATCGGACCCGCGCTGGGAGGAAAGGGGCGGCCGGTCGCCTGGGAGCGGGGCCGCGGCCTCCGAATCGCAGCATCACGGAGGCCGCGAAGCAGAGAGGAGCCGTGGCTAGAGCCCCGCTCAGAGCCGGCCGCTCTCCGCCCCGCGCGACGCCGGAGACGGGGCACGAAGGCCCGGGTCGGACCCAGGAAACGGCAGCTCCCGCGCTGCAAAGCCCCGGCGGCCCGCAGCGCGACCCGCTCGCCCTCCCCGAGCACCGTGGCGTGCCCCGGCGCGCGGGGGCGCAGGCCTGGAGGGGCGCGGCAGGGACCTCTAAGGAGAGCTGGGGACGTTGCGAAGGGGCACTTCGGCCAGGCCTCGAGGACCGAGAGCAGGAGGGCCAGCAGCCTCTGACGTGCCGTGTTCCCCAGCACTTAGCTGGGTTATTTCCGAGAGGAGGCGAGCGCAGGAGAAGCAGCCTGCCGACCCCCGCCTGCCCCCCAGCCAGGGCCGTGCTCCGCGCCCTTCGCGACGCCCGCCCCGGCCTCCGGCTCAGTCCCGGGGCCCGCGCCTTGGGCGACGGCTTCGGTCGCCCCTTCCTCTGCACGGCCCGGAAGGACGAGGGGCGCGGGGGGCAGGCCGGGCTCGGGCCCAGCTCCCGGCGGCGCAGGCTGCAATCCCGGCTGCGGGCAGGCGATGGCCCCCGAGCCGTGCCGAAGTCAGGCGCGGGCCCAGGCCCCGGGCCCGCGGGAGAGCCGTGTGCAGCTGCGGGGTCAGGAGGCGAGAGCAGCTTATAATAAAGCCGTGTCCAGGACCGTTTCATTGAATGTTACACGTGTAGGTACAGTTGCCATGGAAGCCAAAGTTACCTCGGGCTCTTCCCCTCCCGGCGAGCACGCGGCATTGTTTCCCGGAGGTAATAAACCCCCGGCGCCGCCACGCCTGATGCGGCGAGGAAGCCCCGGCACTGCCCGTGCTATTCGGCGACGAGCAAGATGCCACGGCCTCGCACCCAGACCCCGCAGCTCCTGCACTTCGGGCGTGGGGCTGCAGCGGCATCCGCGCCTGCATCTGGACGTGGCTTTGGGGCACGGCGCTTCAAGTCCTGGGGGAAAGCTGGAGGTTTGGATTCAGCTCCAAATCCGAGCTTCGCGGCTCGGGTCCACCTGTCTGAGACGGCTGCTGGCCCTCGCGAGGCCCTGACAAAGCCCGAGGGTGCTGAGCCGGGACGCGCTGGTGCTTAGCGCCTGCTTCCAGCAGCTGAGGATGGGCCCAGCGGTGCTTAGCCAGGGGCTGCAACAGACCTCGGCCCTGGCTCTCCGCTTCCAGCTCAGCAACGCCGAGGCCGCTCTCGCCCTCCTCCCTGCGCTGCGGGAACGTGCCCGGCCCCCGCAGGCCTTCCTCTGCCTCTCGGCCCTTTTCCGCTCCGAGTAAAGGGCATTTGACCTAACTAAAGCGTTTAACCAGCGCGCCCAAAACCCCACTTGGCACCACCGCGTGCCGGTGCGCGGCCTGGCCGGTGTCCGCGGAGACTCCTGCGACGCCTGGGAAGGTCTGGTACGGGCTGCGTCTCCACCAGCTTTCCCATCTCCAAGTAATTCGTTCCCCATCTGCCCCTCCCTCCTCCCGGGCTGGGGGACGGCGCAGCGGGGAGAGGCCTGTTGTGTATTGCATCCTAATTTGCTACGCATTTCCACACCATTTGCTTCCCTTTCTCTCTCCTGCATGGGAAAGACATTTGCTACCCAGGGGTCCGGACCGGTCCGAGGTGGAAAAGGAACGGTGGGAAAAAATAAATGGCAGGAAAGCTGCTGCAGGGCACAGGCCAGCTTCCTGCCAAAGCAGCTCCCTGGATGCGGCCCCCGGCTATCCCAGCTCGGGGCTCTGCGCAGCAGCAGGCAGGGCAGGATCTCTGCCCAGGGGACCCGGGGGGTGGCGAAATCACAGCTGCGGGGCAGTTCTCCACAGCCTCCCGCACGCACCCCGAGAAAAGCCGCTGCAGCAAGCCCAGCCGTCGAGGCACGTCCTCTCAGCCAGGACAAGCACAGAGTTCGGGGTCGTGCTGCACTCTGCCCCGCCGGGGCACGGTGGGTGCTCGGCTTCTCCTGGCACCCGGTTATTTCTTCACCCCGTTACTATGTGAATGCACAGACCCTGCAAAAGTCGTGGAAAGGCTGGAGCGAGCTCCCCTCAGGGCTAGTACCCAGCAGCTCACCCCCCCGCCCCCCATGCTAGCTCACAAGCTGCATTCGTTGCACCCCTTGCCCTCAGTCACCAGCAGGAAGAAGGGAAGATGCAGGCTCAGGTCAACAACAAGCCTCTGCCCTACCTGGGCCTGCACTCTCCACACCCCGGGGATTCCCACGTGTCCACAACGCCCCCAAAGACGGGGTCATGACAGTGATCCCACTTTTGCAGGCATCCCCCTCCAGCCTGTACTTGACCCCCCATCCCTTCCCCAGGTCCCTGCCTCTGCCTAGAGCATCCGCTCTTCCAGGCCAGGGGTGTCTGTACCCCGTGTCTGTAGCGTGGCTACAACAGCATCCTGTCCCCAGATGGTCCTAAGTCACGACAGGCACAGTGGCACTGGCACTGGCACTATCTGAGCATATGCAGATGTGACAGTCTTAAGGACACCGGGAATAGAGCGAAGGCTCCTAACCCTGAAGGGCAGCTCTTCTGGGGGGAAGGATTCCCTGGAAGAACCTCTCTGAGCAAGCGGGCACCGCTTTGCTGCTCCTGGCACACGAGCACACGTTGCAAACTGAGACAGCAAAAGCACCCACAGCCCCTGCCTCCATTCAGGTGCTCTACGATGGATCGAAACTCTCTGTGAAACGGTGCTATGCTGCGTCGTCGCCATCCTGGGATACTGCAACGCTGCCACGGCCTCGTCTCCGGTCTGACCCCATGTTGCTCTCCCCACCTGTCTGTCCACTGCATGCTTTCCCTGGGACGGGTGCTCAGAGGCAGGGAAAGCCCATGGAGGCATGTTTGCGCAGCACAGAGCACGACCTTGTACGAGAAGGTGCAAGAGCACCAGCCCTCTTCTGCCCATCCCGGGTGCGGCCCAGAACCCCAGTCCAATCCAGACAGGCCTCGTCCCTCTCTGCAGGCTGGGCTTGCTGCTCGGTCAGCCTATATTTTCCTTCCTCGGCTCAACAGCTACAAAATATTTATCACTCGGAGGCAGCAGCAGCTAGGAGAGGAGTCTCACAG
>NW_017728928.1:330091-333469 GCF_001723895.1 Crocodylus porosus
CGGAGTAATCCTCCTTGGAGGTGAATCCCGTCCTCCATCCTTTGTAGGCTTTCCTTTTTAGCCGCAGGAGGTCCGCTAGGTCCCTGGATAACAAGTTTGAATGGCCACAGACTTCTGGAAGGCCGACATAGACTGGACACAAGGAAAAATGTCTTGACAGTCCAAGTGTCCAGGGGCTGGAACAGCGGTGGTGCAAGCACCTACTCCAGATTCATCCAAAAGGCGCGCAGACGCATATTGTGCTGCGATCATTTGACCCCCGTCGACTTCCTGCCCCGGCGGGGGGCTGGACTCGATGGTCTCGCGAGGTCCCTTCCACCCCGAATGTCTATGACTCCATGAATCTACGAAATTTCACCTGATACCCAACACGCCTGGCCTGGCCTGGCCTGCCACCTTAAGATGCCAGGCCCCGTGCTCCAGCCATGATGTGAGATTTCTGACAGGCTGGGGAAGGCCTTTAAAATGAGGTCCCACCAGATTAGTGAAGAAGGCTGAAACTCATTGTTTTAAATGCCAGAGCTCGTCCCAGCAACTGCTGAGTTTATTGGCTTCACTGTCACTTAAACATGCCAGTCCAGGCATTAACCACATCTCACAAAACACAGCCCCCGTGTCACAGCTGCGCGGGGACAGGCCGCATCTGCCAGCAGCTGGGGTTTGGCAGCACCGGGGAGGCCGCTACCGCCCCCAGCCCCTGCCTGGTCCAGCCCAAGGCAGTGGTATCAGCAGCCCGTCCAGGTCCGTCAGGTGCAAACTCCACGTAGCCCCGGCCAGCGGCACCAGGATTTTCTCCCCTTCCACGTTTCTCCCTATTCATTTGTAAAGCCACCCGTTCCCCATGACAGTGTCTTTGAATCCATCCTCCATACACCTTGCCTTGGTCTTCCAGCGAGCTGCAGGGGAGGCACTGCTTGCAGGTCAACTTTGGCTTCTCTAAACCTTCGAAAACACCTTGTTTTGAACCCTAGACCCTTAATTACATGGGGCAAGTATTTGGGTTTCTCATTAAACACCCTAAACCCTTGAGAGGGCCGAGAGGTAAGACCCCACACTCTAGTACTGCCAACCCCAAGCACCTAAAAGCCACAAGTCGCACCCAAAAAAAAACCTCACAAGGTCTTAAGAAACAACAAGAAATATGGGTTTCTTTCCAACCGCTTCTGGTTTGGAGGTTTGTTGTTTCATTTGAGAATTGCGAGACCACATTTTCAAGGCTTTCTTTGGAGCCACAAAAGCCAGGAAGTCCCGTTTTGGGAAACCCACAGAGCTGCAGGACGCGGGAACCTTAAGGAAAGCATCAAATAATGTAAAACTTACGATGGCATTGAGAGCTGGTTGACGACCCCAGTGTGCTTCAAGGACTTCGGCTAGGAACGGCACGTGCTCTCCGGACACCGCCGGCACAAGAGACGGCCTTCCCATTCCCTCTTTAGACAAAGCGCCCACTTCCTCTAAAGCGGGGATGTAAAATAGATGAATAGATGATAAAGTAGATAATTGATCAAATAGATGCTCCCTCTCCACTCACCGGGATTTTGGCTTCTGAACGAAGCGAGCGCCCGGCCCCACCGGCGCAGACTAGCGCCAAAAGGACTCGTCCAGGTGCAGGTGCGAGGGCCGCCGGGCCGCAGGACAGTTCCTGCAGCCCGGCGGCCAAACCTCAGCCCTCCCGTTCGCATTTCTCCCCGCTTGAGATGGGTACAAAACCCTGGCAGAGTGCGACGGGAAGGCCACAAACGCTCTGGCGCTATAGAAATACGTTCTTGCCGCAAGAGAAAGGGCTCGGTTGGGTCCGGAGGGACAAGGCAGAGGACGGGTCACCACTGGCAAGTCATCCCCTCCGGCCAGGCTGGCCTGGAAGTGCGAATGCCCCGGCTCGCCCCAGACATCTGCAGAGCCCTTGGCCTTTGCTTTCCTCCAGCAATGCATTCGCCAAGGCAGAGCAGCCAGCCGTCAGCACCAGCCCAACTATTCTTCCTACCGCCTGGAGAGGAAGAGCAAACAGGCTGTTGCTCCTCTTTGTAAGCACTCAGGAACTACGGTGGAAATGCCTCGTTCCAGGGAAAGGGCCCAAGCGGGCCTGCAGGAGCCGATGCCTATTCCCAGACGTGATTGTTCACGTTGCTGGCACCCAGATGGAGGCTGCTCCAGCGTGCGCATTCCTCGCTGCTGAGTGTGCGCAGCGGCCTGTCCCTCGAGCCAACGTAGCTGCGAGCACTGCGTCGGAGCAGCATGGAGCTACGATCCCTCCTGCTCTGGGCACTGCAAAGTGCTGCCCAGGAGGAAGGCAACTTTACAGAAATTAAGTCAGGGGAAGGAGAAAGCACCTGACAGCGTTAGGTTTCGGGACCTCTCGGACTTGGCCCGAGAGACCCGACCCAAGTGCTTCCAACTGCCAGCGTGAGCCGGCGCAGCCTTGGGAATGCAGTGAGTTGTAAAAAGCAAACAGTACAAGGCGATAAGAGCAGACAAGACGCCCATTGTCTCAGGCTTGTTATGGTTATGTGGGCTGAGCACTTCAAAACCTGCCAGCCCGCCGCCTCCCCCTAACGAGACGACGGCTTTCGGCTTCCTGCTTTCAGGGATTCTCCAAGCGCTCCGGCTCCGACGCGATCGGGTTCCCAGCTCAGGAAGCAGGGTTGTGCTCCAGGACAACTTCCTACACGCGGAGTAGCCTGGTGGAGGCGGCACTGCTCTCCGGTGGGGGCAGAACCCCACACGCAGGATGCAAGCGTGATCTCTAGCCCGGATCAGCCCCGACGAGCTTCGCTGACACTGGCAGCACCGAGAGAGGTCCCTAAAGCTGCTGCAAGGCCGAGCGCACCACGCTATTATTAATATTCCTCTCCCGTGGTGCAATGCCACGGTGCCACGAGCCTTCGTGGCGCTTTACAGGCACGCAGGAACTGACCCCGCGTTTGCAGTTTGGGGCCCCGAACGAAGTGCATGGACATGTCATGGATTTTCACAGAGGATGGACCAGATGCCGGGCCCAGCTAAATGGAGTTATTCTGGATTTACGCCAGCAGAGCTGAGCGCGCCTCCAGATGCCGCGTGCCTCGTGTCACCCCAGAACGCGGCCGCGCCACGTGGAGCATGCTGCAGCTAGGGACTTGCACTGCAGTCGTCCCCGAGACCCGAACCGGAGGTTATCAGCTATCGTCCTCCTGAATAAAGACTCCAGTCAAGCTCGCTTCATGCCATCCATAACCCCGGAGGCAGGCCGGCAGCAGCCTCGACGCGCAGGCCCGCTCCGCGAACGGGGCGCCTCGAGGCCCCGCAGGGGCCCGCACCCGTGCTGAAGCGCGTCTGCCCCAGCCTTGCGCACGTGCTGGGCAAGCTACGCGGGGGCCGGGGGCCGGGCCGCGCGCAGCG
>NW_017728928.1:333874-341061 GCF_001723895.1 Crocodylus porosus
GAGCCACCCGGGGCCGGGGGCGGGCGGGGGCTGGCACGCGGGGGATTGCAGGCACCCACTCCGCGCAGGCCGGGCCTCGTCTCGGGGGCGAGCCCCCGCGGGGCCAGCGCGCCTTGTGCGTGGCGGGCGAGCGCTTTGCCTGCGCCGTGATGGAAAACATTAGGACTTTGCGATTGGGCTTAATTAAAACTGGTTTCCGATTCCCTTTTCCGGAGAAAAGGATCGAGTCCTTCCCCAGAGCGGCGGGAGGTTTAATTGGGTTTTAAGCGGTAACGAAGGAGAAGGGAATCTGGTAATGCCATTCAGGCGCTTGCCGTGTAATCCTCTTCCACCTCGCGCTGCTCCGGTTTGGGTCACCTTCTCCCAAGCACAACAAAAGACGCGGGAGAAGTGCAGCGAGCCCGGTGGAGGGATGTGTTGAATCCACAAACACCCACTGTTTTTTCTTCCCTCTGGAGAAACTGTAAAGAGGTTAATGCTGCTTAATTTGGAAAGAAGGGGCAGAGCGCCTATAGAGGTATATAAATAATGAATGGCTTGCAGGAGGCTAATTGGACACTTCCATTTACCCTTTTCCAACACGCACGACGAAGTACAAAAGCTCCGGCTGAATTGAAAAAGCCGCCGATTCAGCGCGGACAAAGCAGCTGGCGTAGCTCGGCGCTGACCTGCCCAGGTTTCTGCTGCCGGAGGTCACCGAGGCAACCAGGACTTTCCTCGCGCTGCTACCAAAATAGTTTGCTCGGGCTCGCTCGCCCCGGTGCGCTCCGGCACCTCGCAGCCCCCGGCGGGCGGTCAGCCATCTTTGCTCCAGCGCCTGTCCTCGCACCCCCTTCCCCTCCTCTCCCGCAATCCCTCCTCCGCACTGCCCCCGAGGCCTCGGCCCGTTGCGCTGCAGCGCCCGGGGGCTGCCGAACCAGCGCGCCTGCCCCGGGGGCAGGAGGTGCCTTTCCTGCGCCAGCTCGGCGCTGGCGTGGCCGTGCAGAACCGGGCTGCTGCTGCCAGATCGGCTGCTATAAAACCTCCCGCACCGTCTGCAGTAAGAGTTGCTATTCCAGTAACCAGCATCTGTTGCTTTGGGGTAGATGCGCTGCATATTGCGTGGGTGAGAGAGTGCACGGTGCGGCTCCCACCCGCTAACCCAGACGGCCCAGAGACAAATCCCCCTTTCCTCCCCCGGCTGCTCGCATACAACAACAGCAGGGGCGTTCACAGCTCCCCAGCAAAAATCCTGGGGCAGAGGGACACCGAGAGGCTTGGTGCTTTCCAGGAAAGATGCTCCAGGTCGGTATAGATAGGGGGTCGTTCGCGCACAACCGGTGCTTGCGCCCCCGCTCTGCTGGAACGAGGCAGGGGGAAGGGAGGAGCCGGGTCAGGTGAGGAGTGTCCGACTTTCCCCGCATGGCCCTCAATTGTGCTTGCAGGGAGCACGAGAAGGAGGTGCAGAATCGGAAAAGGGGCAAGCGGCCCAGGGGCAGGCCCAGGAAGCACGTGGTGAGTCCCTGGCTGGGCGGGGGCCGGCAGGCGAGGATGGCGGCAGCTTGCGACAGCTGCGCTTGCTCCGCACGCTCCTGTCCCGTGACGAGGGCTTGCGACGTGGTGGCGGGGGAGCGGGGTGCGGCGGGAGCAGAAGGCAGCGGGGCTGCACGGCTGAGCTGGGCAGGGGAGCAATCCTGGTGCGTGCTAGCTGGCGCTGGCGGGAGGGAACGCGCGAGCGCAATGCGGAGCTTGAGTGCCGTGGGCACGTGGAGAGGTGTCCGTGTGCCGTGGCGCTTCTGGGAGGGGGCCGCACTGGGATTTGTGGGGGCCCCGGGCTACTGAAGAACCTAACCGGGAGCGAGTTGGGCCCGGGCCTCGTGTCTCACGCTGCTCTTCCCCTTGTCCCCTCTTTGTTTTGTCAAGGAACCAGAGGTGCCTCCGAAAACCAAGTCGAGTAGCTCCTCTTCCTCGACCTCCTCCTCCTCCTCTTCCTCCGACGAGGACGATGAGAGTGACTTGGAGGCCAAGAGGGGCCTTCGGGGCAGAGAGAGCCACCCGGTGCCACAGAAGAAAGCTCAGATCCTAGTGGCCAAGCCCGAAGCCAAGGACCCCGCCAGGAAGAAGCGTGGCCGGAAGCCTCTCCCGCCGGAGCAGAAAGCCGCCAGGAGGACGGTGAACCTGGCAAAGGTGCTGAAACCCTCCCGGAAGGAGGTGGGTGGTGGCGCTAAGCCGCTGGGCAAACCGCAGCCTCAGCACAGTGCCCAGGCCTCGGGTCTCGCTGCGCTCAAGGCGCACATGAAAGAGCCCCACGGGGCGCTCGCCGGGCTCGGTGCCGGAGGCCCGGCGGCAGAGACCCTTCCCGGGACGACGAAGGGCTCCTCGGGGAGCCCCGGCCGCGGGATCAGCTGGCAGAGCTCCATTGTCCACTACATGAACAGGATGGCCCAGAACCAGGCCTCTGCCGAGGGCGCGCCGGCGGGGAGGCTGGCGCTCAAGGCGCAGGCCGCCGGCAGGAGCAGCCTAGGGCTGGACTTGAAAATGAGGCACCAGAAGGGAGCGGGGGAGCCGGGGCTGACCGCGCAGGGAGCCAAAGCCGCCAAGGCGCCCGCCGGGGGGGATCAGAAGGCGGGATGCGCTGGGGGCTCTCAGGGCCTGCACAATGGCAGCAAGGCCCCGGCTGGCTCGCCTGGCCCCGGCAGCCAGGAGCTGAACCTTCAGGCTTTAAACTTGCAGAGCATCAAAAATAGGCAGAACGCGGCTGGCGGCAGCAGCCTCCCTCGTCACAGCTGCGGAGCTCAGACCAAGAGCGCCGGCGGGGCCGGGACCGCGAGCAGCGCGGCCGCGAAGGGCGGCGGGGCCAGCGCCGGACTGCCGCCCGCCACGGACAGCTGCAAAAGCGAGAAGCACGTGCCCCGAGCAGGCGCCGGGGACAGAGACTCCGCCAAAAGCAGCCCGCCGCGCACGCAGGAGGGGCAGGCTGGGACGGAGAGCCGCAAGCCCTCGGCGCTCTCCGAAGCGAGCACGGGGGAAGAGACCAGCTCCGATTCGGACCGGGATTCGGCCTCGTTCCCCAGCGTGGGCCAGAACATGTCGGTCTCCATCCAGACCAGCCAGGACTGGAAACCCACGCGCAGCCTGATCGAGCATGTCTTCGTCACAGACGTGACGGCCAACCTGATCACGGTGACAGTCAAGGAGTCTCCCACCAGCGTGGGGTTCTTCAATCTCCGGCAATACTGAGCCCGCGAGCGGGGCGCAGGGGAGCGGGTCCCCGCGCTCCCCCGCCGGCCAGGCCTCCCTGTCCATCAGGTTTCTCTTTCCTTAAGTGAATGGCAGGGGGGTTCGGGGAGGCAGAAAGCAGCCCCCGCCCCTATAAACAGCTGGCTGAGCTGCACCTCCCAGCCTGCAGCGAAGTGTCCTGCCATTCCCAGCCGGGGTTGCTCTTGGTTCGCGGTCCCTGCATCTGCGCAGACTCCCTGGAACCAGCAGCGACTCGGGACGAGGAGCAGGGTACAGTGAAACCTGTTAACAGCCACCGAGGGGGAGCGATGCCCCTATTTTGCTTTCCAGCTTTTGTAGCAGGTGGCCCCACAATGGAAGTGGCTATTCTCTCGGGACAGAGGCTGGCCTGCTACTGAAGGGGACTGGCCAGCAAGTGGCTGCTGAGCCAGGTTTCACTGTACTTGGATTTCTCTGCTCTGCAGCTTGAAATGGCAGAACACAAAGCACGCAGCTGTCCGGACAGCTGGGGGCAGGGCCGTGCCATGTGGCAGCTCCCCGTCGCAGAGGGAGTTCCCTTTTCCTCTAGGCATCGCGCCAAACCTAGCCCTCCGCTCCCGGGATGGTCCGAGTCGGTCCAAGCCGTGCGGGCCACTTCCCCAGCACTCGGCACGCAGCTGAGGGGGTTGTCCGTGCACGTGGGGGTCTTTCAGGGTGCATGAAGCTCCTGGGCTGTGTCGTGTCCGGGAGGAGTGCGAGACGACCGCTGCTTCTGTTAGCAGCCTCTGGGGGTGGTTTCCCGATGAGGTGGAAATGCTGTTTACATGTCTCAGTCTGGGGGAGCCTGCCAGACTGCACTTGTTGCCGCGGGCACGACCAGACCTCAGGGGGTACCTCTTTCCAAGCAGCGGAGACTGGCAGTCAGCGCCGCGTCTCCGACGGGGGGTGCCGCAGGCATGCAGCGCCGGCTCGCGGCAGGGCCTCGCTTGGTAGCGGCTGGATGCAGCGTGAGCTGCTGCATTGCTTTTGCTTGCTTGCTGTGAATCTGGATGCGAGTAGAAGAAAAGTCCAGGCCTGGGAACCTACCTGGAAGCAAGGCCTTCTCCTTGTCCTGGTGTCACTCGCGCTCTGCCTCACCTTCTGCAGGCTCCTGTGCAGGTGGAGTTTCTCCAGGTGCCTGCACCAAGCATGCTGTGAAGAACGTGCATGACGTGACCTAGCGCCTGCAAACGCAGCTGACGGGGTTTAGCATGGTTCGTGTGCGTACGCCTTCAGGGCTGCCCCGGGCTGGAGACCACCCGCTGCTTGGAGACCCCTGCCGCAACTCCTCTAAGGCAGAAGCTGGCAGGTGCCAGACAGCTTGGCGACGCGACTTGCTGCCGTCCTTGACGCAGACGTCAGTTCAGGGGAGACGATAGTGAGGACTCAAAAGCCGTGGTGCCGCTGAGCGGCTAAACACCGCTGACAGCAGCAAAGCACGGTGCATCGATGTTTGAGGCTGAGCACCTGTGTGTGGTAGGCTCTGGGGGGCTCTTTGGAGGCAGGACGCGGAAAGCTCAGTGCTGCTGCAGTGGTGCCGAGTGCCTTCCACTGCCACTGACTGTGGGGGGGGACACCGAGAACCTCTTGGGGTCACACCAAAAGTCACGGGGATGTGAAAAGAGCAGGTCCCATCCTCCCAGCAGCAGTGCCACAGGAACAGCCTCTGAAGAGCTGTGAGAGAGGGGCTTCCTGCATCCTGTGTTCACTAGCCTCTGGCCTTGTCTGTAGGGCTGAGCTCCTCCTGGATGGGTGGTTGAGGCAGTCCGGAGAACCACTGGGGCTGCTGGTGGACTCCAAGACAGCCCCATAAATATTCGTGGCTAGACAGACTGAGGGCCCAGCTCAGCTTCTGCACCTGAGCTTCGCTTGCCAGGTCGCTGCCCCGGTGCATGGAGCACCGGCTGCTTGGTGCACGCGGGCAGTAACGAAACGCCATCTGCTCGCAGCGCCCTGGACCCTGCATCCCTCGTCTCGGGGGCCGCAGGATGCGTGGTTGCATGCAGCATATATTGTTGCATTCCTGACCCCATCATCCCCGAGCCAGAATTGGCTGGGCTGGTCTGCCCCATGCCCTGGGCCTGGGGCTGCCTGGCCGTACTGCTGTGCTCTCAGCTGGGGCAATAAGTCGGCAAGGTTTCTGACTGACCCGCGTCTTCACGGTGCTTCGTTCTTTGGTTTGTGGTGCTGCCACGTCTGAGCTCCAGACATCATGAGGGAAGATTCCTTGGCTACAGAAGTGCTTCCTGGTCGAATCTGCAAACTTCCCTCTAAGGTTTTTCTTTCGCAAATCCTCAGCTGCGGGCCCAGTTTGAGCTGACAACCTCCACGAAGCCTTGTAGGAATGCTGCTGCTCTTGGACGGTTCCCCGCGGATAGCTGGGACTTCCCTCTGCCCCTTCGTTACTCATTGACTCTTCTTGATGCCAGAGGCCTTGCTCGCAGCTCCCTTGCAAAGCTGCTGCTCCATCCATCAACCCCGAGAGCCGAGGGAGTTGCTTCAGGTCCCCTGCTAACCTAGGGCTCGTAGCTGCTGTAGCTGGCTGCATTAGGGGACCGCGGTGCTCAGTGACGCGTGGGGCCACGTGGCTCAGGCGAGAGTTTTGTCCACCTGGGTGGCTGGTAAGGACCAAGTTGCCTTGGATCTCCACGGTGCCAAAAAGTTGTCGTCTGTTGACCTCATCCTTTAAACTCGGCCAAATGAACTCCTGCTCTGAGACGTTCAAGGGAAAAGACCTGGCTTGTAGCATCAGAGCTCCCTGCCTGTGGCCTTCACCAGCGGTGTCCTGAAGCCCAGGCCGCGAGGACGGCAGGAGGCCCTGTCCTGCTGCAGCGAACGGGGGGATGTGGGCTGTCACGGGGCAGTGCCTGGCTGTTTTCCCCACACACCAAATATTGACTACTTGGCCTTTGCAAATCCAAACTAACCTACAATGTGCCTTTGGACCTCTCCTACTCCACCTCGCCCGTGCCGCCGGTCACTGACGACTGTTTTGTGCCTAGGTGAAGTTGGCGGTGGCGGGAGAGCACGCCAGCCTTCGCACAGCTGCCCCCACCTTCCCGAGCTTGGCGCCCGGATGCCTGCGGAGGAAGAGGGCCCCAGCGGGGTTTGAACTCTGAAGCGCTCGGCGAAGGCTGGGGACTGGCACGTCTAACGACAACCGACTGAGCAGAGGAGCGGGCAGGCTGGCGTGATGGGCTGCAGCCTGCCCCGTTTTCACCTGCTTTAGCTCTGACCGAGCGCTGGCAGGGTCCCCCCTCCCGTCGGCGGGCTTCCCGGGGGCCCTGACTCAGTACAAAGGGGGGCTGCCCCCCGCCCCAGCACGCCGCGTGCTCCTCTAGTGCCAGAGCCTGCTCTGCCAACTCGAACATTGTGCCTTTCTCTTCACCAGCTCTTTCAATCCCAAAGTTATAGCAACTGTGAAAGTGATAATCGGGAACGCCTTCTGCCCATCACCTCAGTCTGCCCTCCCCTCCCCTCCCCCCCGGTATTAAACCTACCAGCTCCCCGTGCCCGCGGGAGTGCGTTTGACTTGGCAGTTGGCCTCTCCAAGGCGAAGCTGAGAATTTAATTTAATTTAATCTTTTTTTGTGGACTCAAGTTCCTAGCTGGTGCTAACCGTGTTTACCAATAAATAAAATTAGTATTCAAAGTCACCCTTTTTTTGTTTGCAAGAACGTGCTGCTCTGAGGTCGAGTGTCTCGTTGCACGTCGAGCTGCTCGGGGTGTCGGACGGCGAGAGGGTAGCTCACCTGGCGCACTGCGCCTCCTCGCCCACCGGTCCGCTTCGCTCCTCCGCCCTCGACATTGAGTACATTTGGAGGGAGATTTTGTAGCCGGCCCTGGACGTTTGGGGCAGGGGCCGGGGTGGCTTCTCTCGTGAGGTGTTAGCGGGGAGAGAAGGACCCCGTCCAGGATGGGGGGGTGCAAAGCTGCTCGTGTAATGGGGC